>NW_020955283.1:1491329-1532805 GCF_003031625.1 Empidonax traillii
TGCCAGGCCATCGAACCCACACAGCCCAGTAAACCCTATTATCTTCCTGGTCCCTATCCTTCTCCTGGCAGAAGGCAGGGCCCCTCTATTGGTCTTGATCAGAGTATTCATCGTCCGACTTTGACTTTGCCTTCTTAGAAGCTTTCTTGTTACTGTCAAAGCGGACCTCCATCTTTTTGTGTTTCAGGGGTTGCAGAGCATCTGCATCAACCACAGGGGCTGAGAATGGTTTTCTCCAGGTGAAGTTCCAGACAAGAAACCAATTAAAACTCTCAGTAACGCCTTTGCTAATTACATTTTTAAGAAAACGGAAGAGAAGGCTTGTTGCGCAGTTGAAATTAGGAGCAGCAGCCATGTAGAGGCGACAACAAGGCCCTAAAGAGGGCCAGGGCCCCTTCCTCCCCCAGCTTGGGCTGGGGGTGGGGGGCAGGTGTAGCATTGAAACTCCCCCTTCTCTTCTGTAAGAGAGTGAATTAAAAAAAAACTTTAAAAGACGAACTGCTTGGACAGAAACTGCTGCAGAGAAATTCCAGCGAAGAGATAAGGAATCTCCAAGGTCAAAACTGGCAGCCGGAGGAGAGAGAGAAGAAAAGTTCGAAAGGGGGACAGTTGCTTCTTCCCCCTTTTGCTCTCTCTCTTCAGCAGGGAAAAGACTGAAAAGTAATCCCTACCACCTGTGAAAATTTGTGAGGAGACCCCCCATGCGGCTCACAGAGGAGCTTGTGGATGTACCAGAGAACCTAGACTTCATGAGAGGGACTGAGATAAAGCAGAATTCTGTTGAAGATTTGTTACCCTGAGAGAGACGAAACTCACGCTGGAGCAAGATGGCTCGGGTGAGATACTGGGATCTGTGTGTGGGATCCATACTGCTGCTGAAGATTTGTGACCCTGAGAGAAACCTCACGCTGGAGCACAGACAGCTCGGGTGAGATGTGGGGATCCAAGCGAGGGATCCATGCTAGACTCATGCTGGAAAAGTCTATCAAGGACTTTTCTCCCCTGGGGAGGGACCTCCATTGGGAAACAGGGGTGGACTCTTAAGCCATTATCCCCTGTAACTCTGTGGAAGAAGATCCATGGTAGGCAAGTGTCCCCTTGCAAGTCCATGGAAGAAAAGACCCTTCAGGACCTGGGTAACCCCCAGCCTTTGGTCTTAGCCCAGGAGGAGGGTAGGCCCAGCCCTGGAGGCCGACACAGAGCGAGAGAGAGAGATGAAAGAATTCTAGCTGCGACGAGAGTACTGCAGAGTTACTGGAGAGAGAGCTGGAACTACGAGAATGGAGAAAAGGACTACTTCTCCTCCTTGGACTGATATATAAAAGAGGAAGGAGTATTTCTGTAAATACATAGCACTTTTACTTAAGTAGAATTATTATAGATATAGTTCTTTATTAGTTTTTATTTTACTAGTAATAAATGTTCATATTATTTTCCCTAAATCCTGTCTCTTTTATCTGCATAAACCTTCTCTCAACTAATAGTAATTGTGTGGGGGGTGTGAAAGCAAATTAATCCAGTACTAAACCACAACAGGAGTTCAGTTTGATGCCTGAGAGCTTTCTTAACTGGAATCAAAGGCAGGTCAGTATTGCATCTGTATGAGGAGAGAGATTTGTATTATTTTTATAGTCCCATCAACTGTAATTATAGTCACAGTCCAGACTCTCCCTGTACTAGATGATATGTAAACACAGCTGGAAAGATCATCTTTGTTCCAAAACATTTACAAACTAACTATGCTTTGATTGACTAGAGTTTTTTAACATTAGAGTTGTTCATGTCATAACTATTGACACTTAAAAGCAGTGTTAAATAAAACTTTAGCATAAACAATTATTGAATTGGGTTCAGACCAATGGCTCTTTGATATAAATGTTCATCAATACATGTCTTAGACTTTTTTAAGAAATTTTAGCAACTTTACTTTGCAGCAGTTTGAAATGTTACTGTTTTCTGGGGCTTTCTGGTTTGAATCTAGAATTTTTACCAGCTTTCTGTGTGGAACTCGGGGCACCATTTTGGGGGTGTCTGAAGCTGATGAGGGCACTCTGCTACTGAAAGTCACTCAGATGATTTCATTGACCTCTGAGGTCATGCTCCCTGGCTTGTGCCACTGCCTCTGGCTTGTGCCAGTGCCTCTCTGACTGAGCAGTTACCTGTATCCATTCTTGGAGTGTTCATTTTTATAGATGACCTGCACTTGCTTTGGATTTAGATTAAGTTAAACTGCTCACAAAGTACCCATGGTGGTTCTTCACTTAAAATTTTATGTATTTGGCAAAAACCCATGCGAGTTCTCTATTTGAGTCACATTGCAAAACTTGGGGAGAATGCTGGGTTGGTATTATACTATCTTGTGACTTCTTCAGCAAGACTTCTGGTGACAAACATTTTGGTGGGTATGAATGTGATCATTTTGGTCTACTCTGATCATAAATTACTTAATTTTTTTTTTTCTACTGGCTGAAGAATCAACATTTAATAACTTATTTTAAAAAGTTGACTTTAGCTACTTATCTTCATGAATATTCAAGTTCTTACTTAGGTTGCATAACACCATTTAGTCAGGAATCTTTCATGGTTCCTCCAGACATTTGCTTCTAATTAAATAATTTACTCCATAACAGGAGTTTTTTTGTTTGTTTGTATTTTTGTTTGATTTGTTTGTTTGTTTGTTTTTGTTTTGTTTTGTTTTTTCCCCGGTTTCTTCTGTTTCTTTTTCTTTAAATTTCTAGTTAGGGGAAAGAAAAGTGCTGAATAGTTGTTTGTATGTAGTGAGCAGCAGCAGAATCTCAGGAGAAATCCTGTTCCTTTAGGCTGTTCAACTCACTTGTGCAGACCAAAGGAAAAATGAAAGCATGCAAAGGAAAAATGAAAGCATGCAAACTTTTTTTACGTTTATCTGAAGTAAGTCAAAGTTTGCTTATCCTACATTGCCCTTGGTTACTTGTGTGACTTAGTTTTAGATATTCAAGACCTTTTGTCCTTGTTTCATTTTACACAGTGAAGCGATTATAGCTGATTTCAGTGGCTCACACACAGCACTCGGCAAAGCCTCTGCATAAGGATCTGCCTCTCAGTGTTGGCAATCCAGCACCCCAGACCCACTGGGCAAGATAGCAATGGGAAGTATCTCGGAATTTTGAAAAGAAAATTATGCTGCCATTCAAAGAAGCAGAACAGCTTCTGTTAAGAAACAGACTATATAACAAACATCTTCCTCGCCAAAAAAAGAGAAATGGGAAAAAAGAAAAAAAAGGAAATTTAAATCTGGAAAAATGAATAAAACAATCAAATCAAGAGGCTCATTGAGAAATGGTGCTAACGAAGTTCCTAAGCTGTTTATCAAATCTCAGCAGCCTCTTTGCAAACAATGGCTGTGGTCAAAGCTCATCAAATCTGCATTATTCTTTTAATTTTAGCATTCATTTGTGTACATTAGAAAACATTTCTCCAAGCTTTATTTTCTTCTCAGTTTGCTGCCTGATTTTTATTCTCACCATGCTAAAGGGAGAAACTGTTCGCACTTTCATCTTGCAGCCATTTCCATTCTACCCTAATTTATTCCTGACAGTTTAGGAAACTGGAAAGGTGCTGGGATATGCTTTCTGATATTTTTAGTTAGTTTAATACCATGAAAGTTACTGGATTATAACAGAAAACAGAATATTCTACTTTTCCATGAAATATGAAGAACAGATCTTTTCAAACAACAGTCTAAAATATTCTGATAGTTGATCTACTTAAACAAGCAGACAACACCACTCCCTACCCTACTGTGGTGAGATATTGATATACTAAGAGAAACTGCAACCTTATTTCTGTGATATTTGTCCATTTTTTCTGTGCTTCTAAATATCTTCTGGCTTTTTTGACTTTTCTTTCAGCATCTTTCTTTTACCTAGTCTGGTCAAACAGTGTTAGATCTGGAAAGATATAGTAGACACAGGAGGATGTGTAGGATGGAATGGGAAGCAATGAGCGTACACTAATTAAAGGCAATTCGCAGGAAGAAGAAAAGCACTGACTAAAGGCTATAAAAAACCACTCCTGATAATAGTTAGCTGGAGGACATTAGAGATGTTCATTGTATGTGAAAATCAGAACTTCTGTTCTGCTTTCTGGTTCCACAGGAGAGATCTTTGGAACTTTTTTGCAATGCAAGTCATTTGGGGTTTTTATGTTCGGTTGGTTTTTTTTTAAATGTAAGTAAAACCAAGCAGTCTTTGAAACATTTTTCTCCTTCTTTGTAATATAAATAATCAGCACAAATCATAAAAGCTCAGTTTTCTAACTACATTGCTATGGATGACCCATTAACTTAAAAAGTCAGTAGACATCTACTGGTATGTCACTTGTGATGAGAAAGGCAACCTCACTGTAAAAAGCACGGTTAAGGTCCTAGGAAACAAATTCCATTGTGACAGATTGTTGTAGAGCACTGGAACCACAAATACTTCACATTTTACACTGGACCTCTCCCTAGAACAACAGAATTTGCAAAGTTGCTTCATCTAGTAATTATTGATAGCCCTCAGTAATCAGCTAATAAAACAAAATTACAGCACAGACATAATTTCTGGGAGTCAGGTCTGGCTAGTTAATACACAGAGCTTTTAATTCACAGAAGTTTGGACCTGAAATTAATATATTCCCTGTAATACTCAGAATTGTTCCTCTCTTTTAAAAAGTCTGTCATGTCGAAGTCCTAGACAATACGTGTTGTCCCTACTTCATACATAAATTCATATCCTTTGTTTTGACCAGTATGGATCAGCTTGTAATTTGTATGAGATGTTTGAAAGCCCCATATTTTATTTTGTAAACGTGATTGTCCTCTGATGGTGAAGCTACACTACACTGGCTGATGATCTTGCTCCATGAAGTATTACATCAGCGTTTCCAGACCTCTTTGTCTGGTACATTTTTTCCCTATGCTCAGGCTCCTGGGGGTCTTGCAGGTCCAGTCGCAGCCCTGAGGAGCTCTGTGTGTGCAGTCTGGTCTCTGCTGACTGCGGAGTTTTTGTGATCACACAGACCAATTATGTGCTCTATAAACCTGGTGCTCCTTGGCAAAGCCTGTTCTGTGCACAGGGACCTGGGACTTGACTTAGTTATTTTTATTTGCTTTGCCTTTGACTGCAGTGTCCATGTGCACCGAGAAGGGAGTTCAAAAGCAGGTGGCTGCCCCTGCTGAACCCATTTCTTTTCAGGGAAGGCTTCTAGAGATGCTGTGGGATGGGAAAATCAACCCCCAACTCACCATAACAGCTCCTGCCCTGCTCCTGCACTGGGATCTGTGTGGGGCTACAGGCTGGCAGGGAATGTGCAGCAATTTCAGGGATGGTGGTGAGGGAAGGCAGGAAGAGCCACTAAAGCAAGGTGTTATTTCTATTTCTGCTCTGTTCCTATTCAGGACTCTGTGCTCAGAGCCATGTGGGTGCAGTGCCTGCTTTTCTCTCAGAACAGCACACGCTGGTAAAAGTTTGTAGTAATTTACAAAAATTTGCAAAAAAAAATTTACCAAAAAGAATAATTTACAAAACTGCTGACAGCAGTTGAATAAAGTATTGTCAATGGATTGGAAGCAAACAATTCTCTATCTATGAACAGCATATTAACATAGAAACATTCAAATGTTAATTACTTCAAATTTAGATGATACAGATGTGAATTCTTCAGTTTCTCCTGAACTCTTCACCACATTTGCCTGAATAGACCACTAAACAAACCAACTGTTCCCAATCTAAATATATCTCTGAGTTACAAAAAAAGAAAAGAAAGGGAAATAAAGGATCTCACAATGGGTTGGCAGCAGGCAGCCCATTTGTGCATGCACTTATATAGAAAAAGCAATCTTTCAAAGCTCACTTAGAATTTTAATTACTTAAATAATTTATTGTAGTGCGTTAACCTATTTATTTTTAATTTATTCAAAATTAAAAGAATTATTCTCCAAGAATAACCAGAAGTAAATGTCTATTCAGAGTGAACCTTCAGTTACACTTGCATTTTCATACCTCTTTTCTGAAACAAGGATTTGCTTTGTCGAAAGGGAAGGCTGGTAGCCTTGGCTTCAACAACAGCTCACTGGGAAGCACTAAGAGCGTGGCATGAAGCCACACTGCTGCTCATTGGCAGCAAGATAAGAATATGATATTTATCCAGTTTATCTCTCCAGTATCATCTGGCAGTGATAAGAAGCCACATTTGCATGGTTTATAATCCTGGCTTCACATTACTTACATAGTCCTCACAATGGAGCAGCCTGAAGGGAAGACGAGCAGAGAACCGTGTGCAGTTGTGGACCCACACACATTTAATTTTACAACACTTAGAACTTTTGTTGGCTTGTTTTTCTGTGCTCAGTCCTGAATATGAGCATATTTCTGGGCTTGACATCCCCTTAATTACTCCCAGTAACTACACAGTTGTGTCAGTTTGGTGTTGGAGAGCAAGGAAGGAGGCCTTTTACCCACTGTCACCAAAGTACTAAATGCAAGGATGAAGTCAGAAAAAATACTGAGCATGGGTAAGTCTGGCTGAGCTTAAGAAATTTGGATGAGCATTTTTATGGATTTCAGAATGCTCACTCCATCTCTGTCCCCACCAAACAGAAATGTTCTTTTCAGAGAGGAGAGTTCGCTCTTTTGTGTTGCAGCAAACAGCAACCTGAAGGACTGTGTAGGTGTTCTGACATTTCAGTCATGACTCTTGTTGCATTTGTGAACAAACAGATACACAGTTGGTTTTCATCAACGTATTCCTCCAGCTAAGCTTTGTTTGTCAGTACCTGTAAATGATTCTTTACAGACACTAAAGAGAAGAGGGGACTGTAGATTTTTAGGGAAAGTTGAAAATTAAGAGGACTGGAATTTCTATAATGCTGATTCATCTTCTCTTCTTGAATTATTAAAGTGTCTTATCAATACTTCTGTCAAGAGTTGCAGAGACCTTCAGCAGGATAAGCAATGTACTCTATCCTTTTCCAGGCAATTTTTGATTGCCATGGTGATGTCTGTGCTGTATCCTAGAGTGAGCAGAGAGCCCAGGATATCAAGGATGATGGATTATGTTACATATCATGGGAATTTTGGAGCAACTTCTTCTTGCTTAACTTGCCTACACTCGGAAAGATGGAGATAGGATATAGTATAGCTAGAGGGAACTGTCTGGGGTGAATAACGGCTCTTTGTCCTCTGAAGCTGCCTTTAACTATTCCTTGTGGTTGTGGCCTAGTAAGGTGCCTCTATCTCCGTGGCTGTGGTGTTCCCCAAGGATTTCAGCATGTGAGCTGATGGACAGCGTGGTCAGGTGTGGAATTTTTTGTTGCTGTTATTCATGAAAATAGGATAGATGAATGCCAGCAGCAGAGTGGTGTTGGAGCCGTGTGCTCTGACCACACACAGGGAGAGGAAGGGACAGCTTTGTTCAGCTCCTTGCTCTCCCATGACTTTCTTTTCTTTCCTTGAAGAAGTCACTCACTTTCCTTCCACTTCAGTTTGCTAAACATATATGCCGTAACAGGATTTTCATATGACTTTTAAACCTTCTGAGAAGAAAGGCTTAATAAAAAGTCAAATATGACTTACAGTTGATTAGCAAGAATAAAACTAGAGTCATAGTCTTTGATACCATGCTGCCCTGGCATTAGTGCTACATTTGAGTGTAATAACCTCTTCTTTCAACTTCTATGTTTCTCAGCTACCTCTAGGAAAATAAATCAAGTTCAAAGGCTTTGATTCCCTCTGGTTTTAACACTGTCTAAGGAGTGGGGCTGTGGGTGCTCTATCATTCACTCAGTCTGTGGAATGGTTGGTAGTTCCCAGATCCCAGCATGTCAGACTGGCAAGGCTAATCAGCACCTAGAGGCAGTATTTAACACTAATTCAGGGTTCAGTCCCTGTAGAATACAAGGGAATCAAGAATTATTTGTAAATAAAGCAGCTGAGCACAGTAATTACTTTGCATGCTTGTGATAAGTGTAACTGCACTTTAAGCTTTGTACTATATTTAACAATTGAACTGAGTGAAACCTACAGTGAATCATGGGAATTCATAAGGTGACTTGAAAAATGCAACCTCCCCATCTTGCTCTTCAGCAAACATTTTTTCACACAAGATGTACTGAAGTATGTTATTGGTTATGCTCCACTCTGCTCATTTCTGCTTGTCTTTGCAAAGATGAATGTGTTCATATCTAAATACAATCTCTTGTTAATGATGATGTACTGGGGGGTGGGGAAGAAAAAAGGTTGCTGTTACAATTATGTCCCCATGGTAACAAGAATGGTACATCATTTTCTGTGAAACTTGGTGAAAATACATCTGCAGCTCCTGCCAGGACAAAGCCCTAATGCAGTCAACGGCCAGCACAGTTATCAAACTTACCAAAGAGTGTCTGGAACACAAAGACTTTCCGACATTCTAAGAAGGCTGCTCAGCCGGAGGCTCTGCTCAGAGTTCAGCTGGCTTTTTATGCTCTTTCTGCAACAGCTTTTCTGCTGTGTCAGATTTGCCTCCATCTGGGGACACCTGGGTAGGTTTTGAGCAAACTCTACCTTTCTTTTAAAGCAAATTAAAATAACTGGGGAGAAAGCAAATGCTTCTTGCAAAGGTGTGTAAGTTTAGTTGGTGTGGAGAAACTGCTGCCCTTTTTCAGACTTGCAAAATAGAGCACCCATGACACAAGTGAGAAAAAGAAAAGGCAAATTTCACCTGAATTAAGTTAAGGAAAGCAATCAGACTCCTTACCTCATGCTCCAAACCCAGGTAAAATTCAAATTACATTTTTCTAATTTTTATTTTAAGAAAAAAATGAGATACTCAAAATGAGCATCTACTCCTACCCCAGCAACACAGAATACTCTAGTAGCATTTTAACTCTAGAAACCTTTCAGCTTCCACAGAACTTTAGTTATAAGCATAACTTGTCTGTTGTATTCAGGTTTACTTCTTTACTCTTTTGTTTCTCTCCTTTTTGTGGAACTGACCAGTGCATAGGACAGAGGAACTCCAGGCTTCAATACCCAGGCACAACACACAAGTGAAAATTCACATTTTTTTTAGACTTGCACACAGGTCAAACTCTATGGTCACTAAATCTGAATTGTAGCTGTGTAAACTCATAGGAAACATTGTATTAAATATGTGCTGGCTCAAGTGTTAAAAATAGACCAGAACTATAGCGAGTCTAGTTTAATTTGCTGAAAACAATGTGCTTGCAGGTTAGAAGGAAGATTTACAAAGCAATTTTACAAAAAAAAAAACAAAACCACAAAACAAACAAAATGAGACAAAACCCAACAAAGCATTAATTTTCTATTCATATAATCACATTTATAATAATAAAATAGCCACCAAAGGATAATAAGTAGTTCTGAAGAATTTCACATGTTCCTGTTGGAAGGGACATGTCTGCAAACTGTCAAGACAGGAAAATGTTCAACAAGCACTAAATATCAGATGCCATAAAGTAATAAACAAAATGACATTACATATGTATATATAGGACAACCTGGATGGGTGCATTTCAAAGGAAAATGTTTTAAGTAGATATTGCCTTCAAATAAAGCTTCCATATAATGAACTTTAACATGCTAATTAAGGAAACATTTATGAAGATAGGTCATATTTTGAATTAAGTAACAGCAAGAGCACTCTGCTAAGGAGAGACAACTTGAGCTGGAATGTTTGGTTTATCCAGCAATATTTCTAGTAAGTGTGTCCCACTCCTTAATTTATACAAGAGATAGTTCTAGTAAATATGGCCAGGCAGAGGAACTATTGAATGTAGAACATGGCTCTGAAACAAAACAATAAATAAATAGAATGAGAGTTCAGAGTCGGACTTTAATCCTGCCTGTCCCACAGAGGAAACTTCACTGGATTAACAGTGACCCTCTCCTACAAATATTTTAAATTTTTTTATAAAATTGAGCCAAAGCATCCAACAATCATAACCCTAACACTTTGGATTCAACTCTTTCACAAACATCTTCAGCTACTCTTCCCCTGGTGGGGAGGAGAGGAGAACGAGAAAGAAAAGGTAAACCTTGTGGGTTGAAATAAGAACAATTGAATAAGAGAAACCAGCCCAAACCAGGAAAATGTTAAAGATTTTGAGGAGTTAAACTTTGCATCACAAATGGAAGCAGGGACTGGGGGGAGAATGTGGAGGGGGGTGTTCCTATAGGAAACTCTGTTTCCCATCTATAATTCCAAATATCTCAGTTAGTCCCAGAATAGCCATTTATTGCCTTCTCCTTATTGAATTTACAGTTCAAAGTCAGCTTTCTTGAAAAATTAAAGTGGATAAAGGTAACAACCTGTGCCAGTCTGTGTTATCTCCATCAACAAAACTCCACTTTACCCATTCTACTGAGCAGTTCTATATTTTAGGGACCTTCAAGCATGCAGAGTATGAAGAGCCATTTGCATGCCATCCATCACAAATCTAATAAACCTATGAGCTGAATAGAAAAGAAGTTTTCAAATTTCACTTTAATTAACTACTCATGTTTTGGTTGGCCTTCAGAGTTTAATTCTTTGATTAAAAAAACCCCAAAAAACTAGAGGAAATTAAAGATTAAGAAGCACACCAAGTAAGGAGGGTATTTCCAGGCTGGATTTTAGAGCTTTAACTGCAAAACTCAGCTTAATGCTACAGGAGATATTTAACTAAATCCTGAGCACATAGCTGCAGTGTCTCATCCTTAAAGATCTGAAGGAGCCAGAGTCTGAGTTAGCAGGTGAGAAGAGTCAGGCAGGTATCATGCAAGCTGGGAAGGTGCCTCGGGACTGAATTTGGCTTTGAAGTGGAACGTGGAAGAAGGGTGATGTCCTGAACACCTTCAGCTCTCACCAACATCACTAGTTTGCAGCTGAGAATAAAATAATGAAGAGCAACTTTCAGGAGCTCCTTTGCACCAACAGAATCAGGGCAAATAAGCAGCTGATGTAAAGCTGGTCTAAATCAAGGCCAAGTCATGTGGAACTGGTACACCACTGGTTGGGCTGTGAAGTGACACATCATCCTAAACTCCCTTTGAACAACAGTTTGCAACAGCTGCTGTAATTTTGAAGGAGTGTTGCTTCTCAGTAGTAGGCTGTACCACTGCAAGATTAAGTCATAGATGACAGAGCTCTCCTTTTAGACAAAAATGTCACCAATATGGCAAAATTTACAACACTAAATAGTGTTGTGTTCAAGTTTGAAGTGGTCTCAAAAATGCAGTGAAAACTTGTATTTTCCACTTCTGATATTTTATTGAATCGTTTTCTGGTATTTTGCACCTATTCTCAAGAAATCAGAAATATTCTGTGGTCTGTTCCTGGTGTTGAATCTCACATGCTGGATCATGGAATATTATTAATATTATTTATACACTAGTAATGCCTGTTTATACAGCATTTTTTGCATAAGTGGAAATGTGTGCTGTAAGCTGAGTCAAAACCATTTTCCTGTCATAAAAAGGTCTCTTGCTGACTACTGGGGAAGTGGAGGGCAATTGCAGTAACCTATCCTTTCATGGTGAAAGGGAAGTCAGATGGAGAAGAGATATTAGGAGTTCAAATTTCTTTAATCTCACTAATCCTGTACACTGCCTTTTTCTTCAACCTTATGCTGCTTGAGAAACCTGTTTCACATTGACAACCCTTGGTGTAGCTTTTCTATGCAACCTCCCCCAAAATTCTTAACTCCATTTGCATTTGCATTTTAATTTATCTTGCCTTTTAGCAATGTAGGTGATGCTTTAGGCTGTGGGAGCAATGAATGCAAACCCACAACTGGGCAGCCCAACTCTGTACCCTCTACTATGTACTTCAAAATTAAGACTTGCTTGTGCTACCAGCCCCCACCTGTGGATGATCAGAGGTGGTCCTTGGCAAGCAGCTGCACCTTTATTTCAGTGTCCTTGCAGAAACTCCAGGCTGGCTTTTATAAGTGACTGATTTTTATCCTCACACCCGAGACAGCAAAATTCATTTTTGCCTGCACCACTAAGAATCCTTGAGCCACCTTTAACAGAAAGGTTTAGCTTTGACCTTGGCACATGAAGAGGGGAGAAGTGCAATAGACCCCCTCGTTGTCATAGTGTTATGAACATTAGGAGCTCACTGTGCTGCTTTCAGACAGGATGCAGGTGGATGAAACTGGACCACATACTGTCTGGCCGCCTGGAGGCTCCCAGGGTGCTGGTGTACAGCAGGACGATGGGCAGGGATGCACAAGCAAAGCCCTTTCTCTGCTCTCCATAAGTTTTGAGGATCTCACATTCATCTTGACTTTATGGCTGCCTGAAGTGTGGACACAGCATCAACCTTTTGTCACCCGGCCATTTTACGAGTGCTTAACCCGCCCTGCAGCCCATCCTTTCAGTACTAATTCTATAAGAATTCAAGCTTTTTCACTTGATACAGTTTAGCGAGCTCAGTAAATGACCCTAAAAATGAACAGGAAGAAAACCCCAAGCTGTGTGAAGCAGAAATTAAATATAACAGGGTTTTAAGTGATGGGGGAGAACATGTCATTAGGCACAGGTAATTTGGCTTTGTGGATCAAATGATGTTGAGAATGTTTAATGAGCAAGTGCTGAGACAATAAGAGCTAATGAACTGACTAACCTGTTGCTTTCAGTAGGATGACATTCAGGCAAACAAAAGTGAAAATCTGTAATGGGAGTGTCTTACATGTCTCTCACTGGCTGCTGGGCTATTTTCAACTTCAGACTACAATTATTAGCTTCAGGAACCCAGCATTACGTTGTAACAAGTGATATCTTAAAATGTTTTTACAAAGCCTTTTATTAACGTTCAAAGTCATTGAATCCGAGTTCAAGGGGCCATTACTTTTTCTGTAATTTAGATGAGGTTCAACTCTGTTAAAATAAAGAATCTGGGGTTGAACTGCAAGAATTACAGCTAATAGACTTTAGTCACTTAATGGAAGTTTTCTGGGAAGCATGTGTTTCTTGCCAGGTTCTGCACATCACTGCCTGCCAGTCTATAGGCCTTCAGGCTTATTTTACTTCTTTCTGCCCTTGCTTTTTGCTGCATAAGTTTTCTAGAGTGGATACTACATGTGCTGACATCCTTTTGAAAGTCAACAGTTAACATTCCTTACTTGGGGCTTATGTTCACTACACAAGTTATGTTTGATCCAAAGCTCTCAGGATAACCTCTCCTGGGCAGGTTTGAGTGAAAGATCACACTTCAGAGTAACTCCTGGCTTTCAGAACGTGTTTGCAGGGTCTCCTGCAGGCAAACCTGTGATGGCTTTCCCTGTGCTCAGCTGCCTGGCAGTGGCAGCTGAATCATTCTGCCAGCAGCACAGCTGGTTTAAAAGTCTGCTGTCCCCCTCAGCTGTGCTGTTCTGACTGCTCAGTGATGGCTCTGTAGCCTGGTTCTGTGATGTGCACTGGCTGATAGTAGAGCTCCATCCTGGTACTCCTAAATTAGTCCATATGCCTGTGCTGTGGGCTCAGGGCTGACAGTAGCTCCCCACAGCCTATCAGTAGTTGAAGCATCAGCAACACTCCAGCTTTAGTACAATTTTTTCCTGCTACTGAAAAGAGACTTTCTGAAACATCACTAATTTAAGGCTGAGGCCATTCATGTGTAGGAAGAGATCACACTGGGAATAAAATGTGAGTTTAACTCAGAGTTTAACCATGCAGGAGGACGTGCCATTCAGCTAATAGTCCCGAAACAAGCTTCCCACAACGTAACGGGTTCTGAATTGCTCTGTCCTTCTGAGTAGCCAGTTATGCCTGTTCAAAACAACAAAACTACTGTCTGCCCTGCAGAAAAGCCACCCTGCAGCGCTGCTCTTGGCTTTGCTCAGGTGCAATACCTGGAATATTGCATCATAGAAACTTGTCGTATTCATCTGGGACAGCACACAGAGCTTTGAGAAAATGGTGTCAAACTTCTGATGTTGAGTAACCATTGGTGTTATTTACATCTGATTCAAATTGGCTTTGATGAATAGAAACATGTATAGGTTTTACATGTCCTTAATGTGCAACACTTCATGCTAGACTTTAATTCATATGAATGATCTCTTCAGGTTTGCTTCTCCAGTCATGAATTAAAAATCCCATGCAAATGAGTTTGGTTGTGCTCTAATGCTACAAGCAGGTTGTTGTTGAGAGAGGCTCCAAATGAATGTTTATATGGTAGAGAATAACAGCTACTATTGCAGATTAATTACTGCTTTGCCTGACATCTTCAGCAATGCCTTCAGCATGAAAATTCAATGCAGCTTAATAGTGGATTTCTGAAACTAAATGGTTAGACTTGTCACCCCAGGATGCCATTTAAATGAGATATTCACTTGAGGTTCATGGAGGTGATGAAGCAGAAAATAGAGAGGAAAGGTGCTAAACTACTAGCTGTGATCTGTACTTATTTATAATTTTTATTTTACTCTTCATTTTAAAGCAAGATAAGAGTGTGCATTCGAGGGCAAACTTTATTCATGTCCATTACTGATGTTTATCTAAAATATTTCTAGTTGTTTATATGTTGTATATTTAGTTGTTATAATACACAACCTAGCAACACTGCAATACATTCACTGATGTTGCTCCTCAAAAAGCTTCCCTTGTCATTATCCCTTGCAGAGTACTTGATTTCACATGCTGTGTAGCTTTCTTCTATTGTGCTGATCTAAAATGGTTTCAATTAAAGGCCTCTTAGGACCTCTCTTCAGGTATAAATTCATAAAAGCAACAGCAAAAGAGTAAAAAATAATGACTGTTAGTAAATTGTATTAACAAAAAAAAAGCTTTTTTTATGGTGCAAAATGCAATTAAATATTTTTTAGCCATCTTTGGGCATTTAGGAACAATATTTAAGTTCAAGAGTGACAGATTTAAGTTCAGAGGTCTAGACATAGGAACAACTCTGGCAGTTGCTGCTGTACAGGTGAGTGAATTTCCTAAGACACTTTCTTAGAGTGTAAATGGAACTTTGACTGGTGTTACAGGGACTGTGTGTTCACACAGGAGAATGTGTAATACTGACTGTATATAGTATATTCCATCAGCTTCACACAACCCAGGTGGATACTGAGATGGTGCCTCCACAGAAAAAGGTCACCTAGATTTTCCTGTGTCTGAGAAGTGAATAATTAAGCTCTTTACTTTCAGCATTAAGATGCCAGTTGTGTCACCTGAGTTTACATCAAATAGTCACAGGAGGCAAGGCCTTCAAATTGGAATTGTTTCAGGCAGAATAATAATAATAACATTCTGCCCTGACAATAGCTTTCTAAAGCCAATACAACACTTTCTGTACAGTTCCACTGGTATCAGTGGTGCTACTGGCCTGTTAGGAACCTGCTCAGTGTGGCCCCAACACACACCATCTGAGCTTAGTCACACTTTATTTGTTCATTGTTTTTTCTGCTACCTGCAGATGCCTGATGTATAAGGTTAATCAGTGAGAGGGCTGCTCCTCTCACAAAGGTGAAACAGGCACCCCCGCGGTGATCTGCCTTCCTTTGGAGAATGCTCCCTCTGTTTTGAAGAGGGAGCCCCAGGGAAGAGTCTGGCAGAAGGATGCCCTCAGGAAACAGTTTGACTGACAGTGCTACTATGAAATAACATTAAAACACCATTACCCGGGAAATAACATTAAAACATCATTACCTGTGAAGACTTCTGTTGCATTAAGTGAGAGGCAGTGATTTTCTTTGCTTAGAAAGGAACCTTAGAGCAACTGGCTATTTTATAATAGTCAAATATATTTACTGCTTTGTTTTATTTTTCTTCTTCTCCTTCTTCCACCCAGGATGAAAAGAATCAAGTATTAACAACAAATATCTGGCTGCAAATGGTAAGTTTTGAAACAAAGTATGTTTTTTTCCTCTTTGATATTTGAGTTTAATCTGGTAAGAGGTTTGAATTTTAGAAAACTGTCAGGCTTTTGTTCTATATCTTGCTGCACAATGGACAAAGCTAAACTGAATGGCAAACTGTAAGGCTGAGCTTTAGGTCTAGATGTTTCAGGTGTTTCTGAAAACTTTAAAAAATTTGAGACACTACATCTAAATAAGTTATGAACTCATTGTAGTTGATTTAGTCACGCTAAAGTCTTCATTATCATAGGGTAATGGTGACCTGAGAGTCCCAGCCTGAGCAACTGAAGGTATAAGTGCCTTTCACTCATTTCAACAAAGCCATTATGCTGTGGTAAATCACTTGACTGTGAAAGAGAACACGCAAGAAATGCATTTCATCTGCAGTAGCTGTTCTGACCAGCACTCTGAAAATTGTCAGCTGATTCTTATGATTTGGGGAAAAATGGTTCCGAAGAGGTTCATCATCCCTGGGAGCTCCTGCCACTATCCTAATGAGTGTCTCTGCCATCCTTCTTGCTTTGTTGACTGTCTCCTTAAGAAACTGCAAGAGGATTTTTATTAAAATGGCCATGCTATTCCCACATTTTTCAAAATGTTGTTTAAACATAGGTCATCATCAGAAGTTAACTGAACATTATAGGTTTTCATGTTACTTCTCCAAATTCTCTCAGTTCCATGACTAAAATGGGATCTGGAACATCAGTTTCTTAATGTTCAACTGGTTTCCCAGCTTGTTTTGCACACCTAGGATGTTCATTTTTCAAACAGTGGCTTTATTTTACCTTTGTGTTGCAATTCTTAGTTGCTATAAATTGTCACCAATTTTCATATGCTCTCTTACTACTTACTCCTTTCTATTGCTACTCATGGCATTGCTGAACAGTAGTTAATTTTCACTCACTTGTTAAAAAATGGAACAAATAATAGGCTATTCAAGAATTTTGTGATGGTATTTTGAAATTCTTTTCTCGGAAAGGTTAAATTATCCCTTAGACTTAAGATGCTTTTTAACTTGCTGACTCCATTTCTACCATAACTTAGTGCTCTACCAAGACAGGGTGATATGGGGAGCTTTCTCCATCTGTGGCAGTCAGGATGAGAACTTGCAATTAGTTAAATCCCTGTCACTGTTTGGGTTAAGTAAAGGTTTACAGAAGGTTTTTATTATTCCAGGCAATCTCACTGCTTCTGCAGAAACTTTACACCTTTCTGTTTCTTTAAGTAGCTCAGTCAGTTTAAGTGTATTATTTTTTCTTTTATTGTAACATTTTATATAGGGCACCTCTCTTGCACTGTGGTAGGCCTTAGGAAACAAGTGAGTGATGTGTATATATATATACATATGTGTATCACTGGTGACCTATAAAGGTTAGCATGGCTATTCCATTTATTCACAAAGAAAATTTGACATGGTAGAAGCATTCAACTCGTGTTTTTTTACAGGCCTGTTGTACAGTAAGATTAAAACTGTCAAATATAATATGTTTTTGGCTTTGAGCTACAATGACTATAGTTGCTATGATTTCTTACCAGGAAAACAGACAACAATTCATACTGAAAAAGCTATAATTTATTTTCCTTCTCTTTTATCCCACAGCATCCTTATCCTTTTTGAGATTNCCCCCCCCCCCCCCAAGGAAATTCTTGATTATTTTATACATTCTCCATTTCTTTTGATTTATTTACCTTAGCACGTACTGGATATGGAACGTGTTAAGACTGCAATGAGCAGACCTCTTGGTTACTGCAAAAAAAGGAGCCACTGTTCTTGGCCTGTGTACACATAAAAAGAAAAAGTGTTTGCTTATTAACTGTCTATTAATGGTGTACTAGAAAGTTTCAAAGCATGTTTAAGGTAAATGTATGTTATTTTACTGTTCTCTGAAATAAGTGAAAATGTAAAAGTGTGTGTAAAATTTATGAAAAAAATTAGAAGTAGTTACTGTGTGAATTAGAAAAGCAATTTAATCCCAAATTGGCACCTGAGACAGCATGAACAGTAAAACACAAGCACACCCCAAATCTTGTATAGACTGTTATGTGCACTGCAGTGGGAACTGGAAATGAGGTTGTTACCTGTTCCACTGAGCTGTTCATGGCCTAATTCCCCCTTGTGAAAACATTTCACTGCCTGAAGCTAAACAGAACCAAGAGAACACCTATTGTTTTAGTCTATCCAGTCCCTAGAGAACTAGAGCGAACCAGTGGATGAGATGACTTAACATACTTTTTGTGTGCATGGCTCAGTACTGGACAGATCATTATCTACAGTGGAACGTGTCTGAATACCCGGGAGTGAAGAATGTTCGTTTTCCGGATGGACTGATTTGGAAGCCTGATATTCTTCTCTATAACAGGTAGACACACTTTTTTTTTGTTTGTTTGTTTGTTTTTGTGGTTGTTTTGTTTTGTTTTGTTTTGTTTGTTTTTTGGTTTTTTTTGTATGGGGAAGGAGAGAAAATCATAGAATCATAGCATCACATAGTATCCCAGGTTAGAAGGGACCTTGAAAGCTCAACTCCAACCTTTCTTGGGAAAGGGAGCCCAGATGAGGTTATGTAGCACTCTGTCAAGACACAAAGACAAGGCAAGGCAAATGAAATCATTGTCTCAGCAAAATGTCTAAGTTTTTACATACTTTTCCAAAACTCCAGGTTTTTGGAATACTGGAAAATTATCAGTCTCCTGTTTACAGAACAGAAGGTCATATTTGCAAGTACTTCATAAATAATGATATCATCCTTACCACCAACTATAGCTGGTTGGCTTTTGTGAGATGATAAGAAAAGCAAACTTTTCTGGCTCTGTTTAATAGTTTACAAGTAGTGATAATTTTCTCTGAAACTGTTTGGTCTAAATGCTTACTAGTGAATTCAAATCTGACATTTGCATGCTTGTCTAGTTTTAGTTTGGGTTTCACTACAGACAGGACAGGTAAAGCCAGTCTTTGCATTTTCCCATGTCCAGTTTTGGTCTCACTCGTTCTTCCTGCTATAAAAATAGCTGGGAGATTTGCTGCTGTCCTTTTCAAACTGTTCTGACTTGGGCCTATTTCAGGGACACAAGGTTTCCATCAATCCACTGCAGAACCTTTGGCTGACATTGAGAGTTTCTTTGGCTGTACCATTATATGGTAGTTCCCACTGTAGGATGTATTTAGTTTAACAAGGTAAAGCACTTTATTGCCTGCTCATCAATAACGTGCCTTTTTCTGCAGTTGTTGGGGCCTTTGTGCTGTTCCCCAGGAACTGGAAAGAACTTCCATCTGCTCTGTACATGTTGCACTGGCTCTGCCATGACAGCCAGGGTACATTGTGGGTTTTTTGCCTATACAGGTGACATGAACCTTTTGTCTTCCTGATGGCTTTTATCCCTCTGTTTCTCTGCCATATGTCTACTAAGAACACACCATGCGGTGTGTTACCAGCATGACTCCCCCTTCCCACCTCAGGAGTTGCTTTTTGTTGCAACAAGACTTAGAGAATAGCTTCAGCTGATATGTCAGCTGCAGCTGTGCTCTCTTTTGGTGACCACGTTTAAGAGCAGTGTCACTGTAACGGGTGTTGTTGGGTTGTAATAATGGGATAACAGCTCCCAGTGGCAGCATTTGTCAGCCCCTTGGGGACTTCTCTGCAGGGCCTGCATTCCTGCTGTGTTCCCAAACAGCTGCTGTGCTTCTCCCAGAGGTACCACTGACACTAAAGGATTTGGAGTGATCTGCAGTAGAGTTTACCATCCTGAGGGTAACTGCTTGGCAGATTTACTTCTTGGTTCTAGTTTAAGCATAGTAATGAATGCTTCAATTGTCCACAAACCAACCTAAAAAACCCTTTCAAATGTTCTGTGCACAAAATAGAGCAGCCTCACACCCAGGACAGGTGTTTTTTGCAACATTAATGTTGTTTAATGTATTTTTCAATGCAAATTTGTTTTCTTGAGGGGTTTTCCCTAGCTAACTTGATTCCATCAATGGCAGTGTTCCTGGGAGAATCTGACAAATCACACCTTCATTTCCATTCTCCTGCTGAATAACACACTGTGTATGCTGTAAAATTGGTACTCTACAACAGCAGTTTAGAGGTTCCCAAAGGACTGAGTCATGACAATATTCTTCTTCACATATATCACAAACCTGATGGAGGCATTCAGTGTGTCCGAGAATTTAGGCTACAGTATTTAAATAAGTGTATCCGAAATGAAAGGGTAGTAATTTAGAAATCAGTAGTATTGATATATATGTACTAACTGTAGCTGAAGTGCTTTATAGAATGAGAAGGGTGACAATAACCTGAAAAGCTGAAAACAATTTTTCTGTTAATATAGGTTTTCAAATCCTTGGGTTGTTAACTATGGCACAGTCATGAACTAATTATTCTACAGTGTTTCTATTTCAATCTCGTACTTAATCCAAAATTCTTATTCAGAGTTTAGTCAGAGAGCAAAGCTATTTAAAACAAATTCTTACTCCTGTATGAAATTATATTGGGAATATGTTCTTTCTTAGTGACAGGCCATTTTGAGATAGATGCTTTCGACTTCTATATGCTTCACTAGGGACGTGCATCTGCAGTTACAAAGAAATTAATGAATTATAAATTCACTTTCCATTTTAATGAATGCATGTTTCACTATGTCTTGAATCTGTACACATCTTGCTGCAGCCCAGTACAGAGAAATTGTGACAGCTGTATTAAATTTTACAACCAGTCTATTGTGAAGAGAGCAGGGCCAGTTCATCTCTAATTTTTCTGAGGGAAGAAAATCTTGGCCTGTGTACAAATTCCAGGATTGACTGTGTTAATGTCATGCATGGCTTTCTTCCACTTTTTGCTAGACTTATTAAAAGTGCTCATTTCTGGTGGAATTATTTTCCAAATGGCCACACAGTGTTTAGTACTTCACAGAATAACAAGAACTGTGGTAGTTATGTCTCATTTTAACAGTTTCATTTTTCCAGTTTTATAAACCTGAGGTTCTCCAGATAGGTCCCAATGGAATTCTGTATGCTAGGTACAGCTTTGCCATCTCAATGTGCTGCAATCAATATCTGCTTTCAAGTCATTATACCCTGAAGAAGAAGTGTAGCAGAAATAGTTTTCTATCATCACATTTCAGTCCAAAGTCTCATCAAGCAAAGGCTTAGCCACTTGGTGCATTCCCAGTTGAAGAAGTGCACTTCATAAAACAGTCAGAAATACGACATAGAAAAACACATATTCTCCTTTTTCAGAAAAAATAATTGCATGTTCGAATCTGAGTGCCACTGGATATTCTTTTAAGAATGTGTCTTATGAAAGCCAAAGTCATGTGGCAATGAAAATTAAGCTGCTTGATCAACCTTCAAAAGCTTCTTTTAAAAATTCTATTTTTGCCAATTACCAGAAACAGCAGCAAGGTCTTAGAAGCAACTCCCTGGTGCTTGACTGCCCTCTGCTCCAGAGGAACACCAGAGAATCTAGTATAGGAGTCATTACCTTCCACTTTACAAGTGATTTGTATGGCATGGATATTTTCACATCCTGAATTTGGCTGTTTGAGTTCCATCATATAGCCCTTATGAATTTCAAATCAAAGCAATTACTCGTCTAATATAGAACCTTGTTGGAGGACTCTGGTTTCCTGAGGAAATGAGTCTTCAGCACGTGTGCGTGCACACCTATCAACATATGTGTTTGTGTATGATCTTCCTGCCCCCTTCCCCAAGATCCCCTGAATCCATTTCTACCAAACTTGGCAGTGCAATGAGTAGAGATCTTTGCAGTACCAGTTTCTTACAAATAACACAAAAGCAAGAAACTAAAATGTGGAGGGAAAACAGTTCAAGCTCCAACTGGAAGAGAAACTGCAACATAAAGCCAGAGAATGTAGCCATGAGCTGTGGAGCTAAAGGAGTGGCTCACACTGGTTCAGCTGCCTCAGAGCTGAACTGCCTTCTCCCCTCAATGTGCTAGAATCCAGTCATGATACAGTCACAATATTTACACTTTTCTGCTTGCCTTTAAAGTTCAAATGAAATAGTTGCAAATATTTTCAGCACTTGTGAGCCTTCTGCTCACCACAGGAAAAAGTGCAATTCCCTATAGGCAAGTAATTATCTGGATTTAGCTGTTTCTTCTCTGCGTATTTCACAGACCAGTCCAGACATATTTTAAAATCTAATTTCTTCAAGTATGTGAGGGGAAAATAAAATGCAAATTAAAAATGTCTAAAATAACAATTGCTTTATTTTTGGTTCTGAGATATAAAATTTGCATCAGAATAGATTAAATATTAAAGTCTTTAAAAAAAAGAGAATATTTCAATAAGGGTTTTCCTGCTGGGAAAAACCCCCACCTTTTAATACACTTTGTTTTCTGCTAGAATGAAGAATATTTCACCTTATCCCCATCTCAGATTTTTACTGTATTTTTGCAATGATGTCTTAAAAGGTAATTAGAAAATTATGAGGTACTGAACCACTAATAGTCAAAGAGACATCAGAGACCTGTCATGCTCCAATCAACCTTGAGAGACACAGGATTTTAGATCAAGAGAAGCCCAGGCTGCTGCAAGAACCAGGCCCTGAGCATTGTGTGACCCCCTGTGCCCTGCCCAGCACGGCTGGCACTGCACTTGCTTTGTGTGCCAACCCAACCCCAAGGTGGCTGTTTGGAACCTACAAACAGCACAACAAAGCACAGTAGCCTATGTGTCTCATTTTGCTTGTTCTCTGCTCAAATAAGAGCCTGAGAAAGGAGCCTTTGTCTATAATCAGGGCCAGCAGCCATCAGAGGTGAATTCAACACAGCAGTTCCTGAAACAATTCCGAGATGCCATTCCCTGCCAGTGCCATTCCTGACACCATTCACTGCTGGTACCTTCCCAACACATTGTGTGCAATTTAATCCAGGCACCAATTTCAGTAACTCTGACCATTTCTTGAATACCCAGGTGCTGAGATTTAAGGAATGTACAGATCAGAATCTCCAACACCTTACTGCAAAACCCCCCATTAGTAAATGGGAACTGTGAAATAAGGCATAACACTATAATGAGTGTATGTACATCGCAAAAGCAAAAGTAAAAAGTAATTTAAACATCTCTAGGAAAGGTTTCTAGAGTAAAGTCAGTGAACTTACTAAGCTTTTCATAAGAAAGACTCTTTATTTCATCATCTAAATATTTGAAAATAGCTTGTTTTCCATACAGAAGTTCTTAAAATGTTAATGCCTAGTAAACTCCCGGAACACTGTGCCAGAAGGAGTTGAGATATTCCTTGGCAGTGGCTGCCAATTCATCATTTGGAGCATTCCCCAAGTAATGTTATGTTTCTTTTCTAGAGAATTATAAGACCAGGACACCAGGGTGGTCCTGGCCAGCACCACCACACTGACACCTCTAATAGCACCTCTTTCTCCTTGTTTTCTGAACCCAGTTTGTGGGTTCTGAGGTAGGTAATAAAGGCTGGAGCTGCATTAAAGAGTCTTGTGTATGACATGTAGAAATAATATTCACCCATGCAAAGAGGTAGGAAGGCACAGACGCTGGAGGATCCATCTCCCCAGTATTCAGCAGCTGTTGCTGACGTAAGCAGCAAGAGAACAAAGTTTCCTGTACAGATACTTGAGAGATTTTTAAAAGTGCTTACTTTCCAAATGGAAATCAATTGAGCCACGGCACTGTAATGAATCTGGTGAGACAGGTGAGCAAGCAAGAATGAGGTGTCTCCACCTTCACTTACAGTTGATAATCAGGAACAAACCCAACAGTATCAGGCCAGTTACAATGAGGCCACAGAAAACTGGTGACAGGAAAAAAGCTTCAAGTTTTGGGGGTGAAATAATCCTTTTATGAAGAACAGATTCATCTCAGATATTCTTCAGCCACTCAAAGAGCATATAACCCATTTTGTGTCTTCCCTATTCTAGTGCTGATGAAAGATTTGATGCTACTTTTCACACCAATGTTCTAGTGAATTCTTCAGGCCATTGCCAATACCTGCCACCAGGTAGGCTGTTTGCATGTCACAAATGTTGATAACTCAGACTATTTGTGTATGGTGTGGTTTCAAATTTGACATCAATTCTCTGATATTTTATTTATCTGCCTAGGAGCATTTGATAGACTGAAGTCTAGGTGCATTATGAGTTACATCGTTACACCCTTGGAGGAAAACCACCACAAAGATACATGTTTTATTACAATTATGTAAATTATTCTGTCATAATGCACAATTTCAGAAGTTTGCAAGTATTAAAAAAAGATAAAAAATAAAAGTCCTTACTATAAAAAGATTTTTTTTATTAAAGGTAGGGTAATGCCTCTCAATAAAAATTTATTTAATTAATGTAGTGTTTCTTTTATTAATATGTTGATTTTACAGTAAGATACTTTGTAATATCTTGGATGTATTTCTATTTGAAATGATTCACTGGATGCTTCATCAACACAATTTTTAGTCTGAGAGGAAAGTAGGCTGTGTTTGATATTTATTTGATGTATGACTGACTCTGGATATATATCTGTTCCCCAACTCAATTAGCACAATTATTAGAATTAACTATTCTCAGAATCTGAATTTTGGGAACTATAGCAGTAGAGCCAAGTGCTTTCCAGATAAATTAGTTTTTCCCCCTAAGATCCCAAGAGGATTTCAGGGGTTTGCCTGTTGTTCTTTTGATTTAAGATGTTCCATTTGGTGGAGGTTTTTCAATTTGATTCTGAAAGCTGCTAAAGGACAGGGCCTGACTCAACAAGTGAAAAATAAGAAGCTAGCTTTCCTGAGTAAATCAAGGTCATAGAAATCTAATAAGACAGCAAATAATATTTCAGGATTTCTTATATTTCAGGATTTCTTACTTTAGTCAGTAAAAGAAATAGAAACAGATTACATATTCTGCTTCATTTCTTTCTGAAATATAGGATCTAGAAATCCAAGCTCTTCTATAACTATTCTCCCACTATGTGCCTAAATGGAACAAATGATTAAGAAATCGTTTGGAACATCAATAAATTAATGGTACAGTTCTTTCCCTTTTCTATGACTGACTTTTGCTCTTTAGATGTCAAGACATGACTGAGATCAAATGTGCTTTACAAGTGAAAAACAGAAGGCGTGATGGAAAACAAGTTCTGGTTAAAAAAGTACATGAAATTCTGTGGAACAAGCATTTCAATTCAGTGTTCTTGTTTCAAATCCCATCCAGGCATATTTAAAAGCTCCTGCTACATAGATGTGCGCTGGTTTCCATTTGATGTTCAGAAATGTAACCTGAAGTTTGGATCCTGGACCTACGGAGGCTGGTCCTTGGACTTACAAATGCAAGAAGCAGATATATCTGGCTATATTTCAAATGGGGAGTGGGATTTAGTAGGTAAGCTCTGGATTTCTTATTTAAACTGTGAACTTGCAGCCTTGTACCTGCTGCTGAAATGGATGGAATAACAATCATGAAATCAAGACAGAAATTAAATTAATTAAATGATCTGGCTAGTGGCACTGGAAACTGTGACAACAGGTATGAGATGCAAATCAATGTAAAAAAAATAGATGGCAGATTTGCTGCTTGAGTTCTGTAAGTATCTTTTATCTGATTTTCTCTCATGATCCAAGAAAAAAATTACTTAATTGGGAATTAAGCTTAAAGAAGTAGTTTTGTCTGTGGTAAACCTTAGAAAGCTACATTTATCTTTAAAAAAAAAAAAAAAGCTATGTAATACACAGTTTACTCACATTAATTTCTGGTTTTCTTCCTCTTTCCTCCTACACAGGAGTTCCTGGGAAGAGGACTGAGAGCTTTTATGAGTGCTGCAAAGAGCCCTACCCAGATGTGACATTCACAGTAACCATGAGACGTAGGACTCTTTACTATGGACTCAATCTCCTTATTCCTTGTGTACTGATATCAGCACTTGCTTTGTTAGTTTTCCTGCTTCCAGCAGACTCAGGAGAAAAGATCTCACTAGGTAAATTATTAATAGGATATTGTAAATATGAGTAAACCAAAAGAAGTTGTCCTTTTAAAAATTCTTTTCAACAGTCTTAGTAAGCAGAGAAGTAGCCTGTGGGTCCTGTTCTGGCTCATGAGCTATTTTTACTGTTTGATGCTGAACCAACAGAAGCACAAACAATTCCTGACTACTCTCCTTAAGAAGCAGGGGTTTTATTTTTTGACATATATTTGCTGAACAAAAATCTCAAATTCATTAAGTAAAGCTTAAGTTTACAAATATGCATCTGAACACTTTAACATGGAATTCTTCTCAATATTTCCTTTTAATACCAAGTTGTTGTAAGAGCCTATGGTGCCTTCTCAGAAAGATTGATTCTAACTGCTCCTAATTTACTTTTTACTGCAAATTTTAACTGAAGTATTGGTTTGTGAAACAAATCTGATTTTGAGTGTTTGATCTTTAGGATGGAGGTTAAATATGTAAAGAAACCTTTTGTCCCATACAAAAATTCAGATGCACTGGCTTCCACTAAGTAGACAAACCTGTTCAAAGGTAGAAACAAAACTGGCATCTCTCCAGAATGAGTAATAGCCTCCCTCATCAAGTAGTAGCCTTCCTAATCAAGTAGTCCCTCCCAATATTTTAAGATGAATTCTTTGTTCCTAAATCTTTCCCAGCTGGCAATGACTCCTGATTGTGTAAGACTAGTCCTGAGAAAACAGTTAAGCCTTGTTCCAGAAAGATGGGAGCTCGTCACTGAGCAACAGAAGTCAAACTCCAAAAATCAATAGTTAAGAGTGCTTGGGCATAGCTCCCTGCAGAACCCAACAGCTGATATCAGAAGATATCAAAGTCTATTTAAAACAGCAAATCTGCTTTTCAGGAAATTTATGCATTACACCACCTGTAGCTTCCATGACAATTAATCAAGTGTCACATGCTCAAACACTCCAAATCACACCGTGTTTCTAAAGCAAACATGGTACAACAATTTCTTTGATTTACCTCAGCTAATTAGCGAATGGTCACAAAAGTTGAACAGTTACAAGGATCTAAAAATATCTATGTCTCTGCAAGCTTTGGTACTACTTTGGCAGCACTGCTACCCTGAGCCTGAGGTGGTACAAAAGGGACAGGAGCACCACTAATGTGCTGGTGCAGGGGTACAGAGGGATTGATTGTTCCTGCCAAGAGCACTCCTTCAGATTCATAGTGTTTCTCTCTGTGTTGTAGTTACAAGTCTCTGATATAATTTCACACCTCATGTTTATCTTGCAGGTATCACGGTTTTATTGTCTCTCACTGTCTTCATGCTGCTTGTGGCTGAAATTATGCCAGCAACGTCTGACTCTGTGCCCTTAATTGGTGAGCTTTGATTCGCTTGGGGATTTTTGTCAAACACGGTGCAGTGACTGGTCCAAAGGCCAATCACCACTTGTACAGTGATCCACTGCAGTTGAATTAGAAAAATGCTGCCAGCTGACAAGAGACTCTGATGCTGCTCTCTGCTCTGAGTGAAGCAGAAAACCTAGGTTTATTTGGGAAAAACATAAGGCTGTCAATTTTCCATGGAAGATGTTGTTGCAATTCTGATAGAATTCATGAAATTATTATCTGTATTCCTAATTCCAATTAGAGCTAAACATAATGGCATCTTCCCCTTGTAATTGTTCAAACATAAAGTACTAGCCAGTCTCTATAATACTGATGAAAGAAAATTAGAAGACAAATTTTTCAAGGTTGCTTAGAAGAGGCAGGTGCTCAGTTCCACAAAAACAATTGCTAAACATTGGCTCAAATTAATGATTGATCTTTCTGCTGTTGAGAAGTCTTCCAAAAGTTCCTAAAGTAGCATGTGCATCAGTACTCTGGAAAAAGAGATAAACATTGTGTATGCACATATGTAAACAGGCCTTACAAAAGCTGTATCAGCCAGAGGATGTTGTTATAATTATCTGTTTATTTTGCAGCTCAGTATTTTGCCAGCACTATGATTATTGTTGGTCTTTCTGTGGTTGTCACTGTTATTGTTCTACAATACCACCACCATGATCCAGATGGCGGGAAAATGCCTAAATGGGTAAGGTTTGATTTTCCTTCATTGTCCATTTCATAAATGTTCAAGTCAGGGATGTGATAGAGTAGCTGAGGGTCTGTGATCACTTCTTACCATTAAAAACATATGAATTCTTCCTAAACATTTTGTTTGGAAAAGTAATTTCACCAGAAATGAGATGCTTTGTGTGGTTGGTTTCTTAGAGAATGTGTGTGCAAGAGAGAGAATGAATATACCTCCACTTGCTTCTGATATCCTCCAAAACAGCTATAAGCAACTCAGGATTTTGCTAAATCTATTATATATAAATGAAGGTGATTTTCAAATAAACTTCAGATGTCAGAAGTGAAACAGGGAGAAGAAAAGAGTAAGGTGCTGATGGAGATGATAAATGCATGAAATACAGTACCCTCAAGGTGAAACTGCTACATATTTAGCTGCTGTCGATACAGAAACATCTATATCCTAAAAAGCATTTGTTAAAGATGGATGGGAAAGGGGAAGTGAAACTTGCTCTGAAAATCCTGATCTTTGAATCAAGAACGTCTATAAAGTGCAAAGAAGAATTAAAGCATATTTGTAAGCATGTAGACAAGGTACTTTTTTGAGGGGTTGTTTTTAGAGAGAACATTATGCTCATATTGGATTACTACACAGTGCTGAGAATCTTCTGCTGACTTTCCCCAGCTCACAGTAGCATCGGGCATTTCTGGAGAAATGGAGAGACCTTTCTCCTTTTTTTCTCTCTAGAACAATGAGTTGTTATTATCCTTACTAGCCAGAAAGCATGTGAATACAGCAGTACCCTGAGGACAAGAGATAATGAGATATTCCCTGGCCTATTTTGGAGTAGTGACTTTAAAATAAATTTCAATGCAGAGAATAAAAGATATATCTCTTTAGACTCATGTTTGATGATAGAAAGGGAACAAATATTTAGGACTGAGCCAAATGTCCTCAGAAAACAGAGTACTTAAGGTTGAACAGTGAGCTGTTGTGTTGAGAAGCTGAAGAACAACAAACATTATTTGGATACTGGTAGATTTTTGGTCAGGCCTGCAGTTAACAAATATTATCCTTCTTGGTGAAACTTGATAGTGTAAAGAGAGTAACGGCAAGATCTGTCTCTGGTTAGGATGCTTGCCTGGATATAAAATCTACTCTGAGTAGCAATCCACAGTCAGAATAAATGGACCAAATCTAATTATAGTGTAAAATTTGCACGATATACAAGACAACAATATTTCATTAGGGCTCTGGAAAAGAAATGCTGGAATAAGCCCTTAAAATCTGATTGAAATAAATTATAGAAGCTTTCGTCAAAACTGGAACAGTCTCTGGCTTGCCTGCACTTTTGGCAAGGATGGATTAAGGCAATGTGGAAAACAATAGAATAATATGCACTGATTAGGTCTGAAAAGTATTTTTAAAATCAAAGTAATTTTCCCATCTTTTCTCCATATTATATCAAGCTCTGTTTTCTAAAATCTGCAATCAACTGTCATGAATGAAACGTGGAAACAGAGTCCAAACATTGTGAAGCTTAGTGGGCCAGTCCAGTATAGAATCTGTTTTAGCAGCCCCTTCCAAACACTAATGGCCTGGAAATTTAATATTAGAGCACAAATACAAGTAAAAGAAATGTAAACTTACTGACTACAATTCAAAGTAGTGCTATTATGACGATTACAAAGTAACTCATTTAAGTAAGTGTTTTCTTTTGTTGAACCCATGGTTTCTAGTAAAGGTGGAAAAGACACCCATACCACTGTTAAAATGCCAGGAAAAATTAACACTATTTGGAGACTATGGAGACTCCTATCAGAGGAGGAGGAAGTCCTAAGTGCTGGCAGTCAGTCTGAGGCAATCAACAGCACTGCAAGCTGGCAATAAAAAACAACGTCAGTGCTTGGCAAATTAATCAGCAGGAAAACTGTCACCATTTTCTAGAACTCCTCTTCAGAATAAGCAGAGACCATGGACCAGACAGTCCCCCAGGCTGCACGAACATCATCAGCACCCAAAGACAGTGGCTGTGTGAAGAGATGTTTATTCTCAAAACTTTTCTTTCAGACAAGGATCATCCTTCTGAACTGGTGTGCTTGGTTCCTGAGGATGAAAAGACCAGGGGAAGAGAAAGTGCGTCCTGCCTGCCAACACAAACAGCGCCGCTGCAGCCTGTCCAGTGTGGAGATGAACACTGTGAGTGGACAGCAATCCAGCAATGGGAACATGCTGTACATTGGGTTTAGGGGGCTGGAAGGGGTTCACTGCACACCTACCACTGATTCAGGTGTAATCTGTGGGAGGATGACCTGCTCACCAACAGATGAAGAAAACCTGCTGCACAGTGGCCACCCTTCTGAAGGTGACCCAGATCTGGCTAAGATTTTGGAGGAGGTCAGGTACATTGCAAACCGGTTCAGAGACCAGGATGAAGAGGAAGCCATTTGCAATGAATGGAAGTTTGCAGCCTCTGTAGTGGATCGGCTCTGCTTGATGGCCTTTTCAGTCTTCACAATCATTTGTACAATTGGTATTTTAATGTCAGCACCAAACTTTGTAGAGGCTGTGTCTAAAGATTTTGCTTAACTCCTAACTAGAACCTGCTTCTCTGAATGGTATGTAGCAAATAAGAATGTGGGGTTTTTGATTGCTTGTTTCTAATGAGTGTACTGCTTCTCACTGTCTGCTTTCTTTTGCCCCCCTCTCTGATCCTGAGTTCCTTTTGGAAGAGTGGCACCATTTCGCAAGGGAAGCTAAGGATTTCTCTTTGGGCTGCCTGGGCACAGCTCCTTTGAGCCCTCATTTGTGGAAAATGCAGTGGCTGCAAGACCCTTCAGAATGACAGGGTATTGCACCACCAGCTCTTACACACGTTTGAACTGGCTATCACAAAATAAGAGGTAGGCAATGCCACAAATGTCACTTCTTCCAGATTTTGTTGTAAAAGATAACGCGGTCCATCTTAACTATTTGAATGGTGATTGTAAACACTGATGTTTAGGAGGGGATTAAATCCACATGGATGCTCAAACAGCAGAGCAAAAGGGGAGAAGTAGTCGTCTTTTTGGTTACTGCTTCTTACTGAGCTGTCATATGTAGCTCTCAGGCTCACTTACAGCCAGTCAGCCTGTACCTCCCTCCATGCACTTTGAATAGAGCAGAAATGACTTTCAGAATTCTGAATCAAAAACCTGAAAGTTAAGGGGTCATACCTTATAACTTGTCCTTCCATATCTTTCTGGATTTGACCTAGAAGTTTGGCCTGAATTCTTAAACAGGCTTCACAGTAATTTGTGCAGTATTTACTACTTCTTCCTTCTCCCCAGAAAGGCACTCTTTCAACTGATGACCTTTTTAACTATCAGAAAGAAAAATGATTGATTTATGATGCCTTTATTATCACTTGTTTAAAAAAAACCCAACAACTCCCACACTTGCCTCTTTACTGCTAACCAGATTCCAGTGAGGAAAAAGTAACTCAGTGTCTTGTACAGGCTTAAGCATAAGTGAGGAATCTAAAGCAAAGAAGCCAGTAAATCCTGAGATCAATGTTTTCATTTAAAAATTAAATGTTTGATCTGCTGTGTGCCTCTCCTTCTATAGAACTCCTCCTGTTGAGTCACCATAACATTGTTGTTACAAGAAAACTCACCTTTTCTGCTCAGTTTATCATCAGATGAGTATTAATGAATAATAAAGTTTTTTGGGTCTGATATAAACTATAAAATGTATAAATATATATTTATATATACCTAGCATATACATCCACAGAAAGATTAAGACTTAAATATAAATTCTCTTGAGCCTAGAAAGATTTTTGCAAAGGCAAAACTAATAGTTCATCACTTTTTGTTATTTCTGATTCTGAAATTCTCTTGTCAAAATTCTCTTATTTTTGATATGACTGATGACTTAATGATAAGGACTGAGCTGAAAATACTAGGATCTGAAACTTTGTGTGTACAAAATAGCTGAGAATTAGTCCCTTGCTAGCACACCAGTATTCCCAACCAGTGATGTAAGTGGTAAAAGATGTGGGGGAGGACTACTTTAGCACTGGCTGCTTGCTTTATCCTGCAAAATCCCAGTTTTTTGGTCGAGGTCTTCAGAGACAGAGAGGCCAGTTGTACCGTTGTTTTACTGTGAAATGAACTCAAGGCCTCAGTTTATCTTTTAAGGTGGATTAAAATAAAGTAACTGAGATGCTTATTCTCCCTAGGTAATGATTTCCTTTTCAGAGTCTTCTCCCCTGAAAGCAGGAGAATCGAATTGGATGTAAACCAAGCCTAGAGTCACCATAGGTACAGTCCCTCACCTGAGTGAACACCTTGTGCAAGCACCTTCCTGCCTGAGATAGGGCAGGACAAGTGAAAGGAAGGCAGGATATCTCTCACAGTTTGTGAATTTTGTCCTCCTGAAGGTGCATTAGAATCTTACACTGCAAAGACACGAGCAAAACATTCAACACCTTCTTGAAAGCTCATCCTGAAACCATGTCTCAGAGTTAGCTATAAAGAAGTTATGTTTTCAGGAACAAGGATTAAGAGCAAGCCATGTAATAATGCCTGCAAGTAGATTCTAGTTTGTAGATTGCATATGAATGGGAAACTTTGAGTCTAAAATCTGAAATGTGAGTTTTGTTCACTTGTGAATAACTACACATATCATGTGGCACGTGCTGCTCCCCTGAATAATGTTCCTAGGCTGGGATTCCTGGTGTGAATGTTGATTTGCATTGGCATTTTTCCTTGCTGCAAGTATCCCTAAGTAGCTATGTAGAGTGTTCAATTTAGTTTTTGTAAAGTTTTGGGGTCCTCTTGGACAATAATTTTCTAGGAAGAAATGAAGACTTTTGAGGACTGTCTTGCACAATGGGACACAATTAATGCAATCATGATACATGATGCATGAAATATAGGAAGCATGAGAGTCCCTCTCTTTCCATCCAAATCCATTTACAGTATCTGTAGAAATCATCTTGCCAAACACAGGAGGATGGAGAAAGCATAATTTGACAGTAAACTTAATTATCAGTGACAGACATGCCTGGGCTTAAAAACTGGAGCCTGGTGCTTGGCCTTTAGTGAAGTCCTGTCAACGTCTGTAACACTGAGTCTGTGACACAGTCAGAGAACCCCAGGTGTGAGACAGGAGCAGTAAGACACCAGCCTCCACCTCTGCCTCCACCACTGCCTTCACTGCTAGCAGGATTCATGGAAATGCACCAAGGGCCCAAGGGAATCCTCATTCTCCTGCTGTTAACACCACCTGTAAACATTTGTTAGTAAGTTTATTATACACTTTAAATATAACAGTGACAACTCCTCCATTATGTTCTTTTGCACATCTGAGTCCAATCCTCCTGTAACTGAGCTGAGCAAAATGGGTATGGTTTTTGTCAAACTGTGTGTGTCAAATATATTTGTGTATGCTAAACAATATTTTGATCTAAACGCTGTGAAAAAATATTTATTTACAATTTGGGCATAGAGATGGAAATTAAATTCTGTATACAGTATGTGTGTATAATATTAAAGACTATATATTGATGGTAAGGATCTGTTATAATCTTAAGAGTCCAGAGGATGAGCAAGTGGTTCACCACAACTAAGCTATGACTTGCCTGACAAATTCATAAGCTCACTCTAGAGCTCAGCTGTCATGTACAATACTATGTGTGAACAATGTATATTGCTTTTTCTGTTTTTATATTGAATTGTATTGAATATTTAAAAGACTTTTTAATATTTTAAAAAAATTATTTAAGTGTTAATGCCAGAAAAGTTCCAAACATGAAATTTAAAAAGTTAGTTTTAAATACAGATAAATTATTTAAACAGAATTTAAAATATTAAATTATTTTATATAGGAATTGATAATACTATGTAAGACTTTTTTTAAAAGGTTTCTTTAAATTCTCTTTACATTCTCTAGCTGCAGGATGTAGTCTCAGTTCACCTATGACATTTCAACTCTTCACCTTCTTTAACAAGAAAAGAAGGTAAACCAAAGCCCCAGATTTTCTTTCCTTTTGTTATAGTCTTTTTTACATTAAGAAACATTGCATAAAGGGCATTAGAAAGAGATGTAACACCTGTCAGGTACTGATTGTCAAATAAGCAACTCAATACCTTTTCAGTCCAGTACAAATAAAAGATTTAGATCAAGAGGCTTTTGATTCTTTCTCATTTTGCTAAGACAGAAACAAACTCAAGTGGTAGAAAACACGAATAACCATAAAAGAAAGAAAAATGTCTTTGGATATACCAGTCTGAGATGACAAAATTCTTTGATAACTAAAACCACATTCATATCCTCCCAGCAAACCAGTCCCACACCAAACATAGATTACTTCAGTCAAAGTTAACTGAGTAGGTCTGTAATACCATGGCAATTTTGGACTGGCCTCAATGCCAGTATTAATTTACTTTTTGAAGTTTAACACAGAGGAGAGAAACATGAGAAAAAAACAAATCCATAGCAGCTGAATAAATTGTTGGTTTTGCCAGCTGCAAAGTTTGCTTGTTGGCTACTGATGAAAAAAATATCTAACCAGCAGAATACCCCGCAGAAGAAAAAAACCCATGTCAGGGCAGTTTTTTGCAGACAGATAATTTGTACTGCCCACATGCTGAGACAGCTTCCCAGCTTTACAACATGAGCATGTTCCAGAAGTAAAGAATCAAGATTTTTTCTTCTCATGCTTCCCTAAGGTTGTAAGGAACAGCTGATGGAGACCAGTTTGGTCAAGGTCAGCACACCAAGTCCTACAGGCATGAAGTTGTTACTGAAGTTCTTTACAGAGAGAGTGGTTGGGTACTGGAATGGGCTGCCCAGGGAGGAGGAAGAGTCACTGTCCCTGAAGGTATTTAAGAAGAGACTGGATGAGGCACTTGGTGCCATGGTCTGGTAGTCAAGGTGGTTTTTGGTCATAGGTGGGACTCGATGATCTCCGAGGTCTTTGCCAACGTAACTGATTCTGTTTCTCTGTAATCCTGCCTATCTTTGGATCAGAGCTGCCATGGGTCAGTGTCAGATACTCAAGAGAGGCTCATGCTGCTCGCTCTGCCAACAAGCCCTACCTTCTCTCCTCAAGTGCTGAGAAGCAGGACATGTACCAGACCTACTGTTAGACTTCAACGTGGTCAAACAGGCTTAGCTTAACACACCCCAGGCACTGTCTGTAGCCCTGCCATCACACACCATCTTGGAAGCCCTTGTGACTGGGTGTCACTGTCTGCCACTGCTCTGGGGCACCTGGATGGCTCATATGCAGACTGAAGGCTGCCATGGTTTAGGAGCTTCCTCCTGAGCAGATCCAATGCCCTCGGGGTGGCAAAGTCCGTCAAAGCACTAGGTGTAGATGCTGTAGGGATTAACAGTATCAGCCATCCAGTTTTAATCCAGCACAATCATACTCATTTCTTAGCCTAATCTCTTATTAAAATATCAATAAATGTCATAAGGCTGTAAACAGAATCTGCACATTGTAGCAAACCTAACCCAGCAATCAAACAGGAACTCAGCAGGACAATAACCACAAATTAAAGTTTTCCACTATTATTATTTTGCTTTTGCTTCTTAAAAAAATAACCTTTAAGATTTATGTAACATTTATTTATGCTATTAAGCAATTTGCAGATGATGGCATAGAGATAGAATAAACAACAGTCTCTCACACCCCAGTGAACACATTCAAAACTGCAATTTATTCACAGAATATGAACGTATTCAAGTCTAAAACTTCAAATCAGTTTCTGATCTACACCCTTACTGCACAGATATTGTAAAGGCATCACTAGTAAATCATGGGGCTTTCAGAGCTGCAGTGACTTGTCACTGTATTGATGCTATACAGGAATAGTACTTTAAACCTCAAAATAATTTGAACTATCTACATATTTTCACCTTAAGAAAAACCCCCAGCAAACCCAAAACACAGTAGAAATGTAACAGCTGTGATACACCATAAAGCTACTTTGGAATATGAGTACATGAGAATAACATCCAAAGAGGCAACTAAACAATTCTGGATATAACCCAATGCCTCAGTGCCTGTGTAAGGCAGAGAAATCTTTCTACTGAGTCCAGAATTCTGGGATCAGGACCGTATTCAGTCCACCAAACCTCACAGTTATCATTTATGTATTAGTCTGGGTCATGGTAGGCATGCCAATGAATAAGAATAAGCCAGATATTAAATATTTATATTAATTTGGCTTTCGATTTAAGAAAAAAAAACCACCTGCATCCCAGAGCAAGATATATGCACAACATCCCTCAGACAATGTTATCTCTCCTGTACATGGACTACACACAGCTGTGAGACATTTCCAGAATAACTTTTGTTCCCATAAGTGAATTCCAGTTTGAGGCTGCTTTTTCTGACACAGCACATTCATTGCTCCTTGTTCTTCTTCCAAGTTCTGGCCAAGTGAAACCTAATTAGCTCACTGTTTTGATCAGAGGAGATGGTAGGGAACCAACAATCAGAAATACCGTGTGAGTTTAACCCTGACTCAGGAGAGATTGTCGTCAGAAAGTTTGATGTTGTTGGGCCACACTGTGCTCCAGAAGGAAAATGCTTCAAAGGACTGGTCATGCCCACCCTGCAGTGCACATCAACCTGTCACAGTGCAGGAAGCCTTCACAGATGGCAGCAGTGTAACGGAGGGCAAAGCAGGCTCACCACTTCCACAGTGGGGCACGGGAAGTAAGTTTTCCCAGTTCCTCTGACTGTGCTCTGCGTGTGGATCCAATCAATATATGGTTTAACTGGTTAGTGCTTCGCTCAGCTGGTAAGATAATTATTTCTTTTGGCAAGGCAATAATGTAAGAAACTTGGGAGTTACGGGTAGCAATACACAGCCCACCTGGTCTTTTAAGACTGTCAGACACTGTCTTCAGCTGAACTAACTGAAACCAGGCTAACATAAGGACAGCAGTTGTAGTTTTCCTCACTAACCACCTTTAAAACCTATTAAAGTTAAACTGCTGCATCTTTCTCTGCAGTCAAGGTTAACATTCATTATCCTGCCTGCAGTTAACAAAGTGGTAACATTGCTTAATGATGCACACTATCCGTGTTGTTTATAATTGAAAGTATCTTGCAGTGAAGAGACCAGAAAAAATAACAAGAAGTCAAAGTATTGTACCTTTTAAACTAAACTGTAAGAGATAAAAAAGGCATATGAAGGACTGGCAGAGAATGAGGGAAGGCAGATTTGATATCACCATTGACAGAGAGCTGTGTCATATGGCATCAGTACTACACCTGCCCCACAAAGCCCAGAAAGCCACCAGAGAGTCTCTTTGACCACCAGCAGGTGAGCAACAGCCTATGCGGTTTGTGCCAGGTGGGGGCTGAGAGGGGGGAAAGTCCACCCTGACTGAGGACAGGGTAGTCACAGGTGGCCTCACTTCAGTCCTAATACACCCATGCCAAGCCTCATTTGTGGCATCTGCTCTGACCTGCACTCCATTTGATGGCACACATGGGCACAGGTCTAGAGCTGGGCACAGCCTGAAGCACCTTCATGCTCTTTATATCAGAGAACTCCTCACTGCCCTATTTCTACATATACATATAAAGTCTGCTTCTTCAGGGAGACAGGGTTGAAAGAAAGATGTAAACAAACATTTGCAAAATATTCTGAAAAATCTATTCAGAAGATATATATTTGTTAGCTCAAAACCAGCATGGTTTCTGTTGCTAAAAATATCCTGGAATTCATAGCTTTCCAGTAGGTTTCAGTGGCAGTCCTATGCCAGGCTTTTATTGTGCCAGCTGGTAATGGAGTGGGGTTGCGACTTCCTTCTTGCTGAAATTCTGCAGCAATCTATATGGGTCAAATGAGATATAAGTGAAACCTCCTGCAGCCAGCACAGCTTTTACCCTGAGCACACTAAAGCCTGGCTTTTAAACACCTCACTGTTCATTTGCAATCATTTAATGGAGTGCTCACTGCACCCAACAGAAGCCAACCTGTAATGAATGGCACTGCAGCCATCTAAAGTGTCCAACTTCACTTCTGATCGATTGGATTCATGCCTCTTAAATATAATAATAAAAGCCCATTTATTTCTCATGCGCTTTTGCTAGTGGACTTGAAAATATCCTGTCTACTTGGAGCAATAAAACCTGCATAGTGCAAATTCTGAGATTTGCATCTCCAGACGTTGGCTTTGTGATTTTACGCTATAGCAGAGTAAATGATAGATAAAGCCAAATATTATATAAAATGCACACCTTCTTTTTGCAACTTCTGCAAATTCAAACACTTATGTCTCTTGCTCCAAAGGCACCAAGAGCAGTGGTATCATGTCTTTGCACAGCAGGCATAGTAATAACAGCAACAGAAAGATGGTTTCTCCAAGAGAAACAATGTCAGAACTTTTTGCATAGAACCAGAATTTGTCACCTTTCATACAGACAACTAATTTAGGCCATTTGGGCTCAGACATTTATTCACCATTTCTTTGAGCTATCAGACAGGGTATTTTTCATGTCTCAATTTTCCACTAGCAATTCAGTGCGTTGGGTCCAAGACCTTTCATTACTGACAATTTTCATACCTGGCCTTCTCCTCCAGTGAGGGTGGTGAATGTTTTCTCTTGAACAGAGCTAGTATGGAAACTTTAGTCTTTCCACAATGCCATGAACTGCATAATTGATTTAGAAAAATGATCTGTGTTAGGAGGGAGCATCATGAGTTACAGGTTCTCCTGAGCTTTTCTCCAGACAGCAGCAGCATTGATTTTCCCATTCACTTGACAAAAAATAAAACATTTCAACAAACTCACTCCTCTTTCATTTACCTGACACATAGCCATGCTCCAAGACTTTACCTTTGGTAGCAATAGTGAATGCAATAGATTGTATCCCAAAGTGTAATTATTATTCCAGGATTTTTTTAGTTTCAAACTATCCTTTAGTCTAAGTGATGAAATCACAGAATAGCTAAAATCCAAGATACTTGAGAGCAGACCAAAGCTAGAAAAATACATGTACTTAAAGAAGCCTGTGAAGCAAGATGTATTTTTCAACACAAAAGCAGTAAGGGTAACTGTAAGGCAGTAAATTTTCAATTTCAATTTCAATTTCAATTTCAATTCCCACACTGCAGAGGACTCAGTCTGCTGTTCTGTGACAGAGCAGAGCACGAGCTCTTGCTGAATCAGGAGCTGCCGAGGATGTGTGAGTGTGGAGATGTTGGTCTGCAGGCACTGTGAATCACAACTGCCATTTGCTACAAACCGATAGTTTGCAAGGAGCACAAAAAAATTAGGCAGAACTTCAATAAAAGCATAACTCTAGAGGGAAGAAATTCTCAGAAATTACAAGTATGAGAAGAACTGACTGCAGGGGGCAGCTTGCCCTTAGAGAGATAGCAGGACCAGTGCCCTGTACAGTGTCTGCAATTTTTAAGTACTACATCCATGTAAATTTTAAATGGTTTCTATCAAAAGTTCAGAATACTGTGAAGACCACAAGTTTAACAAAACTGGTGTCCAATATGGGTCAAACTTTCAAGAGCACATGATGGATTTTTTGATCTCAATAGCTTCCCACAAGTTTGTCTCAGTAGAGAGGAGAAGTGGAGAAAGATAATGGAATAAAATAAAGATCTGAAAATTAGTTTTCACAAACAGGTATGCAACCTCCTAAAAAACCTGTGTCGGCAAAAATGTTCAGTCAACAACCCTAAAGATCACAAATTCCTGAATAGTTACGGTTGAGCTTGTGGGATGACAGGATTGCCCAATGAAAACCAGCAAAACATTTTTTTGGGGAAAAAGATCCCTCCAAGTCTTTTTGGGTTTTATTTGCATTATTTGTTTCAATGATTGCCCACAGGACTGTGCCTAATACTCATTAAATAATCTATTCTTTCTTATTTTACTGAAAAGCTTGTCTAACTTGCAAGGTGGGCTGACAAGCCTCTGATGCTGCAGAGACAGTGAGTCAGTGCCCAAGGAAGGTGTCCTCCAGGAGGATGTGCTTAGGAACTAAAAGCACCACCAGATTGAACAAGGGAAGTTACATGAATTTCAAATTAAATGACAGACTAAATACTACAATATGACCCAATCTGGTCCCAGAGTTATCCTATTCCTAATTTTATTGTTGCAGGAATTTTCTTATGATTTATCTGAGTCCTATTATTACACTGAGCCTTGTGCCTCCCAAGGAAGTATCAGGGTCCTCTACCAAAAATAATGGTGCAACTTCAGCTGCAAAAGAGCTGTGGAGCAGGATCAAGATGCTGTCATAGATCCTTGATAAAAACTGAACCACAGGATCTCAAACATTAAGACTGAGTGATACCAGTAGATAAGAGAGACAATCTTCCTGGGTGGGTTGGCTTATTATGAACCCCTTGTCCCCATCCAGCCCTCCCTCCCTCCCACTCTAATAATCATCTCAAATCACCAAGACAGTGAACTTAGCTTGTGAAGTTGACAGGTCTTTAAAAAAGCCACTATTACTGTGTCTACAGCCCTGCTTGCTTCATTGCTGTCTTAGTGACTGTTTTCTGTTCTGGCAACTATGGACTTGATTAAGCGATACCGAATGTGACCTGGAAAATGAAAATCTACAATTGTTACTATTTTGCTTATGTAAGAAAAATGAAATTAACATTTCTGAGACACAAATCTATTCAAATAATTCTGCAGTTTAAAAAAGCTGTTAACATGATCCTGAACAAGCTTTGTATGTCCTGCAAACTTCTGCCATATCCCTTGTGTATCCATGCCTGTAGTATTTACTGCACAGTAATATCTGCATTTTATAGCCAGTGAAATGCGAAATTCCTCACATGTAAAACTCTCCCCCTTCCAAAATTTATGTCTTTTCAAGTTCAGATTTATCAGATTGTAAGCACTCAGTGCTTGCAGTTTATCACCAATTCCCATCCTTAGGGTCCATTAAATAATTCAGAATTTATTCCAAAACTCAGTGAAAACATGGTATCTATCTATGGACTTCAACTCATTTAGGTTTTCTGAAAAGTTCTGCTTCTGAAGCTTTCCAGGCAATTGCAGAAGAAGGATATATAGGACATATCAAATATGTCAGTTCAAAACTACCTTGACAGGAAACGTCTTAAGCCTGGAAGTGGTCTGCACTTGGGAACAGAAAAAGTAGGGTGAAGATTCAGGTTTTTAATTTATTTAAAACCATTATTATTTTGGGCACGAGGAAATAAATTAGAACATGTGTTTACTTCTTTGAAGAACCAATATTAGGCACTGCTCTGTAAATTTGTAAACACAATTCTAAAAATGCACTCATTTTATAGCTTATATATTGACTGAGTATAGCTCTATACATGTGCATTTTCCATTAAAAAGCATCATTTTATCATATTTGCAGTATCGCAGTATCATCACAGGAACTTTCAAGACAAAATAATTACCTTCTTTCAAACCCTTGATTAGTACTGCAAGAATCATAAAAGTAGTATTATCTGGAGACTTTTTTTTGAAATTTATTTTTTAGCAAATGTTCCCTAAAACCACTATGAAACTTGTACTGCCAACCTCATTCTGTCTTCCAAAAGGGTATTTCCCTGGAAAATTGCATAATCCTAAATAACAGATGGAAA
>NW_020955283.1:1532828-1620385 GCF_003031625.1 Empidonax traillii
AAAAAAAAAAAAAAAGCAAGGCAAGGGAAAATCTTTGGAGGGATTCAGTTCTTAAACTATTCTAATTAAAAATTTTGCAAGCAGCTTAAACAAAATGTACAGTGACTGTCAACTGACAGACCCACTTTGGAGAGGAAGGGTAATTAAAAAATGAGGAATGGTAAATGGATTAGAGGGCAAAGGACAGAACTTAAACTGCAGTAGGGTTATAAAACTGACTCTGAGCTCGAGATTAAATTTGCTAAAGCCATTAATGCTGAAGAATCCCACTGAGGCGAATGGAATTTGGATCCATCTCTTTGTATAAAGAGGGAACGTCCTATAAAACTTCATTCTGAGTACATGTAAAGATTTAAACTGCTGGAGTCACCTGGAAAAAGCCAAAAGCTGGTTCACAATGTCTGTTCATGCTGCAGTCTGTGGAGAACAGGAACAAGGAAGTGCAGGGCCTGATCAGATTTGTATATTTGGTGGGCAGACCCAAAATGAATTCACTTGCACATCTACTGTGGAGATCCTGCAAATGACTCAACAGGCTTAATACCTTCTGTTGCCTCATCCTCCTCCACACATGTCACACCTTGGGTGATCTCCTCCCTTTCTCCTTCTGTCACTCTTTCAAGCAGGGCTGATGATTCTAAACCATTCTTGAAAAGAAGTCTTATCGAGGAGTACTTTGTTTAAAATTGATTTCTACACTAAGGGGCTGGAAGAAGAAAATAGGAGCAAAGAGAGAATAGCAAAGAACACGCAAGGGAGTGACATCCTACTGAAACCCCAGGGTCTGAATTCTGCAGATCTACAGAATCATAACAAGGCTGAATATATCCTACTGAATGAAGAAAAAGGATGGATCCATATATTAACTTCACTGAAATATCTGTACCTATCATGCCTGCAGGAAAATAACCTTTGAATATGTTTTCAAGAAGACATTTGATAATGTATTTTAAAAAGCCAAAACCACCACCAAGGCTCTAAGTAATCATGAGAAAGATTACAAAGACCATTAGTTTATGTGGTTATATGCTATTCTTAACTAATGTGAATTTCATACAATGTTTATCAGATGTAATAAACTAATCACCATGTGCAGATACAGGTTTTCATCATTAGGGAAGTGCAAATTAATGATGATGTAACACCATCTTCGTTTTAGAGTTACTCCATGACTCTTGGAAGCTTGGGAAGATAAATTATTTATGGAAGAATTATATGAAGGTGTACATCCATGTATGGAACCTAGTTTGTTGTTTTTACCAGATAGTTTCATATGAAGGTATTTCCTCAGGCAGAAATGGATAAGAAGCCTACCTGTTCCTGCTGTTTTCCTCTTTCTGTATTTACTGGCTTGCTAAGCCAAATAAATGGAGCATGGGGAAGCAGCCAGCAGTTACCACTGGAGACTTGGTATCACAGTGGGTTCTACTGGGTCATAGTGATTTTCACCATCTTATACCAGCAATGTGGGCACTTCGTGAAGTGCCAGACTGCACATAGATGAAGAAAAGACTTTTTCTTTTTAGATCTTAAACATAGAGCTGTGTGTAATGCAGACTCATGATTAAGTACATTTAATAAAGATATTCAAAAGACTAAGGAAAAAAATACTAAAGATAATCATATGGTTTAAATTGCAACATCCTTGTGTTTGAATGAACAAAACAATATCAGGGATAATGAAAAAGACACAGGCTCTGCTCCCTTCTTTGTGTGCCTGTTGAGCAGGGTAAGTACCTCAGAGCTCCCAAGTTTCCAATCCAGCCTGTGTCTATCTATTCAAATTCAGTCTGTGTCTATCCCAAGCAAAGAAAAACAAGACAATGCTTCTAAGTTCCTACTCATACATGGCTGATGGAGCCATCTTAGGAAGCCTGCTTTGAGAACCCTGAGGGCAAGGTGAAGGCAGGCTGTGTTATGCAGATACACTGATGTGCAATCTCCTAAGTGCAGATGGGCTGTGCTGCAGTTATTTTTAAACCAGAAAACAACTTCACACACACTCTCTTAGCCTTTTTTCCACTGCAAGTGCTTCTTTCCTGAAGGACTGATGTATGAGTAACACAGGAGCAACCAGGCATCCCAAGAATTAATTGGGTATGGAACTCTGCATCTCAGCACCTCACTACAAGAAGAACTTTATTTTTCACAGACCACTGCTATAGAGCTGTGTTACTGATAACTTTTAATCTACTATTTTAATCTACTTTTTAAAAATCTCAAGTGCCTGCAGTAAAAATTGAGAGAAATCTGTTGCACAACTACTTCTTACTATAGAAAATTAAAACGGATATGTTTTAGAGCCATGGAATAATTTCCAGGAAAGGATTCTTTCTCAGTACTTAAATATTTAACATACTCTAACTCTACTCTGCAGCAGTTGCTCATTAAACTGCAATTTTCTTGTAATCGAGAAGCTAAAGGTATGGCTTAAATTTATGGATTTTCAGTATTACACACAAGTTTGCTTGCACTTTCCTTTTCCAGATGGATAAAGGAATCGTATTTAGAAAGACTTTTTTGTCTTTTGGGAGTTTTTTAGCTAATTTTTAAAAAGTACACGTGATTGATATCGTTTGCTAAAAACACAACTCAGAACTATACCAGCAGCATCAGTGAGAGGTTCCCAGTCACAGAGTTTAAGGCCATAGAGGTCATCCAGCCATGCAACTTTACCTTCTGTGTGTCACAGTCCATTAACACTTTCGTTATTGGTTTGGTTTTTTTTTTTCCCTCAGTGAAACTCCATCCCTGATATTCTAAGGCTGAAATTTTGGTTGTTGCTGCTCAGGTTAGAAATGCATTTCAGTTTTGCAATTGCTTGTTGTAAAACAATGTTTCTATCTGCTTAAAAGAGTTACGTGCTTCTCTGCTACTGAAAGTCAAAGAATTTTTGGTGTTTGGCTTACTTAAGAATGTTTTTAAAATGCTGCCTAGATACACTATTCACAGCAAAAAGTAATAAAGACACTGTTCTTGTTGGGATCATTTCAGAGGTGGGTAACACTAATCAAGTCCAAGTGCAAGTTTCCTTGCAGTAAGATCTGTCAGGGCACGGCACCTCTGAGTTCACATCTGTCCCAAATGGATTATCAACCTATTTACTCTGTGTCTATCAACAGTCACTACAGTAAACACTTCTCCCCCACTGCTTTGTGCAGAAGAATATACAAGAAATCATCTCCTCCAAGAACAGATTGAGCTCATTAAAACATAATGATGACTCTAATGAATTTCTTATTTCTGCCTCAAACCCCTACACTGCATTTTTCCAGATAAAGATCCCTGTACAGTAACTAGAAATATGTCCACAGCTGAAACAGGTACACTGACCTGAGGATTAGTTTTTGGGAAACTCAGCAAGAATGAGAAATGGATTTAAATCAAGACTAATTTGTTGCAGCAGAAGGAAAAGACTAAACTTTTTGGTATTTCTACCTTCCTGATATCCCTTTTGAGAGAGAGAGAGAGTGGAAAAAAAGCCCATCAGACCTCCCTTCCTCGTAATGAACCACCTGTTTTTGATCAGCAGAGTAAGATTTCATCTATTGTAGGGGTGAACATGGAAAAAAAACAGAAAAATGAAATTTGACAAATTAGATCTCACAGTTCAAGAGGGAAAAAAATCACAGAACAAATCAATAAAAGAATGCACCTACAATGCAACTGCTACTCACAACATCAAACTGTCATTTTTTTTTCATTTGGGTAATGCTGAAAGTGGTTGGAACTGAGTGCAGGATGCACTCCAGAGAATAAAATATTTGTAAACAAAAGATTTTTGTTTAATTATAGAGCTGTTAGACTTGGAACACTGGACAGATTCTAATCTGTGTAATTACATTCCATGTACCTAAATTCTCTCTGCAGCCTTAATTGGAAATGATGTTTTTCTACGTTTCCTCTCCTGCATTATGGTTCCACCATAGAAGTGTCTACATTTGAATGAAATGGCTTTTTATAGTCAGCATAAAAGACAACTTGGGATGCAAGGACAGAAAAAAGTTTTTACAAATGTAAAAGTGACAGAAAACTTTCCTTATAAGGACCCTTTAGACTATTCTCTGATAAAGAAAAACAGGGAAAAGTATGCTTCTCTCTGTATGTCTCAAACCAGTCAATGTTCCTCCTCCATTCTCTAAATAAATCATCATGTGTTTCCAAAAATCTTGTTGAGTGCTAAGGCAACTGCTGTAGCCACCCATACTAGTGCTGAGGAATTCACATTTACTTTGTTCTTAATGATCCCTATATTGCGTGTGATCACAGTGTTAAAGTTGAAAACTGCATACAAAAACTAACTAATCTCATTCTTAATAAGAGATGTACTTGGTAAAGATTTATATTTAGGTAAAACTAGAAATAAAATAAACTTACATCAAATTAACTAAGTATCTTTCCCTTCTCAATCCCTTTAATCTGAAGGAGGTGACCAAAGCACTGATTTAATTTGCAGAAGTTGCACAGGGAGACTGCAGAGTGCTCTCACTCACCAGTAATACAGATTTTCAGCAACTTTTTTTCATTAGTTGAAAACAAAGTATGGGAAAGTGAGGAAATGCTCTCCATTTCCTGGTGAGAGGTTGCAGGAGAATATTCACATATGCACTCCCTGAGGTCCCCGACTCCCTCTAGGACTAAAGCTCAGAAGGACAGATTGCTAGAGGAGTTGCTGTAATTTAACATATCTCTGAATACTTTACTGCATACAGTGGTGTCAGTTATGAACAATCCACTCATTTATTACAAAGCTGCCCACAAAAAGCAACAAATCATAAAGCTCAATGTTTTAACTGTCTTATGCTATTGATATATCTGTGCATGTGCAGATATACAAAACAAGACATGAATATGTAAAAACTTACCATCAATAAATAGTCAAACAACCCAGGGTGTATGTAACTGAAATGTTCAGCATAAGTGTAGGGGGGATAAAATTTGTCTGATTTTATCTCCATGCTACATTGTAATTAAAAAAAAAAAAAGATCGAATCTTTCCTCACTCAGCATTCAAATCTCTTCACAATACAGTATGATACAGTTTCTTCCTTTATGTTAAAGAGCTGATTTGTGAGCAGGGTCTGGCATTTTATCTCGCAAGGGCACTTAAGTCCTACGTGATTCTGAGTGAGACTATACAGACAACATAAGCACAAGGACTTTTCTGTTTACAGATAGAAAGAACTTCATCTGACTACAGGCTGCTACAAAATCTGCCACTGGTTACACTAGACAATGGAAGAAAGAAAACGACCTTTAAAAAACCAATATAGAATGAAACAGAAAAAATAAAAAACATTACGCTTAAGCTTCACATTGATTTGTTGCCCTTAACAAAAAATTCAAATGCAAGAGGTTCAGCAGTTGCAGAAGTTCAATAATGACTTAAACAAATATTAAACACATCAAAATCTCAACATTTTCTTGACTTATTTATGTATTGACTTATATATGTATTTTGACATACCCCTGATTCTCTGTAAACGTTAGAATAAAAAGACTAAAAATGAAACTATAAATAACTATGTTTAATATGGCTCAGCACCATAGGATGGAAATGCCTCACAGACATGAATATATTCATATTCAAAACATCCCAAAAAAGTTCTCACACCTCATAATCACATTATTACACTTCTGGGAATTTTGTCATATCATCAAGCCACAATTAAATGTAGACAACCTGTGAATAATTCCTTACTCAAAAACCTGCCATCAGCCATTACCACTAAGGGGTCAGAAGCAAGGTAGATGATCCTTCTTTTTCTCCCAGAATTTATGAAGATGAAACTGGCCTTAATTAAGATGATTAACACTCCACTTTGAATTGGTGGGAAAAGACAACAAACATGCCACGAGGTTCTCTTCAGTCTTTTTGCTAGAAGGAGTGTGATTAGGACATGGGAGGAGCCCCTGGTGGTCTAGGGGGTAAAGGCACTGCACTGTCACTGCAGAGACCCGGGTTCGATTCCCGGTCAGGGCCCCTCCCCGGGCAGATGGAGCTCGTTAGCCCTGTAAGGCAATCCATCTACATCCTGAGGACCTCGCTGCCACCGTCCAAGCTCGCTTGGCCCCGGCAGATGAACCTCAGGATTAAAGGGTGGGCTCAGTTCCGCGCACACTGTGTCTCACCTAAAAAATCCAATGCGCAGGCTGGAAGGTGTAAAGACCTTTCCCGGTTCTTCGTTCGCGAAGACTGGCCATTACTTACTTACTAGGACATGGGAACTCAAGGAACAATTTGTAGTCAGTTAACACGGGGGAAAGAAAAGCCTAAGGATATCCAGGATCCAGTGAAAGCAGAAAACAGCAGGGCACAGATGTCCTAATCTAACTAATGAGCCAGATGGCAACTGTAAATAGAGTATCAAAGAACTTCTGAGAGAGAATAAAATTCCATTGCAGCTGGGAGCAGGTTTATAGAAAAGTAGCATAAAGAGCAAAGGGGCAGCCCCCTTTGTTGCAGTGAGCTCTTCAGCATCTCAATCCAGCTTGGTTCCATTTTTAGTCTCTTCCAAAACTTGGACTCCTTGGCATTCCTCCTGCGTACGGGGTGGCCTCCTACTCACCCTACTAAATTTAAAAAGCTGATAAAGAATAAATAACAAAAAGCACCAGAAAATATATGCTACATTTTAAAATGACACTGAAGGGTATAAATATCAGACTTAAATCATGCAGCACAGTGAGTAAATCCGGATCAGTGTTGCCTTCATTAGTAGCAATACTAACCTAGTGCTACGTTAGACATAGGCACTACAAGTGCATTAGGAGTCGCCATATCTGCTGTCACACTTATCTGCTCAGAATGGCTGCATTTCACAAAACATAAACCCAATACATCCAAAGAGGAGAGTACTAATCCTACGGGAGAATGCATAGCAGAAGAGAGAGCACTGATATCAGGGAGTTCCTTTGCTTTCAAATATCAAGTGGCCATTACAGTCTTTAGAGGATGCCAGAAGTCAGTGATATTATGGAGACCTCCAATGTAATTCTGAATTATGTTAAGTCTTATAACTATCATGGAACCACAACACCAGTCCTTTCACTGAGAGTCCCTGCTCCTCACCAGGAGCTGAAGATTCAGCTCTCCATAATTGTCATATTTTCTTATCTTTAATCTATCACTATCTAAAGAACAGGATAACAGTCCAATCCTAGATTTATAATACAGCTTCACCAGAATAAGCAGCTTGAAGTTCAACTAGAAATTACAGTTATGTAATCTGTAATTACTATTTCTGCCCTTAATCAGAAGTATTGTTCTGATATTACTAAAACTAGAAGGGATTATGCCATCCAAGAGAGTTAGCTCTGATTTCAGATGTCTGAGCCTACACCTGGAGGATGTCCTGGCCCTCAGTTGTGTATCTGTCAGCCTTGCAACCCCAGCTCAGGTGCAGCAGACACAGGGTGTGAAGGGCTCTCTGTGGGGTGTGTGGCACTTAGTGCTCCACCCTCCTCTATGAATAAGAGACTGTAACAACTTTTTAAACAGTTCCACCTCTACCCACCCCAAAAGAAGCTCCAAAAGCTCAATAGGTACTAACTATGATTTAAAAACCCCACATGGCACTCCAGCAGGACACACACCTCTAAAACGTGTTCTCCAGTGGTTTGTAAGAGCTTTTGGATGGATTAGTGCAGGTCCTCTGTGTTTCCAGGTGTTGTGTTCTAGTATTAGTTTTCAGAACTGTTTAATACATACACTCACAGCCAGCTGGGTGCTACCATGATGCAACTACCTAAAGTCAGTAAGAACACAACCCCCTGGAAGTTGCCTTTACCAGGAACTAAGCCAATTGACATTGAATCCCTTCTGCCTCTGGTTCAGTAACTCTTACAGATGCAAAAATTATTTTAAGGAGATGGACGGGTTAATTCACACTATCAGTAGTTGGAATATTCAAATCATAGAGCTCTCTTTGATCTTACATTCTGTTTGCTATTGAGAAAGCAACATCTCACCTTATGCAAAATAAAAATGAAACAGAATTTGACATTGTGTTAGGAAGGATTCAATTCATTAGTAAAAATTGGTATCAGAACTGCAAGCTACGATCTACAAAGCTGCAAATGAAGAAATTCGCTTTAAAGATTCTTCATTTGCAACAGATTTCAAGCTGCCAATCTCTTCAAGACAATGTTCTTCTTACTAGAAACTAAACTGAAGTTATGAATCCAAGGCTATCATGTTCTTTTAATGACCTGAACTCACCAAATATAAACATTACACAAAGAAACACAAGCCACTGCTGTAATACATAACCAGACTATTCCACTTCAATCAGCATGGAGTCCCACATCATTACCAAGGAGCTTAAACTTGTTTACCAGATTGCATTAATGTCATACTCAACTTTGCAGTTACATTGTCCCTGAAACACTGTAGCATCACATTTGTTTCCCCTCAGAAGTAATCTATCAATTCCCAAAGGTTATATTTAGAAAGTAGAAGGATAATTAAAGTTCCTGCTTACGTGGCCTCTCAAGTCTCTGTGTCATCTTTTCTCTCTGTGCTGGAGATCAAGATAGAGCCTCTCCCCTCGGTAACCAAGCTATGGAAGAGCCAATTCCTTCTTGACCCGCACAGGACACGGACAGAAGGACAGCATGAACATCGGAGCCGAGGTAGTGTTGGCTGGCTCCTGATTTCAAACCCTCACTGCTGCCTGTGAGGGTGTGAAAGGCAGAGAGGACTTTGTGTTTAGCTCTAACAGCCCCCCTTACTCTAAAAAATTTTAGTTCAAACACTGCAAATTTGTTCTGGTGTTTAATGAAATGCAATGGAATTTGGATATCTCATTTTAATAAATAAAAGCATACATGTGTTTAGAGATTTGATAGAAAACATTCCAATCCTGAATTTACAGTTCCCTGATTGTTGAATAATTATGTGTCATTATTAAGACAAATAAACCCCTTTGATCCTGATTTGATTTAAACCATATAAATTGAAGTTCCTCTCATGTGAAGAGCATCTATATGCCATCAATTTCTGAGTAATACTCTTGGTGTCCTCAGACTAATCAACACAACCAAGTCACTAGGAAGTAATAATCTCCAAAACTAAGTATATAATTATAGTAACACTGGATTTTGTTTGACGAGTTTGAGAACTGAGCTTGCAAGAATTAACTCAATATTCTTATATGTAAATTATTTTGTGGCTTTGAACGAAGAGGAAGGTTATCACTTGTCCTAACCAGAAGTTTGCCCAGTCTGTGCACTACTAAACCCAGAAAAATGGTTCAAGCTTTTTTGCTAATGCTGTACTACAAAATCTGTCTTTGCTAACTCTCACCTGCAAAAGGCAGTTCTACGCTACCAAGGCTGCAGAGGCCCTTGTGTAAGAAAGTACAGGTGACCTGTTCCAGCAAGGCTCTGCTGGATTCTACGTTTAAGGGTTAAATATTGAGGGAAGAATTCTACTTTGAGATTAGAGAAAACAACCAACCCTTGGCCCTCCAGTGCTCTGTCCTCCTGACCTGCTGCTTTCAGGACACCTGGTGTCTCAAGTCAGGCATAAAACTCTCACAACTGCTTTCTTGAGGGCTACTTTCACCACTGTCCACACTTTTTTTTTTTTAAATTCCCTGTTCAATTATGAAAAGTTGACAGAATGACAAAACTATGTGCTGTCTTTTAAAAGCTATCCTGAAATTGTTTACAAATTGTACTGATTTGGAACAGATTTTTTCCCATACTCTACAGATTTTTAGTGAGAGAATCAAATCAATGGGTCTTCAAATCCTAAGGACAATACTAACATGAACCAGGAGGCAACGAGATTTCACTACGTAATGAATGTGGCTAAACAAAGCTGCAGATAGTGTCTGAACCTCCACAGTTCACGGAAGTCATGGAGAAGGATCTACTCATAAATTGGAAATGTATCCATGAAATATGTGGGGCTGTTCACACTTTTAAAATGATTTATTAAGAATTTTATACACTAAAAAGGTCATAAGTTCACAAAATGCTTGGCAATTTCCAACTTTGTTCCTAAATGAGCTCAAATTTAGCAATTACTACTACATAAAAAGTATTTTAGGTCTTTTTATCCTTATGTATGTTCAGTTTGTATCTGCAGCATTATAATGCAATGAGTGATAATACTTTAAAGAGTATTTATTTACCACCTCCAAATTCATAAAGCTAGTTCAGATTATTCTTTCCGAATTAAAGTTCAGATCATTTTTCACCATCACAGAATGAGGACATTTATCCACCATTTAATATACAAATGAATCTGTCCCAGCTGAAACCAGGGCTAGCTCCCATAATGTTTCAAAATGCCAACAGGGAAGACATATTCCTCGCTATTACTCTGGAAACCAAGTACCTAATCCTGAATTTCTGTCAGATAATTCTAAAATTGGCTGTTTGTGAACAGCAGATAATTCTTAATTGACTCCCAGTACTACATGAAGCTGAATTCTTCACTATTTGTGGATTTCTAAATAGATCTGCATTTACAGCCTCAAAAACAAGAAGTGTGATCAGAAATATGATATCAGCTCCTTAAAGAGCAGAACAAGCTACTTAATATTCCAGTGTTCCTGCAGTTTGATCTAATCCTCAATGAACTGTAGGAATTACAAAATATTAATTATTGATGTATTTTGCTTCATTATTTATGCTTCATCCAAAAGGCAATGTTTAAGAAACAAACCCCTCACATTTAATTCTCTGTCAACTTTTTGCTAATTATCACAGCAGGGGGGATGCACATTTCAACCAACTCAGCTGACTCCCACTGTTTGCAGCCTCTCAAACATATGTTCTGCCTCTGAGCTGTACTTAAAGCAGGTATAAAGGCCACATTTGCATGAACTCAGACTTCTAACACCAAAATATTTTATTAATTTGAATTTCAATGACACACTCTCTCTCATCTGGATTTAGCTTCATGAGAAAGGAAGTCTGCACCTCCTCTCCCTGGAGGAATCTCTCTAACATCCTTCCTTGCAAAAGTTAACTGGAGTATCCTGTTCTGTATGGAATGGTGAGTCCACCGACAGAGCTCATGGAGAGACCTATAGTTCAGCAGATGCTGCAGGTACTCAGAGTTGCAACAGAAGGGTGACCTTCTCCGGGGAAAGCTCAGTACAGAGGGCTGACTCATCCAGCTATTTGGATTGTCCCTTGGAGGAGTCTCTCTGTCCTGTTTCTGTAGGATGCTGTGGAGAACAGCTTCACAACACAGACAATAAAGCATTCTCCATCTATTCCTGGGTTTACTTATTTCTCCATCCATAAACTGCTTACACCTGAGGACAAGGACTCTGTGCACTGATGGAACCGTCTATCAAGTGAATGTAGCTATTGATTTAAACCATAAGGGTATCAAATCTGGCTGGAAATGGAGACAAGTATTCTTATAGACACCAATGACATGGATATAATCCTTTTTCTAGCAATTGTCTTGAAGCTTCTTATACCAAACTTTCCCCCCATCTATTTTGAGAGCCAGAGTAATGGGCCACAATTTTAGAGATGCAAGGGCACACACGCTACAGCATAATTCATCCTATATTATAACTCCTTTCTTTAGGGAACAAGGAAGCATCAAAAGCAATGAACCAGCAATATGCCAGAGAGATGAGCAGCATCACATCATTTTAACACAACTGCAGGACTTCTTAACTAGTTGCTAATTCACAGCCAGAACATTAATGGTTTTGTTCCCCCACTGTTGTAAAACGTAACAAAAGAGGATTTTGTTTCTTTTCTTCCACCTTGTAAATGTTCTCTCTACTTTTGGAATAAAAAAAATTTATCTAATTATATATTTGCAGGGACAATTCATGTGAAAAAGACTGTTTCATTCACAGTTATCTGAAAAGACAAATAAGGAGCAAAGGTTTAATCTTGGTTCCCTTTGGTCCAGTTAAGACAACCATTGCTATAACTTTGAACAGTGCAGTAACTGCTTTAGCTTAAACTAACTTGCAAGTGGTTGTCAGAGACCTGTCCAGATAATGCACTTGGTTACTTAAGTGTAATGTTTGACAACAATAACTATATATAAAACAAATACAATTAGTTGCACAAGTGGCTCTCCTGCCTCTGCACCCTTTCCAAGGAAGTGGCGGAGAGAACTCTTGTCCAATACTTTCAGGTAATTTACCAGCTACGATGGGCTGTGTCAGAGCCCAAGACAGAGTTTAGTAAGTCTTTTCCCAAAGTTCAGCAACAGAGTTAAACAAACAGAAAACCCCACATTACTTTTTTCCAGAGAGCATTCTGCTGTGAAGACAGAGATGAAGATTAAAACAAATTCCTTCTGGAAAATAAAGCACAAAGAAACCCCATGACAGTCAGCACTACTGACTGGCAGATTTACAGATCATCAGTGTTTTGAACTATTTCCACTGAAGACTATGAACTCCATCTCTGTCTGATATTGGTGCACACATGAGCACCATTTACAAATTTCTCATGAAAACCTAGGGGAATTCCATTAGTTGTTCAAGAAACCTACTCTGGAGCTTTAAACTTTACACTTCGACAGCAAATAACAAATTTGTACATCCACATGTATATGTGAGCATATATATTTATGCATGCATGTATATATATAGATTCTATATATGTACACATATAAAATAATGTATACACAACATACACTACACATTACCTTTAATGGTCCTTTCCTGTCTGCATTTAAATAAAATTTTTCTGATGCTTGTATCCAAGTCTCTTACTATAAGTATTCATTTCATGAGAGGAATCACAGCCTTGCAGAGGTATATTAATATTGATAAGCCCCTCAAGACGCAGTTTTTTTAAGCAACCAGCACAAACAAGCACACACAGAACATTTCATCTTATGCTACAGATGCGCATTAAGGGAACACAAGAAAAGTCAAAAGCAGCATTTCTTTTCCTACCACATAAATTATCAGTGTCTCCCAATATTCTGGCAATTTATTCTAACCCCAGGAAGCACCAAATAATCTTCATCTGCCCTAGTTAATAATTTGCAGCTTTGCAAACATCAGCACCATGACCAGCAGCATTATTATTGACTGTATTTAGAGAAAAAATTATTACAGTGCATTTATTCTAATCCAGTCCTTTTGTTTATATTCAAATCTTTCCATTTGAACACAAGAGAAGCACTTTCTCAGCCCTGTGCCTGGGTAAGGCATATCATACAACCAACCGGACAAAACACCTGAGTGAAAGCCACCTTCCCTGCTAATATACACACAGACAAAATGTTAGATATTTTTGCCCTATTTTCCCTAGTGGAATATTCCTAATAACATGCTATGTGCACACGAAATCAGGCAAATTTCCCTTTTGGAGTTACAGCCAGTCAGTGTTACCCTGTGCACCTCTTGTGTCTGGTTTGGAAACAAAGTGAACTTTACCCTGCCTGGCTTCGAAAGAAACGGAAGGTAGAAGGATATGCTGGGGTTTGCTCTGGATGATTGCCACAGAGACAAGATTCACAACAACATTTAGTGACTGTAAAAACTGCCTGTTGCTGCTGAAGCATTGGACAAGAGCCACACCTCCACGTATTTCTGTTGTCACAATAGTCACTACCTAGAAATGATGCTGCAGGTGGGATGGCTTTGCTGCACTCCCCTAGTTCAGTCACAGGAATTCTGTGGTTTAAAACTATCCAGTGTTTGAGCATGGAACTTATGGAAACAAGGAATTTAGCCCCAACAGCCTCTCCATCACTAGACTACATAAACTATGCTCCAAGATCTCTTAATCTCTCTGGAAGAGATGTTGAGAACTGTGCTGATGGCTCAGCATTGCACAGGACAAACACTTCCTTTGGAGGGCAGGGCTACCTGCTCTAAGGTTTGAAAAGGGGAAAACCAAATGAAATTGCTACATCACTAATAAAGTCTGGTATGAAATGGTGGCTCTCAGTTCAGGGCTACCCTCATGAAACTGGGTCTCATCACCCTACTCATGCCATCTGTGCCTGCTCCATCCTGATCCTTGCAGAAGCCCTGTCACTGCTTTATGTCCTTCTCAGCCTGAGCAGAAACAGGAAGAAAAGCCCTGAAGAAAATTTCTTTCACTTACAAGACATGAGCACCCTACAAGATTTAGCAATACTTTCACTTTCTGATATCATTTGCTTTTTCTATGGATTTTCACTGAGTAAAATCAGCTCTCAAATGCTCTATAGATATTTGCTGTAAAAAGCTCCCAGTCACTCAAATGTATTGCTATTCTCTGCTGTTACTCTGGAGGCATAATCATAAAACACATATCCACAATGTATGTTCCATTTTATCCTCTGCAGAACATGGTTATAGAGGTTATATAAACATGGTTAAATACAGTTACATAAATGTGTTATAATCACCCATTATAAATCAACAGACTGCACAGTGGAAAAACAGATTTAACTATCACAGGGGGTGCACACTTATTTTACACTTGAATAATTACTACCATTTAAGCCATGAATAGCATAAAGAAAAGTTGTTAAGTTAAAGCTGGAAAACAAGTTGTACAGCTCAGTGGGAAACAGAATAGCATTTTAGGCAAATGAAAGAGGATCATCAGGTCTTGTAGGCAAGAAAAAAGTTTAAGGAAACGGTACACTGGTAATACCATCTATGTAATTGCCATATTCTGATGCATCTAAAAGTGATACCATGTCCAAGCTGGTAAAAAAAAAAAAGAAAAAAAAGAAAAAAAAAAAAAGTAGCAGAAGTCTTTCATTGCCAAAGTGGTCATGATTCCACCAGCATCATGACTCAAAGCCTCATTTATGATGAGCTAGGAACAAAGTAAGTCAAAGAAAGCAGTAAGCTATGAGATGTTTAGTAAGACTGCACAATAAAAGTGACAGAAGCTGTAATCTAAAGCAAGCTTTAAATTTTTTTCCAGATGTATTAATAATTGTTTCAAGCTATTTCTTTTTTTGGAATGTACAGTCAGCAATGGATATGGCAGACACTGGCAATGTGAACTGGGAAACAAAGAGTCTTATTGGTTACCGAGAGAAAACAAAAATCAGCTTCAATTACTATCAAAATGGAATTAGCAATAAAAAATGCATACTTGGAAGAGCACAGTTATGTTAATTATTAATCCAATAAACACTAGCTGATCACCAGTTTGGAAAAGCTAAAGCTCCCTCAGATCCTCTTAGGGCTGGAGCAAGTCAGACAGGGCTCATTTAAGCAGCTGAGCTGATGGATCAGACAGGATGCAAGAATCTGGGAGAGACAGAAGTGGGGACAAAGACTGCAGTCAAAAGTGAATTTATGAACAAGTTATGAATGAAATGAAACAGAGAAAATAGAGTATTTTAACCATTTTATGGTAAAATTTTACCAGGACAATAAAGGACACTGATTTTTAATGGTGCTTTCTGCTGCTTTGACATCCATGGACAGAGTGGTCATTAAAAAGAAAACCTTAATTATTTAGGACCAGATAACACTGATATGGAGAATCAGATGTCTCTACCAGGATGACCAGTGTCTGTCTGGAAGGTAGTGGGAGCATCTGTTGCCAGTGTCCTTGCAGTGTCATTGACATCTGGATTGTGAGAGACTACCCAGACCATTCTGCTCAAATGTCACAGCCCAGCTGGCCCACGGTCCCAAACAACCACTCCAGCACATGCATTTTATCTTATGTGCTTTAGTCGCTTTTATCTTAACTACATATGACCATTTTCACACCTGCAGGAACAGTTTCTATAGACAATCTACAAATATCTTGCCTGCATTCAATTTGCCCTCTTTCACAGCAGGAAATCTCTAGGACACTCCCTCCAGGGGCCGTAATGTAAGCACACAGATTGGACTGGACACAGCAAGAGCCAGCAGGGGAGTCAAGAACCAACCAAAACTCCCACGTGGAAAGATCCTGAAGCCATCAATCAAACACCTGACTGTGCAGGTGGCTGAGAGTACTGTCAATCACCCAGGTGCAAACTGCTCTCCATTACCTCCTCTATACAGACCAACAACCAGGGAGTTCCTGCATCCCCTGGATCACCAGTTAAGGACTTCCACGCACTGAGGAAAGTCCAGGCACAGCCCTGACAGCCAGTTACGCTGTTATAACTGTAGAACAAACTTGCTGTCTCCAGTCCCTACTGATTTCAGTCAGAGCTCTGGAGGTATCAAATTGTCTGAAGCCTCAGAGATAGGTAATTCTGTACATTCCACTTTGAAAAAATACTATGAGAAGTAACAAATCTTTTAAGCTACCTAATAACATGACAAGATGCCTATGCTTGCTATATTGTGATTATTATATATTGATTCTTTACTACAATCCAAAATAAACAGTTTTAGAGAAATAATTAGTGTTCCATTGGAATAAATACAAGTCACTAATGCAAAAGAGATCATTTTGCTTGCGCTCAGATCAAATTTGCATATTAAATTTCATTTTTAATAGAGAGAGGCTGACATCAGTGGTGATGAATGAGGGTGATATTTCACAAAAGAAAATCTTTTTCTAAATAGTATAACAGAGGAAAAGTAATGATTTGAAGAAAAAAGTTAAAGGGTCTCAAAAGATCAAGAGTCCCTACATTGTATCTAGAGAGCACAATGTGGTTCTTTGCAATGCTTTTTATTTCTCCAAATAGGCAAAGGGGGAAAAAAAGTCATCCTCTTTGTGTTTAATGGCACAGGTATTGTCTCAGTTTAAATGAGACACAAGTGTTTTGCTGAGGATGAGTTATGAGGAAAACCCAAACTCCTCCCTCTAAGCAATTGTAAATCCAAAGTTAAGAGGCTCCAACTGAGAAAAAAAATGTGGAAAAAGAAAGAATAACAGCCCTTTATTAAAAGATATAGAGGTATTGGCAGAAACAATGAAAGAACACAAGTAAACCAACCAAACAATAATCCTATACCCAAAAATAATTCCCTTCAAAACAAACAAAGAAACAAACAAACAAAAAGGTAAACAGTTCAGTTTGCCCCCTTTGGTGCAATTTCAACCACAGCCCTCAGGGGGCACTGTTGGATCACTGGAGATGCAGAGTCTGCAATGTCTCTTTCCTGCTGGCTGAGTCATGTGGCGCAGCCTCCCCTCTCCTTTGATGTGCACAAGAACTGCTGCCAAAACAAAGCAGAGGAGGAGAGGCCTCTCAAACAGTTCCTTGCCAATGAAAATCCCAGCAAAATTCCCAGCTGGCAGCCAGGCCGAGAGCAAAGTCGCCTCCAAGCACCTACCACCCGGGCCTCCTCCCAGCTCCAGCAGCAACTCAAACTCCTCCCTCCGTTTCCCAGGAGAGGAGAGAAAAGAAAAGCAAAGCAAAAGAGAACTCCTTACCCCTCCTCACAGACAAGATCCTGAGGGCCATCAACTCAGAATGTTGTTCTATCAACCCCTTCTTTTGTGTTACTCAGTCACCTAAGCCACAGTCAATCTGCCCATTCAACACCCCCTACACAGTGGGCAGGGGGAAAGGAAAAATTCCTGCTTAGTTTCTAAGAACCAGCAAATCCGTGACAGGTATGTACTGCAGAATGCCACCCAAACTCACTGGATCACTGATGATAAAATCATGCAAAATTGATTTTTTCTCTCTAATAAGGCAAACATGTAGTCTGGATATATTTCCATTTCTGACCAATAAAACTTAAGCTATTTACCCTCCCACCTGCTTTTCTTCAAGGTTCCAATACACATGGTATTGAATAGAAATGTTTGCAAACACACTCAAGTAGATTCAAACCACTGAAAATACAGCTGGCCTTTCTTCAGGCTCTCAGGCATTGTTAGAAGGCAAAATGGTGCTGACTGCAAAGGAAGGGCCTAATATTGATCTCCTTTATCTATGAGAACTATAAACTCCTTGACAGGAAAAGAATTACTAGGATTTATTTTAATACACAGAAATAAAAACCCAGTCCCTGCAAGTTATTCAGTGTACACAGAGTGCAAAGTACATCCATAGTAGCTAGATGCAAAGGACATTACCCTCAAGGAGTCCTTGATAACATTTAGATACAGACTAAGCCTTAAATTTGTATTTCCTTGTGTGTATTGGATGATATTACCAGCAGAATATAGCCTAATTGCAGTATACTGCATTTTAATTAAAGATACACAATTGTGAATTTAAAATGAAATTAATAATTATGGAATAATTACTATTCTTCAGGAATATTTACCATTCTATTTTACTTGTTATCTGAGAAGTATTAAAATTGAAAAGCTGTGAAGCCTTGTAGGGTAGAAATACCACAACTGCATTTTTAACTAATTCAGAGTTCTCATTCCTTAACTCACTCAAAGAAATTCAAACACTGTTTTTATAGTGTAATAAACAATGTATTTTTTTAATTAAGAGGGTTTAATACCAATTTGTTATTCAGATTCCAAGTTCCTTTGCAACATATTCAGTCTTACATGAAGGACCTCCACAGAGTGCAGGACCATCAGGGAAATATTTCCATGGCATCATCAATAAAGGACAGTCATCAGCGAACAGATGAAGCTTGAATGTATTGAGTTCTCTGCAGCTTTTACCACTCAGAAAAAGTGGAGTTCAGACTAGATATATATTGAAAGGGACATTTCTTGAAAAAAAGGAAACAGAAAATGACTCTGTTTAAGTACAAGGAAGAAGCATGTGTTCTGCACTAGCTCTGAAGTCTGTACCAACTCTGTAGATAGATCCCTTGCTGAGTGAGAAAGCACACCTGCTTATATTTTCAGTATTTTCAAGAGGATGTAGCACTCTAAATTAAATAGGAACATGCTGTGTAATCAGTCAATGAAAATGTAAGACTAATTATTACAGAGGATACACGTGAAGGGGATAATTGTCAATGTCAGGGATTCCCAGCACAGCTAAACCATTTGTTTATTCAAAGTTTTTTAAATTATATCCTAAGTACTAAATATTTAAAAAGAAACTACTGCCTTATCTATGTTTCCCCTGGATTCCAGTGAGGAGACATTGTGTGTGAAGACAAAATGTGGCCTTTACTGCACATACTGACAGCAACAAAATCCCATGATGATGAAATAGGTAGTTCTCTCTTGCACCTGTGGATTTTCTCAATGTTTTTAGTGGACAGTTAATGAATTTTTTTCATACTTCAGGAAGAAAATACGTGGGAAAAGAAAAAGTGCACTTTAAAGCTTTCCTATCTTTCTTCTAATTCACTTAAGGGACAGGAGCACGTTAGCCAGGCCAGCAGTGCAGCACATACAGAGGAACAGAGCTGACACAGGTTCTGATTCTCGTCTGGTAGTTATAGCAACAGTTTTGTTATTAGGAAGTTCTCTTTGCTTTTTCACTTGCATTAATCCTCTTCTATGCTTGATTTAGTGCTCCAGTGATACTTATCATTTGTCCCTTCCCTTGTGTCTGATGCTGTAGTTGGATATCCAGTCCATTCTCAACAATGCACAGTTCATTATTGGTAAAGGGCCTGAAGATGATCCTTCCTTTGCACTGCTCCTCTCTCTGCTCCCAGTCATTCCAGGGGAATCACTTGCATCAGGCTCTGTTCTGCTTTCTGATGTTCAAAGCAGCCCACATCTACTCCCTACAGAAATCTGCTTACAGGCTTTTCAAAAATGAACTTACTGAATATTTTCTTACAAGCCTAATTTACACACAATTTGTACTACACTCGATTTCTCTCCCATTCTTGTCTCCCATTACCCTGGATAACTAAGAGATGACTAAGTAGTCCTATTGACAAGTGTATTAAATGTTTTGAACTCTTGCTGTAAATAGGGTTCTTTTACACTGTGAAAGCAAAAAGCCTGAAATGCCTTTTGTAAGGCTTTTGGTTTGATGAGTAGCACTTTTCTTGAACGTGAAGCCCCACACTCTGAAACAAAGCCTGACTAAGCAGATATAGCACAGAATTGCCCAAAGCTGTCTTCCTTCCCAACCACAGTACCAGGAGCAATTGGGCTTTCTGGTTGTGCAGTTCTCCTTTAGGAGAAAATGGCTGGTGGATCCACACTGCCTAATTTCCCCAATTCTTCACTATAAGGCTTCATTTAAATTAAAATATCTGAAATGCTGTGGCATCTATTACAGAACTTCTTCCTCCTTTGCCTGTGTCCATGTGCCTTGTAAATTCTGTTTCCTCTGCTAAGGGCAGGTCTGGCTAGAAAGTGTTTTAGTACCAAAATCAAAATTCAACCCTTGACCTAAAAATGCTTTTTCTTTTTTTTTTTTTCTTTTGGCATTAATTCAGTTAATACATAACTGCAGAGACATTAAGTATGATCTGCCAGGAATACATCACTGCATTCAACATTATTTTAGATTTATTTGTATGTAAAACAGGAAAGACTTCATGTCTGGAGAATTATCAGTTTACCAAGCCTAGAGCTGATAGAGTATGAAATCTTTTTAAAATCACAATTATCATCCTATATATCAAACCCACTTCCCAATAGTATTTTTGAAAAAAAGTAGCTATAGATGTCTTCCAAATTATAGGGCCTTGAGTGAGAAAGTCAATAAGTATAATCACAGAACCACGCAGTGAGTCAGGTTGGAAGGGACCACAGTGGGTCACCTGGTCCAACCTTCCTGCTCAGGCAGGGTCATCCTAGAGCACGTGGTACAGGATTGTGTCCAGAGGGTTCTGGAATATCTGCAGTGAGGGAGGCTCCACACCCTCTTTGGGCAGCCTGTTCCAGTGCTCAGTCACCTGCACGGTAAAGTAGTTCTTCCTCATGTTCTGGTGGAATTTCCTGGGCATCAGTTCCTGCTCGTTCCTCTTGTCCCATTGATGGCCCCACCCCCCCCCCCCCTCCCAGCAGATCCTGGTCCATGCTCTGCCCCCTCCCTACAGACACTGACAGACATGGATGGGGCCTCCTCTCAGTGTCTCTTATCAAGGTTGAACAGCCCCAGCTCCACCAACCTTTCCTCATCACAGAGATGCTCCAGTCCCTTCACCATCTTTGTTGCCCTCATTGGACCTGCTCCAGGATCTCCATATCCCTCCTGTTCTGAGCAGCCCAGAACTGGACACAGAACCCTAGATGTGCCTCACCAAGGCTGAGCAGAGGGGCAGGATCACCTCTCTCAACCTGCAGGCAATGCTCCTTCTGATGCACTCCAGGACACCATTTGCCTTCTTGGCCCACGGGGCAGCCTGTTGTTCGCCAGGACCCCCAGGTCCTTCTCCACAGAGCTGCTCTCCAGCAGGTCACCTGTGCTGGTGCTTGGGGTTATTCTTCACCAGGAGCAGGACCCTGCACTTGCCTTTGTTGAACTTCAGAAAGTTCCTCTCTGCCCATCTCCAGCCTGTCAAGGTCCTCCTGAAGGGCTGCACAGCCCTCAGAGGTATTGGCCAGTCCTCTGGCTTTCTGTCATGGGTGAACTTGCTGGGGAGGTATCAACCAAGTCATTAATGAATACGTTGAACAATTTTGGGCCCAGTGTTTATCCTCTTGGGTCTCTTGCCCCCTGTGCCCAAGTCCTTGCTTGTTGTAATGCATCATTCTTGAGCCTGGAGGAAGTGATCCTTGAATATCAGCCAACTTTCTTGGACTCCTCTTCCACACAGGGCCTGTTCCCATGGGGTTCTCCCAAGAAGATCCCTGAAAAGGCTAAAAATTAACTGTCCTGAAGTTTTAATCTTACTGCTGCCCTGCTTCCTTCATGCCTGATACTGAACTCCACAGTCTCATGGTCACTGGATAAGGCTGCCCCCAGCCTTTATACCTCCAACAAGCCTTTCTCTGTCTGATAGCATGAGGTAGAACAGCACCATTCCTTGAGGGTTCCTCCACTACCTGTGACAGGAAGTTGTCATTCAGTGCTTTGCAGGAACCTCCTGGACTGTTTGTGCTTCACTGTGTTTCTTCTCCGGCTGCTGCCAGGGTAGTTAAAGCCACACACAAGACCCAGGACCTGTGACTTTGAGGCTGTCTCTTCCTGCAGGAGTGTGCTGAGGGGCACCTGAACCCACGGGAGAGAACTCATCCACTCACAACAGGTCAGCTGCTGATTCTTTGGAATGTTACCCATAATTACATAATTTCTAATTACATATCCAAAACACGAGCTCAGGGATAACATGAACGTAAATCTTTTGTGAATTGTATAGAAGATTAATCTGTATATTAAGTAGCACAGGCAGTAATCCCTGCTAAGTAAGAATTCTATCAGAAGCAAAAAAGGGAATAGGCTAACATTTGGAATATGATTAACCATCACGCTGTAAATCAGCACATACTAGTCCCCCAGCTCCTTACATAATCCTCTGTCTTCCCCTTTCAGCTGATTTTCTACTACACTTACAAGCACAGAAAAGATCTCACCATTTCATTTAGGTTTTCTCACACCCTGTAGAGCTGTGTAGCTTCCACAACTGGATCTGTGATCAGCACACACCATTAGAATTATCAGAATTGCATTAGGCAGGTCACAAAAAAGGAACCTCTAGGATCAGAAAAAAAGGCAAAACTGGAAAGACATATAGTATGTGATGTATTATGCTACTGCCTTGATCCCCTGAAGGTCACAGCAAGTGAACACAGCTCTACTGATGTGTGTGGGATGGTTGTATTGTTGCAAAATTTAATTTTGCAAGACTTTGGGTCACTTCTGAACTCCCGTACATTTTATCGTTAATTATATTTTAACTACTTTACTTTAACTTTGGAGCAAATAAACTCTCTTGATGTACTCTAATCAGGTCACCCACAAAACAACCAAAAGCAAGACCTTGCTGAAAACCAGAAGCATCTGAAATCACACAAATAGTATAAAAACATCTTATACAGAGTGGAATATTAGATTAGCATTTTATTTTGGAAATGAGCACTGTAACAAAAAAAAAAAAAGGATTTTGGTTTTCCTACTTGTCGTTTCTAATTGCATCTACCTGCAAAGATCTCATTGTATTGTGAGACACTGAGATACATTATGGTTCTAGTTTCATTTACAGTCTCCTCACAATCTTTCAAATACTCTTCTGAAAGTTGAACAGATCTTCCCCAGTTACAATCCCCAACTAAAAAATAAGTCACAAAAAATCTGGTATTTGGATTTTAGACCTTTCCTAATAACTCACTAAATTATGGCCATAGTTTACCAAGAAGAGTATCATTATTCAGCAGGGAAATGTATTGTCCTGTGGATATGTGGAAAATTCCAAAAAGCAAGGATTCACTTGCTGGTGTGAGTTAAGATGCCTCAGATATTATTCTCCATAGTGTACACACTGTATGTCTTGCCAAGGAAAGAAGGAACAAACTCCTTTTACAATTTATGCAAGTTATCATCATTAAAGAGTGAAACAGAAATAATTAGATTCTCGCACAGCCCGAAAAGTTTCTATATATTTTAGGACACAAAGTTGCATGAGGGGCACAGCTGCCATCTGTCATTGACTGAGGGTCTCTGGATACAAATGAACAAAAAGTAGGAAAGTGAAATTCAAATTCAGTGGATGTAATTCACTGGCAATTCTGCAGTCCAGGCTGTTTGTCCTGTTACTGCTGCCCCTACTAAAGTTGTAAAACATTTGAGGTTATAAAAAAGAAATACAAAGTTGAAGTTACTATTAAATAAACTTGATGAACAGATTTTTAGGAAGTTACTTCATTAACACCTGGTCTTAAGAGAGAGAGAACAAATGTACTTGAGAGAGTAAATGGGTAAAGGTTTTGTCTGTGATGGGTATTTTAAGCAAGAATAGCATGAAGATATACAGAAAATCTCCCTGTCTTCAAGAAGCAAGTTGGATATCAAAAGACAGTACTCAATCTAACTAAAAACAATGCAGGTCCACCCAGGAGTCCAAAAAAAGCTACTTCTGAATTATTACTCATCTCACAGCATAATGAGCAACACAGAACCAGAGTATGGGACAGATGTCATGACCAAGCCTCTTCTTACCCTTTATGCAGAGTCAATACTACCATATTTGTACAGTTCAGATTAATCAGACATTTCTTGTTTTATCCAAAAACAAAGCTTGCCCTTACACACACTCTTGTAACTCTTCATAATGCATACTCTGGGTTATACTCTTCTACTGGAAGTTCAGATCCTATTTTGAAAACCAAACCCATTCAAATTAAAGTGCAAACAAATTTTTCATGTTCAGTGGCAATCTGCTACCACTAGTGGGCAAAGGCTGATGCTCTTGGTCGTACTGACTAGCACCCAGAGCACACCACACCCAGCTCATAGCCTGATAATCAAGGGCGACACTATCAATCAGAATAAATTTGTCGTACTGATTTCAATTTAATTAAGAAGTTGAACTGACAAGACTCTTGTGACAGTAAACAAAAACAGCACTAGTTATATGCCAGGAGAACATGCATAAGAACAATCATACCCCTGCAGCTATAGGGTATTAAATATACCTTCCCAAATTACCCTTTATGCAGAGTGTGGTGATGGTGGAAACAAAACAGGAGAAAAAGCCTTACACCTACCTCTGTCTTCGCTGGTCATGGGTTCTTGTGCTCCCAATGAGCTGGTCCATTTTATTTCATCCTGAGAAGAGCCTGTGTTCTCCTGACCCCAGCTGATCTGGAACAACAATGATAGAACAGTTCACGGTTAGATTTGTATGTGCCAAATAACCAACCGCTGGAATGTTCTTTGCATGCAGCATCCAGCTTTGGATATAAAGGTATTTTAGTCAGTGCCTCTTTAAATTTACATTTTTTTAAAGTAAAAACAAGTGGTTTTGTCAATAATACCACACCACGTTTGTTTTTGTTCTTTACATCTGTGTAATGGAATGATTGCATTCTTCTGAAATAACTGGTGGCTTCTGAAGTATTCAAACAGCTTTTTCTGCACTTTAGTTACATTAACATTTTCAAAGAAAACTTAATAATACAGGCTGGATGTTTTTCAGTATTAAAAGGAATCAATTCTCTATTTCAATACAAATGACTAGTGTACCTTCATAGAATTTAAACAGCTGTAAGTTAATAAATATTATACTTAAAGTGTGATTTTGGTTATTTATGGGCAGTAAGTGTTCCCAGGAAAGGTATTTCAGCATTGGGAATCCACATAAGCACCACAAGGAATGAATAATGCATTTGAAATAGATGTATTTGACAAAAAAGAATGAGCTGGTTCTTGACTGTCACAGCTGAGAGGAATATGGACATTTGAATTTGTATCTTCATTTTTTTATCTTTTACTTTATTGAAATCATAATCAGTGTATCACATCTCAAAAATCCTTCACTCTTTCTCAGCTATGAAGTGTAGTTTAAGCACAAACTTAAAAAGAAGTCAGAAATAGCAGACTACTAAAATGATCATGTTATGTATAATAAATGTACATTCTGAAAGAGCTTACTATTGAGAACATAAACGAAGTACAAATGAGCTTGTAGAACTCATTCTAAGTAAAAAAGGACAATAGATGATCCTGGAAGGCATCTCAAGGTTTCTCCTTGTGAGTTAGACTTCCTGACAACACTGACATTAAACCAGGGGTTCAAGTGTGTTTGCTTTGCATGCTCAAGTCTGGTGACTAATTTTAAACACTGACTTTTATTCACATTACAGTGCCAGTTGGACACCAGCACTTAACTCTGCAGCTGGATTTTAGATCATACCACTGAAATCAGAAGGGGAGCATTCACAAGTATTATTACATCAACACTGAAATTTATGACAGCAAAGACACACTGGATTTTCCCTACCAACCACACAATATTCACTGTACAGAAATCAGTTTTAAAGGTAATGGAACCACTTATTCTACTTTTTTGCATCCAGTAACAATTCAGAAACTTTCCTTCCCCTTGATTTTATAGGCTTTGTTTTCGGAAGTGCTGAAAGGAATTTTTTAGTGCAAAACCAATTACAACTGATTAGGCTAACACATGGGAAAAGCAAAAGCTCCAACTTCTACCCAACCCAATAAAATCCATAATCACAGATTCTAGGAAGCACAGCTCAGGATGCTTTATTACAGAAAGGATATACCAAGTCCTCAGAAGTTTATTTCCTTTTTAAATTGTTGTCTAAATGGCTGTGAGAAAAAAAAGGCTCCAAGCCAAATTAGGTAGGAGATAAGATAAGGATACAAAGGTTTAATGAGCCCCCAGGCTTTCTAGAATAACCCCCAGTGTGCTCCCAAAATCGAGATGTTCACAGTTTTATAATGATTTTCACCCAATCCCCGTCCTGCCACCACCCAGGTTCTGCCCCCGCCGCGCCTCTTGGAAATTGGGTCTGGGGGCATTTTGGGACGCCCTCTTCTTCATCTTCATCTTCCTCAGAGCATGTAATGTCCTTGGAGACCTTCCAGAATTCTAGGCCTGAAGGTTGTTGGGTCTACAGCTATGTCTTGTTCCGTAGGGTTAAGATGTTCTTTTGCAGTTCTACCTTGAAAAAAAGACTAAACAGGCTAAGGAATTTAGGGAATTGATATGGGAATGGGTGACAGGGGTTTGAGCTAGTGTGTTAAGGGTAAATATTGCTGCTACTCTAAAATCTACATAACTACTTCTAAAATCTACAAAAATTTAAAAAAAATCAAAACATCAAAACTCCAAGGTATCAAAATAAATAAACATAACAGAATTCTGGTGGGCTGAGCAGTGCAAAGCACTGAACATTTACAGGAAACCAGACAACCTGTAAACAAACAAGCCCACACTCTCAGTATAGCTTGACAAGACTGTCCAACTTGCATGAACAAGAAAGCCACTGTTATTGAAATCCCATTAGTTTCTTTTCCACTACAGATAAGACACAGTGAAACTGCTTTATACTGAAACATTAATTAAAGCATCAGCACAATTGACATAATTCCTGTAGAAGGGACACCTTTGATTGATTTTAACAACAGATCACATCTTTTGAGAGGAAACCTACTTAAAGACATGGGCAAGATTTCAAATATGCTTTAAAAAAATCTTTTAAACAATTATGCTAATGCTTTACTTCACCTTCTCAGCAATATTAACAATGTTGATAATTGGAAAAGTAACTAACTTCAATTTTACACCTCTATTTCAAGGTGAAAGGCAGACTTTGTGCAAACATTAGGCAGTTTTAAGTAAGCCCTATATCTGTGTTAATGCGACTACACTATTAAACACTCTACCCACACGGTCGTCTGCTGGTGCATCAGGATGATGACAGTGTGAGTGACCTTGAAAAGCCTTAACAGTCACCAGAACCACACTGAAGCAGCCTCTGCTGTAAAACTACATTGGAAGTATAAACTAGTCAGTAAAAAGACTCAGTGTTTGTAGAAGGAAAGGAATTTGGGAGTTAAAATTCTTGGTTCCCTCTGCAGTGAAACCATTCAGCATGTTCCCAGGGATGTCTGCACAGAGGCAAAGCAGCTGAGTTGTGCCTTTACTCGGTTGATAGTAGTTGTGATTTGCATATGTTCTTAGCTGAGGGGAAAGAACACAGGAAAGAGAGGTGATCTGTTATCAGAAGCCAATTTTGCTCATCTAAAAAGCTTACATAACACTGCAGCAAGTGCCTGGGGAGCCCTGGAGAAACACTGATAAATGATATTGTGATAAACCCAAAAGAACAAAGAACTGACATGATTCATGCCGAAAGAGAGATTGATTGCACAGAATGCAATTCAATAAATATGAGCAGGAGGTGAAGGAAATAAAGTTAGGAACTAACAATATAGAATAAATTCATATGAGAATGAGAATGAGAATAGCTGGAAGTTCACTATAATTGATTCTGAAGCTGAGACACAAAGTCAAATGCCAGGGAGTTGGCTTTTCCTTTTCAAGGAGTAACTTGAAGGTTGTGTGAATCCTCTTTCAGGAGCATCACAGTCCATGCAGTGCTACTCTTATTAGGAACTCTGTGAACTGTAGTAAAGATTTTTCTAGAGGAAAAGCAACAAAACTTAAATGAGAGACATTAGCATAGTGAAAAGGCTCAGCTTAAACTGATAACTACTGTATCAAGAATCAGGGAGCTGAAATTGAAGTTCTCTTGACATATCAAATTACTCTGATTTCAGCTTTAGAACTTTTATCAGAAACTAATATCCAATAGGATTTTTGCTAGAATAAGGCCTATAAGGCCATGTGCTATTTGTCAAATACCAAAGCAAGTGTGTTAATAATTATTTACTTTAAAGAATTTTATCAAAGAATGCATTATCCAAACAGTTCGCAGACAGAGAGAAGGCAGAAAACATGAAAGGATCTGAATAGCAAAGTCAACGTAAATTTATACAGTAACAAAATAAAAATCGTGAAACAGTGGCTTAATATGATAGAAAGATGAAAAGAAATCTTGTCATCTCAAACATCTCTCTGAAAAATGCAAAACATTCTGCTGTTTTTCAGGGCAGATTTAAGTTACTATCAGTTTCCAGAGCATTTATGAATTGTGCCATAAATTGTACATGAAGTGTGAGCTGGTTACAAGACTTACAAGAGTACAATGCTAATAGAAAATATAACTCATTTGTTTCACTCACCATATGACAAATTAGTGTATTTATTAGGTCTCCCAGCATAAGCACACAGAGCACCGAGCTTGTGGAGCTTTATTAAGAGAACTCTGAGTGCTTTGACAGGGTATATGAATCAATTTGCAGTTTATACTTCACCTTTTCATGGCCTTTTTTGTGCCCAGAATAGTTTTGTTTTATTTGTGAGTTAATCTCATCCATACTTTATACTGAACTGATACATAAGAATTGTTTTACTGACTCTGGCTTGAAAGAAATGTGGAAAAGGTTGCTCATTTGTGCTACTGAATTGGACCTTGGGTTATCTTCCTCACAGTTCACTGTTGCTACTTCACTTCCCAAGTTTTTAAAATGAGACTGACATAGTGAAGTTTATTATGGACATGATCTACTATTCCAAATATTGTCAAATCTAAACTGCAACTCTGGGATGGAAAATGATATTGTTCTATGCTTTTTGTGATTGCTCTTAGTTAATACACAAATGCATTAACTCTCACAGGGGTATTACGTCCCTGTGAGATGGGACTATTTTGGATAATAATTTCATTGTCTTCATTTTGTAAGAATATATTTCTCCACAATACATTTTTAATTATTTTAAAACTTACATTTGTTCTGCATCTTCATCAGTCATATTTCATTTCTTCTTTTCAGCATGTTTATTATTTAATAGAATACATTACTTTGACTTTATGATTCATACTGGTTTTTCCACTGATCTAACTTACTGGGTTTGGTTGGTTTGGGGTTTTTTTACCCACTATGCCTTCATATCACCACATTGACTTGCTGTCAAAGACTCAAGGAGGCAAGAATATTCAATATCCACTGCCATCTTGACCATCACAGATAGAACCTGTAGCATCAGCAGGGAATTACTGTTACACAGGGACAACACACCTGTCACTCCAGGATGCAATTTCAACTCCTCATTGCTACTTTCAGCTCTAAACTTGACAGTTAAGTACTGAAGGTTCTAAGGAGGAAGGAGGTCAAGGAACAAGAATGAGCACAGGCTTATTAAATTATGGCTACCCTTCATATTTGTGATTCAGCGTCAATAGCTCAAATATTTATGTGCAGAAAAATAAAACATGCTAAGGTAGAAGTATATTTCAAAATATTCACCTTCTGAGCAACTTCCATGTGGTGATTAAAACAAATAAGCAGATAGAATAATCTTAAATTGCCTATTAAAGTCTATATTATCAGGTACAAGAAATGACCGGCAAATTACAATTTAAAGTCCCAATAAGGTTTACAAGGGTAAATGTGGTTTTCAAGATTAGAGAAGCACTTCTCTGTTTTTACAGCTGTGTCTCAGAGACAGTTTGCAATCCTTGCGTCCAGTGTGCTTGTGCTTGCATCAATAAATAGATCCAAGGCTGGTAGATCCAGTGCAGCCTGGAGTGCTCAGAACTTTAGGGTTTATGTGGTAGGATTTATTAAATGATATAAAGACAAGACTGCCCCAGGTGACAAATTAGAAAGAACAAGAGAAGATAATGAGCAAGTTTTGCTTGTTTCAGCATCGCCATATCGATGTGTCCAAGCAAAATCAATGACAGAGTGACTGGATGTTCTGATCAGCAAAAGACAAGTACCTACCTGCTGGGGTAAAATTACTTAAATTAAATAATGCACCAAAACTCCACCTAATTTTACATAATTTCTCTTGTCCCTCATCCATGCTAATTCACAGTGATTTTCAGAAAAATTAGTCTTTCCTCCACTGCTGCTGCATTACGACATAATCCACATTTCATTTATTTACAAATATTAATTTGTCATCTTAGAGTTGACTAGTGGACTAAATCAGGGGAAACCGTTGTGGTAGCTCTCCCCTAGGACATGATACTGTGGCCTTCAATCCATAGGAACTCACAGCCATGACAGGTTTTTTTCCTTTTTAAATTAAATCCTACTTTTTGCACTACAGTTAACCAGATGTCTTGCTATGAAAAATATCTCTGAACAGGCAGTTGTGTCAATCCGTGCTGATGGACACTTCAGAGGCAGCAAAACCAAACAAAAAAGAAAAAACCCAAGTCTCTGAAAAAGGTGAAGTCACTCACTATTAAGACCACAACTTCCAGTCATTAAGGTTGGCTCCTGCATTTCTTATAGATGCAGCATTTCCAACACACTCTTCCTACTGCATCACTCCTAATGATTCCTTATCAGTTTGAATTTTCCTTGTAGCAAGTTGAGAAAACAGATTCAGCACATGAAAAGCTGCTCATACTTTAGTCAAAACACATGCCCCAATTCCTTAAGAATTTCTTACTCATTCATAACTCTGCCTTTCAAACTTTATTCTGAATGAGTCACTGCTCCCTCTGTGATACAGAGGTCCCTCGAGCCTCTTTGTGCCTTCCAGACTACACAGGCACCTTCTGCTGTTCTTAGTAAATGCTCTGTGCCTTCAATTCCAGTCTTTTGAAAACCTCCAACTCTGTCTCAGAGTGACTGGTACTGGCTCTTTTGCACAGCTGCACAACCCAGTATAGCAGAAACTTTGCTAGTCTTGTATTTCTCTATTCCCAGTGGCAAGTCTGCAGATAAGGAGGAAGTGCAGGAATACCATGAATCCTTCTCTTCTGCATGAGTGCTAACTTTACAAACACTGACACAAACACATTTGCTGGCGATAAAGGAAGACAGGCAACATTTAATCCATCTTTTATATCCCTTCTTCAATGAGGTGACACATAACACTCATTAATTCATCAGAAATGTTCCATTTCATTCAGCCAAACTTTTGCTTTAGGATGTAAAAGGGCAAAATCATCTTTTGAATGATGAATTTAAACATTCTAAAGCTGGTTAATGTTCAGCATTGCATGGTTTGCATACAAGTAAAAACTAATCACTGCTAGAGGACACTGTGGAACACAAATCTCATCACTTTATGCCACTGTGGATGTACAGTGTCATGCAATGTTACAGACCAGTCCATTAAAATTCATTTACTCCCAGTGAAAAGGAGTGCACACAGCAGTTGAAAAACAACAGGGCCTATCAGCACAGAATAACTGTCTTTCTACTTCTGTATCAGACAATGATCATCTTATATAACAAGAGATTATGTCAACAAAAGATTTGATCAATATAAAATGCTGTTGTAATTGCTGATGCTTGAAAACATTTTAGATGATTGTTTCATACTTAAACTTCAAAGCACTAAGCATAGAGCGAGATGAAAGGAAAGACTTTTTTCTTTCCATCAGTTTTTATGAAGAAGAATCTAGATTGAATTTGAAGGTCCCAGTGTTTTCACAGCATAAAAATCCTATTAAATTTTGATAGTGCAATTTTGTAGGATGTAAGGACTGCAAAACGGTAACTTATAGATGAATACTACCAGAAATCTCTGCTTGACAACAGAGGCTTATTTTGGTACAAACCTGCAAAGTAATATATTAATGTTTTCAAGGCACACTGAAATTGCACCATTTGAATTCAAAATCCTTTGGTACCCAAATGCTTCAGAAATGGCAGTTATGGAACTATGCTCTTGCTCAAGGTACAACAACCTGGTCCTTCTGCAGAAGACCAGGTCTCTTTTGCCACAAAACAAAAGTGACATAACAGGTATCACCATGTGACAAACTTGCTGTCCAGACATTTCTTCTCCCTTATTCTCCTCTCCCAACCTTAGTATGATTCCTTAGGCAGGAAATTTTCATCTTGTGATGGGAACACAGTTAAACTTATTTCCCATGGAGAGTTGCATTATTTTTTACCTAAAACATTAAACAAGCTTCTTTTCTTTGCTTATTTGAAGTTGCAGTAAATACTATTGTCACATACCTGCTGCGAGGTGAGTGCTGTGGATCAATCCACTGATGCATTCCTGGCTGGGGAATGTTTCTGCTGTTCACCTGGCAATGAAGTGAACATTCCCATGGGAGCAGGAAGGAAGTGTACTGAGAAAGATCATATCAAAAGGAGTAGCCTCTGATGAGTATGTTGAAGGTTTATGATTTGGCTGAACGCAGCCAAGTCTATTTTAATTTAGGAATAACATGAACTACTGCACATCAGAAGAACAAACACATCAGGACATAACATTCCATGGTATGAACTTCCTAAAAATAATGAAAATTGATATGTCTTATATCGCAAGAATGCCTGTTTAAGGGCATCACTACTATGATTTTATTGTACTTACTATTCAGGCTGCAAACTGGACAAATCCGATTAGGAGATATCCTGTTCAGTCATATTTGTGAACAAGAGTCAGATCACTACCTACATCCTTCAGCTGCACTAGGGGCTTCTCAAGCTGACAAGGATATTTCTGTGTATTGCTGTTACTACAGGTTTGCAAAGGCAATGTGACATCTTGAGATTCAAATCAGAAGATGCAAACATACTGATAAATAAGCATCAGAATTGAATAATAAAAAGGATGTGGAAATAAATCATCTCAAACTAGATGTGCTGCTCAGCAGTCCCTGAACTGAGGTGTCTAAAGCATTGTGGGATTTTTTTCTCAGCTCCTTGCAGCATGGGTGGATGCACAATTTCATAACAGAAGTAAGCAAAAGGTCACGGTCAGGGGAGTTCTGTCTGAAATTGTGACACCAAAGTCAATACTGTGTGTTCTTCAAGTTGGTCTTCTAAGGGAAAATAAGAAAGAAATATATTTAAACTTATTAGGTGCACAGTGTGCCTGTATTTGTGACGAACGAGACAAATTTCTCTCTCACACAAGGCAGAAATCAATGAGAACTTGGTATCCGTGTACACACATTTAGATCACATAAGGACACATGGGCTGCATCTGGACTATTCTTTTAAAGGTTTGCCAAATCTATTATGTAGTATTCCAAGGAGCTCCTACTATTCCAGTGAATAAAAACTCATGCATCTATTAAAAAGCGACTGAATATGGCATAAACTTAAATATGCTTAGTCTCACAACATATTCTACTTCTCCCCTTTTCCAAATGGAAAGCTGTGGTACACAGGAAGTCTGCAGTGGAGATTTGGTCCTTGTTCTAAAAGGCCTAATGTAAGCCTTGCTCTATGCATTTTGTCTGTTAAGATACTCTAGACATTTAAGATATGCAGAAAACTTGAATCCATTTGAACATAGGCAACCCAAAACACCCAGTTTTTGCAGTCTGAATGTATTCAGACACATTCTAGTTGAACTTAGTATCTTTATACTTAACAGTGATGAAACACTGAATCCCAAAGTAGGCTGTGACTACTGAAATAGAATTTTATTTAATTGTATCAAAACCAGTTTCATTTATTTCTCTTTATTTATCTTCATATACACTCACACACTCAAAAAGAACACATAGATTCTGGAAAGCCTTAAGATGTAGCCACATAAATGTTCAGTGAAGTTTCCTTCCTTGCTTTTGGCAATTCTCATCCTCCTTGCCCCAGGTGAGCATCAGGTCAAACGCATTTTGGATTTGGGTGATAAAGGATATTAAGGCCTGCAGAAGAGCTACCTAAAATTCTCTTGGCCAGGCTTTCTTCAGGAAACACCTCTAAGAAGGGCAAACAGTTTTCTGGAGTGCATCAGTACTACTGGATTACAGATCCATAAGCTGAGCAGAGAGATGAGTGTGCCCCAGACTGACATTCCTCATTAGCTCCTGCAGCAGCCAGTAGTGAGGACACAAGTCATCAAATGCACAGCTGTACTTCAACTGTGAGAATGGCAACCAAAAATCAGTAACACCAGAACATACTGTTTTAGCAAAATTACACTGCTAAATTAGGACTGACTGATTAGTCAGATTGTACTCTGCTTGGTGAGGCATGTTTCACAGAAGCATACAGAAAGCATTTCTACAAGTCTCTCATAACAGCTTTTACTCTGAAATGCAACAAGCTACCATTAAAAAAACCCCTTGCTTGTATGTTCTTGGCACAGCAACATTGCAACCTGTCTTTGCTGAAGACAGGCTGCCAGTAATAATTTTATGAAGCTTCCATACTTGCCACCTGTCAGTAACTCTCCAGAGACTCATTTCCAAAACTTGCAGCTATATCTGACTCATTAACTAAAATGAGGTATTAAAGAAAACTATCAAAGAAACATTGGCCTTTAACATCACCTGACTGGAAACCAACTGATGAAACTCAGTGTTTCCAAGTTTTATTACATTTTCCCATATTTCAGCTCCAGATAGAGTTTTAAGCCATAACTATGCAAATATGCAAGGTCTAATTTCTTATTTGTTTATTTTAGCTGCCAATGTAAAAAAAACTTCCAAAGCAAGAATGACAGAAGACAAGTTGTAGGGGTAGTCATATCACCATTGGTGAAACAGAGCTCAAATCAGTCCAGCAACGTAATTACCTGGGAAGCATCATCTCCTTGGACAGTAAGATTGATGCAGAAATACACAACAGGTTAGCAAAGGCGTACAGAGCCTTCGGTAAACTCTGTAAAAGAGTTTGGAGAAACAAACACCTGAAGAAAAGTACAAAGATCAGCATTTACCGAGCCATTGTACTGTCTACTCTTTTATATGGATCTGAATCATGGGTCATTTACCGTCACCATTTGCGTCTCTTAGAACGCTTCCATCAGCACTGCCTCCGTACAATCCTAAACATCCACTGGACTGACTATGTGATCAACACATCTGTCCTTGAACAGGCAGCAGTCTCGAGCATTGAGGTCATGCTGCTGAGAATTCAGCTGCGTTGGGCAGGGCACGTCTCCAGGATGCAGGACCACCACCTCCCTAAGATCGTGCTATATGGAGAACTTGCCACTGGCTGCCGCAAGAGAGGAGCCCCGAAGAGGAGATACAAGGACTGCCTGAAACAATCCCTCAGCCTTGGCCATATTGATCACCACCATTAGTCTACCCTGGCTTCCAGCTGGGAGTCGTGGACACACACCATCTATAATGCTGCTGCTTCCTTTGAGAACACACGCAGGATCACTCTCGAGGAGAAAAGACAACGCAGAAAGAATCGTGTCTTGTCAGTGTCACCTGGGGAGTCTTTCTGCTGTGCCTTCCACAACCAGACTTTGTAACCTGGCCTTTTTAGCCATCAGCGCGCTTGCAGCAAGCGTGGGTAGAGCCCTTCTCAAATCTTCATTGGCGAAACATAGCCATGGTGAGTGGTAGTGCTTTAACAATCCCCGAGTGAAACAACATAATTACACGCAGATGTAATGAAACAAGAAGAGAGTTAATGAGGGAGACAGACATACAGCTTTAGAAATTTTCTACTTCAGCCTCCAAAAGGATTAGCAAGATATTGAACAGAAGGATAATCATTCCCTTCACAGAACAAATAAGTATTACTTGAAATTGAGGGTAAGGTCTCCAGCAGGTCTCCTTCAAATATGTGGACAGAAAGAAAGAAGGAGAGTGAGAGAAAGAAACAAATAAAAAAAGAAGGCTTCTGGATCAAGAAATACATTGTCAGAGGGGAATGAAGAATTGTTGGCCAGGACAGAGTTTGTGGCAGAAGGGTTATTACTGGAGGAAGACCAGACATACTCCATGGACAGAAACTGTGCAGGAGACAAAGCTTAGGAGATAATCACCAGCAATGTTTGGCACAGAAACAGCAAGAAGCAAAGTATTCAAACATAAGAAATATGTAGAGGAAATGTTCAGAACAATGGCACAAGATGCAGGAAAAGTTATTTTAACTCTTCTCCTTTTATTAGTTTAGAATAGAAAACCTTTTAAGCTTTACTTCTTGTTGAAGCTTTCCAGACATCAAAGAACTGTTTCTATATGTTAGAGAGTAAAGCTGACTACAGAGGCTGCCAATGGACTGACTACCAGTTTGACCTGCTACTAGAGATGTGCCACCAGTTCTGCCAAGAGTAAGCTCCTACTGCCTTTACTGTGCTGCAGGGTTTGTTTCCACTGGCACCACTGGAAGTCTGTGTAAAGCAGATCAAAACTCTCCAAGCTGACATCTGCATGGACAGCCAGGCATGCAGCCATTTCACTGTACATCACCAGAGCATCTGTACAAACCCATGGAGCTTTAAAAATTATTTAAACAGCTATGAAGGTAGAGATGGCAAACTAAAATCTCAGGGTTTTTTCTGTAGGTACATATTTTCAGCAGCTTCAATGCAGCACCTCTTATAAAAATCAAGACATCAGTGTCACACAGCAACTCACCTGCAGGGCTACAGGGGAGCCCAGGGTTGGTGCAAACTCTGCCCAGTGCATTGCTTCGAGACAGTGGCCTCACACAGGACACCAAGGCCACCTCTCAGCACAGAGGCTGCAACACTAAGAGCTGCAGCACAATACAAACATTACAGAGCAATGAAGTGACAGAGTATCAGGCAATTGGTGTGTATCTATTTGGAGATACAAAAATATGCAATCCATAACTTTCCATATATATTTTCCTCAAGATGTTTAAACCAACTTTATTCTGTGAGCAGTAACAACAACTTTTTAATTATTTCCTGAATTTAGATATTTTATTTCTCACAGTTTAAGACCTACCAAGGTCTTGGTTAACACCTGAAAACAGACAATTATTTCTCATAGAAGCAAACAGACAAGAGGTCCAGGTAGGGACACAGACAGCAAATTATACCACTAATAACTGGGGTTATTAGATTTTTGTTTGCCTGCAATTTCAACATTAATTTAAAAGACTGAGGCATCTCACCAGAGCACATCAAAAGACAAGAAGTCATTATCTTATGGAAGAAGAGTACCTAATTCAAGACAATTGTACTGTAGCAGCCCTTTGTCAGTTTTTACTCTCTGGGAAATTGCCTTCCTTTCATGATACTGTAGAAACCCATCTGCTAATATTGCTCATTTGCATTTTAATTTCTCAAGGAATGCCTCCCCAAAAACCAAACACCAGAGTTTCTCTTCTCACAATGGGAGTGGAAAGCCTGAGTGTCAGAGGACAGAATGACACTGAGGTCTCTTTTATATAAACTATGGCAAGTTCAGCAGAAAAGTTGAGATCTCTGCACATTTGGACTATGGATGGAATGACACAGCCAGAAGAACAGACTGACTATTATGGACTAGATTAACTATTATACAATCATATAATTACCGAAAATAAATTCTCATAACAAAAGTTGGCTTTCACAGGTGAGGGAAAAACCCTTATTGCTGATATTTTTGACAAGTTTTATTTAAATTTACTTTTCTACAACCTTTTAGGTAGGCCTGTATTTAACAAGGGGAATCTTCCATCCCCTGTGAGTTTTGTCCTACAAATTTAATGCAATGCTGATTCAGCACAAAAAATTTGATTTCGCCAAACAAAAAAAAAAAGAGAAAGAATTTACCAAAGAATATTTTCTAGATTTCCCACTAGGAAAAGTTGTGGTTTGATTTTGGTTTTGTTTGTTTGTTTTTGGTTTGTTGGTTCTTTGAAACCCAATAGTCTCTAAAAATGAACTGAAAACAATCTCTTGTTGGGCAATAGGCAAAAGAAAATGTTTTCAAAACTACTTTAAACCCAAATGACTATTGAGGAAGGATGAGAGGGCAAAAAAACAGTAAGAAAAGTTAAAGAAAGTCAGAATCATGTTTTTCTGCCTAGGCAGCTTCACATCTGCTCCTGTCTTTATTTTTCTGCTATGTTACACAATAAGTAGCACAATAAACTGGTTTTCAGCAATTTTCTCTGACCACTCCCTTGTTTTTCTGAAGGGAAAGGCCTTCTTTTTGTATTTAGTAGCTATTGAATATACTTAAGAAACAAAATTGTTAAGGACACAGGACTAACGTTTTGAGATCTGTTTCTAGATGAGTCATTATATGACTTATCATATGATGTCCATCATTTAAATTCTGCTCATGTTTCCCTCCTTGCTGAATGTGAGGACACATACTACACTCTCCAAAATATTAAGATATGCATTATTAGGATTGATTGTCTATCCTTTCGCATATTTCTTATATCTAACAATTTCATTCTCTGAAAGTATTCTATTTTCTGGAAGTGTTCTGATCCCATACAGTATTTACAAACATACACAACACCTATTCCTGCTCATTTGATGGGCCCCTGAATTCTCTTATTCTGAACACTCCAAGATTTGCTGCAATGCTTTTGTTAAGCAGTAGCAACAGCTACCCATATTTTTCTCTGCACAAAACATTAACATAGAACAGAGAACAACTTTATGCTTCCTTATCCTTCATATTTAACATATGACTTCTATTCCTCTTGGCATCTTTGTGATGCTGCTGCAGCAGGTTTTATACCCAACTTTTATCAAATCTTCTCCTCTAACTGTAAATGCCTGATGAGTCATGCAGGCTCTGGGTGTTGGCAGAGTCCCAAGTGCTGGAGGTTGCCCAGTGGCATTTCCCACACCAGCCCACAGCCACAACTCACACTAACACACAAGTGCAACTTGTCCAGCTGCAGATAAAGCTTCTGCACTCTCCAGTCATTTCCTTGCTAAAAGTTGGATGTTCTCTAGCTTTGAGTCCTCTTCTGAGGCTCCACCAACATGGTTTACTCTTGTGGCCAGCACTGCACCTACTATTTGCTGTCTATTCTCAACAGCACACTTTTCATTTATGAACACAGCAGGAAAATTCTGCTGACACACAAGGTGGCAAGTTAGAGAAGTTTGGTGTGTCTTCCTATATCAAAAGGTCTGAGCTGATATTACTATCCCTAATTAAAATAGTCCTGAAGTAACACATCTTCAAATCTTTTTAAAACTGCTCTCCCAGGTCACAGACTCTATCAGATGAATTAAATTTCTACAGAAACAAAAGTAGGAAAGTTGCTTCAAAAGTTGACATAACTGTGCATTTCTAATCCACTAATAACTCCTTTGAGACAAAACAAAGTTTTAGTAGTTAGTGCTACAAATTAGTGTTTTTAACCTCTTCCAAAACTATGATCAGCAATCAGAGAGCATTTATCTCTTCGATAGTTTAATTCATTGGCTGTATCTCAGTATCTCAAGGAACTGCTTGCAAAAATAATTTATGTGCAAGTGTTTGATCCAGATTAATTACCTTGCCAAGTAGTCTGTCAACTATTTGAGACATCTAATTTACAGCCTCACAATAGATACTTTACTAAATGTTGCATTCATCTGTCACAACTGTGTTCAGTGATTAGACCCTGATTGAAATTCCTTTTCCATGGCAACTCTTTTTGATATCTCATTCATCTTCACTATTTCAATAAAACTGGGAATAAAAGACGAACATTCTGGCCTCCATTTACTGTCTATATTATCAGTTATCTGCAGATTCTTACTGTAACAGAACAGCACAAGGGGTTGACTTCATTAGATCCTCCCCTTCTCCTGAACCTTTCAGGCTCAGAGAGACAAAGAAATCAGCAGTAGCCCACTTTTCCACTTTGCAGGACCACAGGGAACGTGACAGACAAAAGAAATCAAAAGCTTTAAAATCCCATCACTTGCAAAGTAATCTTCTAACCAACCTGTGAGCCAAGACTGCAGAATAATGACTCATAAAGTACTCTAGAATAACTAGAAAGTTGTTTCCACAACCTATATAAGCTGTGATGTTCTTACTGAATTTCAGGGAAGAAAATGGGAATGTAAGGATGTGCAGTGTTCTCGTTTAACCACACATGCTGTGGTTGCCTGGCTGGCACCTGCATCAGTATCTTTGGTTTGTTTGCTCAGGAAAACAGTGACCCTTCTGATTCCAACCACCTAAGACATTCGAGTAGAAATGTCTTTCCTCTCCCATGAAAGCTTACAGCATATGTTGAATTGCTGCAACAGCTTATTTCAGTAACTTGCCTGTGTTTGGGAGAAATGGAGAGAAACAGGAGGAAAGCCTTTGACAACTGTCAGACTGCACAGAAACCTATTGGCTAAAATGCCAGCTGAAAGACACACAGAAGTAGCTGTTAAAAATGCTTCACATCCATCCATCAATTTCTTAATGAAAAACTCCAGCAGATTCCCTGTAATATCATCTGTGTAGCTAAGAAACCTGAAACCAGGCACATTTGCATGTTGTGCTGTACAGAACTTTCATATGTAACCCTGAAATTCAAGTCTATTCAAAACAACTAATTTCTTTTAAAATATAGCTCTTTTATTTTATACACCTTAAGAGAGATCAATGCTTTCATTAGTAAATAAACACCAATGTCTCCTATAAGGCTAGGAACTAAGGAGACATGCAAATGGCAGCAAAAATTCATATAGTCCTGAAGCAAGTGAATGAACATTTTTGATGAAACCTGAATCCTTAAGAGTTGAGACAGTAAATCTTTGTGATAGGTTGAAAATATAGTAGCTAAAAAGGAGATTTTGTGTCACACAAAATTACTTTCGACATCTAAGTTTACAAGAAAGGACCTTTTTTTTTTTTTTAAGTAAAGAAAACTTTTGTGCCACATGCATGACAGTACATCAACAAGAGTGACAAACATGCATTAGGAGCTATTAAGTTGTATTAAACTGTTTCCTATCATATTTGAAACTTTAAAAGCAGCTCTTCAGCAATATCTGATATAAACTATATTTTATTTAGATTACAAGTATTGACAGCTCAAACACTTTAATTCAATGTCATGACAAGTTATTGCAGAAATGGTGGAAGATATTTAAATCAGAAGCTATGTCCTCAAAATTATTCTTGTTCTTACACACTAACACTTGAATCTTTAAAAGCACTACACTCTTCTACTAAATTATAGTCTCCCTAAGAGAAAACGGGGTTTGGTCAAAAAACTACAAAAATATTTCTGTGACTGAAAGAGTTTTCTTACAATTTTTATATTATCATTGACCAAATAGAAACAGGGGGAGTGACAAGCTCTCATTTTGGGTACAGCCAGTCATATGGCACACATAGAGACTTTAACTTGAGATTTGTCTTCTCTTTTTTAGATGCTCTACACAAATTCAACGTTATACAAATTCTGTGCCAACAGCTCAGAGTCGATAACCAAATCATCCACCAGCTGTTCCTGGAAGTGAAACGTGTTCATGTGAATCCAGCAGATATGACTGACTGAGGAGAAGGGTACTCATCAATCACTGGGAACTTGTTTTCATTTTAAGATGAAGAACAATATGTCTCTTCAAAATAAGGATTTTTCAGTAAAATCTCTCTGAATGTGCCTGTCAGAGGACACGGCTGGTGACAGGAATGCAAACACAAATCCAACCCCTGCAAGAGACTGAGCACATACAGATGGGATGTCAAATAAAAAAAGGGTTTCAGACCTCCAGCATTGGCCTCTGTCTGCCTCCTTGTCTGTAGGTCTATTTTGGGGCTAGAAGAGACAAATCTAGAGAAATTTCCAAACTTGGAAAAAACTCAGATGTTAGTCTAAAAATATAATCAGAAGAGTGAAGCAGGAATTCTTGTCAAATGCAAGCACAGCATCTAAGCCCAGAGCAATTCCCTCTAGGTATTAGCAGGTGCGTTTCCCCAGTACTTTTTTAAAATTCCAAATATTTTTTCCAATTGCAGCCAATAAAAGAAGTCTCTGCATGAAGACAGGGAATTGTAGGAAGGAATCCGGTGTCCTTTTCCGGAGTTAAACTTTCAGATTTCCTTTAATTTGCTTCCTTGAAGAGCAGAGTTACTCAGCAATAATGAAATGGCATTTAACACAATGCACTCAGGACAAAGAATTCTGTAGAATTCCTTCTTCCTTTCTCTCCTCAAAGAAGAAAAAAAAGAATTCAGTATTGCCTTTCAAAATTTCTCAGGCTTTCCATATGTTAGTCTGTTTCAGAGAACACAACACCAGAAGATCTGGCTGCACTTTGCAGAACTGCAAGTCACTTCCCCATCGCAGCAAAACAACAGATAATTACAAAGTAATTCCTCATTTCATGTTCAAATGCACAAGTATGAGTCAGAAACAAGATGCCAACAGCGTTGTGACACCAGCCAATTTAATGTAGTACAACATGTGACAGTCATAACAGAAAAGAAATCTTGATTTCCTAGAACTGAGTTTCTTTTTCAGTAAAATAATAATAACAATACAATCCCTACTATAAACGAAGTGTAGAACATGAGGAGTGTAACTTTCTTTTGGGCAAGTTATATATGTTCTTCATTAATCAATATTTCTTTGTCTTCCAGTTTATTATTCTGCATAACAAGCTTTCACTCCATCACTTCAGTACTCGTTTTCAATAAATAAAACAAGAACAAAATATATTGTCTTTATCAGGTAAATAATTCAAAGTCAAAGCAATTAAAATACAATTTGAGAAACTAGTTTCCCTTTTCCTTTTATGTAATTACCTAGAATTGGATGCTGATATTTCACCTTCTTGAGAAGGGATATGAATTTCCCAGCAAAGACAACTGCACTGTAAACAACAAATTCATATATTTTAAAAGTTCTGTTAAAAACAGAGAAAAAAAGAGAGAAGTGCCAAGAGCCCAAATGTAACACAGCACTGACAGAATGACTACCAAAAGAAAACAGAATTGCAGTGAAGACCATGAGATCACTTTTCTCTTTTGAATTTGTTCCAGTACCAAATTCAGATCATATTAGCTCAAATCAATTACTGAAGAACAGAACTGAAGTTACAGAGGGCATGATAAAAAGGTAAACTAAAATGAAATTCAGCACCAGAACAGATGTTAAAAAAAACAAGAGTAAATAATAAAGGTAAGTTGCTTCAGTCCAACAGTTGTCCCAGATAAATATACCAAAATAATCTGCCCATGCACCTTCTGACAGAATTCCATCAGGGCCATAGGGCAGTGAGATGTCAGGCTGTGCTAAACAACCCAAGCACTGCTCTGCAGAGGTTTGCATTCCCTGGAAAGCTACTCTGACAGAAACTTCAGAAGCCAAAGAAAGGTTCCTCCTGCAATACATCCTTAGTTTCCCTGATTTCTTGGTCTCTATCAGCCTTAAAGCTATTTTAGTTGTCCAGCCTCCCTGTTCTACCTCGTTTGTAGTGATTTTATCCAGAGACATTGCAATCAGTACAGGCAGGTTCAAAAGACCATGTTTAGGCTGATTCAGCATCAGAGGTATCTTTTGTCTGCTGTGGGTTGGTTTATGCTTCACAGCTCCCTCCATTTGCTCCAAGTTATTCCTCCTTAGCAATATCAAAACTAGTACTGTGATGTTTTAAGTCAACTGATATTCAGGCACTAAAATAACTTTCAGAAAAACCTTTGTAATTTTCTGTAAGTTCATAGTTTGGAAATTCCTCAACTCATTCTCTAGAATAAGCACAGTATTTTCAAGAGACTTTGTTTGGACAAGACTATAGTATAACAATTTAATCATGGTCTCTATTTATGGCTGTATACTATAGCAACATCTATGGAAAGGCCAAAATTAATTTTCAAATCCATTAGAGCTGAGGATCAAAACATTTCCAGCTCCTTTACTAAGCTGGTGTTCCAAACTATGGAAACTGCTGGTCTTAGCAGCAATTCCAGAACACAGAAGATATCTGCAGTGAAGGGCTACCAATTATAGACCTGTAACAGCACTGGAAGAAAGGTATTTCTATTCCCATGACCTCACACAATTTTCACTTTTGAGCCCTTTACACCCTACTTTGTTGTAAATTAAGAACACAACTTTTAATATACAGTTTTATTCATGAGATTCAAATATGCAAAGTGCAAGATGCATTTCCACACAAATCGAAATAATAGCACCAACTGTGCAGCCAGAGCCCTAACAGCAGCTTTCACATGAGAGGTTACTGACCATTCCAGAGAAGAGGAGAGGTGTGATGTATGGATAGAAAGTGAACCTGTACTGGCAGTAACCAGAGGCATTACAAGCAAAATCTTCCTGTACTCTAAAAGCCAAAAGCTTGTTTCCAAAGCATCACCATGAATCCACTGATACAAGCCTAATTTGACTTGATTAATAAGCTAATAAGTTACCACTGCTCATTTTTGCCTTTTGCACTTCCCCAGTGAGAACATATCGTTGTCATAAGCTGCTGTTCAGGGTGGGTTCAGCAAAATTCAGCAATATTAATCTCAAAGGCAGCTGCCAAAAGCATCCATTAGGTGCGAGTTGGACATACACACTGCTGGTAAAAACAGCAATCTTCTTTTCTCATTACTGACTGTAGTGGTTGACAGTCAGAGGAAGGGTGGAATAATCTAAAAGATAAACATCTTTACTGAGAGGTTTACCAAAGATTAGTGATTTGATATCATAATCAGTGCTCTTAGAATTCTTTTCTAGATAAAAACATCCATCAGCATGTGAATTGGTTCTTAAAAATATTAGACATGAGGGGAGCTGTTCCATTATGATGCTGCCTAATGGTTTAAAATCTGCACAGTATCTATAAGAATTAAAAAAAAAAAAAAAAGGACAAAAAGAAAATAATAGGAGCCTTCATTTTGTGAACAATCTGTAGGGGAAAACCACACCTAATTAAACTGCAAATTAGAAAAACAAAACCTCTTATTTTTAAGTAGGAAATAAACTTGGAAATAGTTTGCAGGGGAAAAAAAAGAATTTTTGGCTGCATCCCTTAGTTACTCATAATTCTTGCTGACATTTGCAAACGTAATTCTGCTACTTCTTTGTTCCAGTTATTAATACAATAAATAAATAAGTCCCATAGGGACCATGGTGAACACCACTATGGTGAGTAACAGATGTGTCTTTATTCAAATAGTCACAGCTTAAATAGTAGTTTCAAATGATCCCACGTCACACAGGTAATTTCCTAAGCCAATCCCATACAAGCATTCAAGTGAGCATGTGCAACAGTCTTAGAACTACAGTTCCCAGAATACCTCAGCAGCACCTGGTATAATCACACCCACATCTCCCCCGTTTTATTAATAACAAGATACAGAACAGTGCAAATTCAAAAAACAACAGTGCAATCCTTAACAAAACATTCTTCACTTGATATAGTAAACTTATATCTTGCTTAAACCTTATATTCCTAAGAGTTCTATGCAATAACAAAACTTTATTAATCAAAACCCTTATTTACCTAAGAGTTTTATGTAATTGGGTAGAACAACAACCTTTATTATCTGAGGGTCTGTATGTGATTGGGGAAAATTTACTTTATTAAAGCAGAAAAGGGTTTAGTGGAGGAACATCTTGTTCTGATGACTTTTTAAGGTGATGTGTTAGAGGTAGTGTTTGTCTCAGATATATTGCATAAGGTGCATATGGTTTTCATACATTCAGGCATCTACACAATCTCTCTCTCATTCATTCGGTGGCCACCGCATTCTCTCTTCATTCATGCATACCTGTAATTTAACAATTCTTAAATGAACTCTGTTTGATTCAGCACTTACTTAATTACATGCATATTCTCGCCCTGTACTCCCCCTTCCTTATTAATATTGAAAGTTAATGAATTTAAAGGTATAACATTGATAAGTAGAGTGCACATTACTGTGTAGTCAGAAAAAATGAATTATAATTTGTTAACAGAAATTTTTAAAGATGTTAATTACTATTTAAACAAGATAGTTACAAACTTAAACTTATCTAGATGCATTTAAGAATTTAACAATTTTAAACAATACTTAGTAAGCCTTATTATTAGTAATTTGAATAATGCTAAAAGGAAATTACAAATTTTAAAGTGTATCAATAAGGTAATGTTGAATTCTTCGCTGTTAGTAATGTAAACTCAAAAACTAAAGATAGTTAACTAAATAATTCTAAACAAAAGCATTTGTAATAATTTCTAAAGACTTATGTGTAAAATACGTAAAAACAGTCAGTACATGTAGTGTTTACGTAGTTTCGGCCCCGGCCTGGGCCCTTGCCCCCCTCACGGTGGGGGTGTGTTGTTATAACTGTTCACGCTCTCGGAGGAGGCGGAGTCGCTGCGGCCACGGCTTGGCCCGTTCAGGAGGGGTGCCATGCCGCTGGTCGCTGCCGCCGGGCCTTGGCTCGGCTCAGCGGCGCTTTGCGCCGCCAGTTTCAGTGTTTATTGGGGCCCGGCCCCCACACCCTCGGGGCGGGTAAGCGGCGGCGCCGCTCTGTGCCGCATGTGCGGTTGTCCCGGGCCATGCTGTTGCTGGCCTGGCTGTCCCCGGCGGGGCACGGAGACCGGCTGCCCCGTGGAACCCCACCGGTCATTGGGGCCGCTGCTGGCGCGTCCCGATGTAGACGGGGAACATCATGGCCGGGCCCACATATTTGGGCACGGCGCCGCCCTGCTCCGCGCGGCCGCTGAGGGCAGCGGGGCCGCACGCGGGCCCCGGGGCGGTAGCGACGGGTGCCTGCCTCTGCAGTTTCTCGCTGACCGCCCGCTCCAGCTTCTCGCTGGACGAGAAGCCGAGTTGTTGAGTACGTTGTTTCTGGGGTTGTTACTGTCGCTCCCCGCAACTGTCGCTCCCCGCAGCCGTTGGTGAGGGAGGGGCTGAGGCTGCGTTGTTTCCAGGTACAGATTTTCTTTGTTGTCCGTTGTCTGCCTGCAGTTCCGCGGGTCTGCGTGCCGTCCCGTCCTCGGTTTGTCTCACCGCGGCCGCACAGCGCCTCGTCTGCCCCGCGCTCCGTGCCTGCCGGTCTTCCTCCCAGTTCACCTGCAGCCGGCCGCGACGCATTGCCGTGGAAGAAATGTGCCTGGCCACGGTTGGCCACTGGCCAGGCGGCGGTTTCCGCGCTGGCCCGCCCCGGCGGAGACTGGAGTTCAGGCTTTGGCGGGGCGGGCAGAGCGTGAGGCCGGGGCACAGGCGCAGCACACGCCCAGCGCATGAGTCCAGCCGTGCCGGGGTGTTCCTGGGCTGCAGACGGTGCTCCCAAGGGGCTGCCCCGGCCCCGCTGCTCCGTGTTCACTGCCGGCATCGCTCTTCTCCTCAGCCCGCGGTGCCCGGGCACACTCCGCACGGCCACACGCAGCCGGGTCTTGCGCGCCGCTGCCCACACTTCGCGCGCCCCAAGACGCCCCGGTCCTGCTCCTCTGGGTCGCCTCGGCAGTTGTTGAGCGCCCCGAGATGCACCGTCACGGCGTCTGGTATCGTGGGCGTGCAGTTTTTCAGTTGTATCAGGAAGCTCACGAGTGGCGTGGTGGATACTGCGGGCTTCAAGTCACCGTTGGCCGCGGGCGGGACGTACACGCCGTTGGACGCGGTCCCGTCCATGGGAGCGGCCATGACCTCGGACACCGGCACGGATTTCCTTCTGCCGGCCGCGCCGCTCTCGGCACCCCGCGCTGCCCCAGCTTCCCCAGCTTCCCGCGGTGCTGCCCGGAGCGGCTGGGCTAGACTTGTTGGCCTCGGCGGGCATGGGCGGGGCCGTCGCGGCGGGCGCGGGGTCCGCATCGGCGCTGCCGCTCATGGTCCTGGCTCCGGTCTCAGAGTTGCCCGCTTTGTTGCTCGCGGTTTCGAGCAGCTTCACGCCACTGTATTTTTCTTAAACATCGCACCGCTGTTGCTGGTAGGCACAGCAGCTGTTGCTTAGCTATTGGCTTGCAGCATGGACCACGCTCCGCGCATGCGTCCAGCAGAGGCAGTCTGCAAAAAGGCCGTAAGACACCATCTCCTGCTCCCGACATGGGCAATATGGCGACATCCATGCTTCGGCATGGTTGCCACGTGCCCACAAGCCTGCAGTGGCTTGGGAACTCAAAGTCTGTTTCTCTTTGCCAGCCGCCCAATCTCCGACACGCGCCTCTCTCCCAAGACCCACACATCCGCGAGAATTTAGCACAAAAAGGCACAATCCAAGGTTCTTTTTCCGTGCTTTCGGTACCCCTCCCCCCTTCCGCATGGTAAGACCACGAGGAGGTGTCTGCTCGGTCATGTCTGTGGCAGGGGGAGACCCAAGGTTTTCCTTTGTGGACGAGTTCTTTTGCGCGGGCTTTAAAATGTCCACTGTCTTTACTTCTGCTTTCTCTCTGTTTGTCCACCCCACTTTCCAAGCAGTTTCACTAAGAACTGTAAATATTAGCAGTCCTAAAACAGTTATTTTCATTAATTTTAAAGGTCCAGTTATTTTATGTCTGTTAACTTGTCTCCGAAGTCTTTTCAGTATTAAGCTTAAGGCTTTTGCAATATTCTGTGGTTCACGTGAATGGAAAGTTTCCATTTTTTCTCTTTTTTTTTTTTTTTTTTTTTTTTTTTTTTTTTTTTTTTTTTTTTTTTTTTTTTTTTTTTTTTTTTTTTTTTTTTTTTTTTTTTTTTTTTTTTTTTTTTTTTTTTTTTTTTTTTTTTTTTTTTTTTTTTTTCTTTTTCTATTTTTTCTTTTTTCTAATTTTTTTTCTTTTTTCCCACCCTCTCACCTGGGACGATGTTTTTCTTCTCCTTTCGTGTTTCTTCTTTCTTCTCAAGAGCTGTTCTCTCCGAACATAGGCAATTTCCTACTGAGATTTTCAGGCCTTTACTTCGAGTTCACCGTGGTTTTCCCGCCGACGTCCATCAGGGTTTTTATTTTCCTGGTTCCTGACGTCCTGTGACTTTTTAACTGTGCGCGTCCTTCAACTTATATTAAAGTTGGTACCTGACACCTGTCCGTAATTTTTCCTGATTCAGGATAATTTTGGGTCCCTGTTACGGTCGCCAAACGTTGCAGTTATTAATACAATAAATAAATAAGTCCCATAGGGACCATGGTGAACACCACTATGGTGATTAACGAATGTCTCTTTATTCAAATAGTCACAGCTTAAATAGTAGTTTCAAATGATCCCATGTCACACAGGTAATTTCCCAAGCCAATCCCATACAAGCATTCAAGTGAGCATGTGCAACAGAGTCTTAGAACTACAACTCCCAGAATACTTCAGCAGCACCTGGTATAACCACACCCACACTTCTTAATAAAAATGTAGGCAGAGGTAACTCATGGAGTATTTTGTAGAAAAGGACACCTCTGGCACCTGTCATTTCTTTTGTGCTCCTTCTTCTAAACAGGTAAAAGTCAGTTAAAGGACCTCACTGTCACCCTCAAAAGAGGTTTCTGAAGCAAAGTTCTTCATCATACCAGGAAGCTCAGCTCAGAATTTTTGCACTGTAATCTAGTTTCCACCAGAATTTCAGCCAGGAAAATAAATTTCTCCTTCAAATTCCAATTACGGCATTTCTCTGAACCAGCTGAGCAGGCCCACTGCTTAGAGGAGTTGTTATTCTTCCTCACTGGAATTTTATAGAAAGATAAAGCATCTCAAAACAAACATTTTAGTACCTTGGCCCAGAACAAAGGCACTCTGGAATAAAAAACTGAGCAGAGAATGCAAGTCACAACAAAATAAACAAGGACATGGTTCCCTACTAAAGACATCAAGAAACAACCAACTTCTTGAGACAATACTTGCAAATACTTCAGAGAAGCAAATTCTAAATGACAAAAAATGTCATCTCGACATGTAATTCACTCTGATAAAGTCCAGATCTAAAAGCAGACACAAAATCATTGAGTTAGGTGGTTAAGGAGCACCTGAGTACACAGATCTCTTTCTGGGGCAGGCTCCAGCTTTTCACTTACTCCTAATGGAAATAAAGAGTCAAGAGACCTCTTGGCTTTCAAACACCTCTCCCTTACTTTTGTTCTGCCATAGTTGGGTAGAGCAAGGCAAATACCCTCCTAACTGTTTCTCTTCAAAGGGTAAGTGAGCCATAACGGGGTCCCAAATAGCCTTATTAGACTATAAAGTTTTTTCTCAAATTATAATATACTCTTGAAACAGGAAGATTTGCAGAGGAGAATAAAGCAAGCTTATCCCTTCCTTCTTGGATTAGAGGCAGTCCTGACATACCATTTGCTTTGCTATTTGTGAATTACTTACATGAAGAAGTGAGGAATAAATGAGATTACACCATTTATTAATTCTATTGACTCATACATTCATTTGGATTTACTTCAACTAATACCAGTTTACTCCAGCCCACTGGCATCACTATACCAAATGATAATGACTGGGTTTAAGCAGTCATGAACACAAATGCACTCTATTTTCAGTTTAATTCTATTATACAGAAACGAATGGCAGTAGTAGGTCTAAACTCACTGCAGGTTTTCTATGGTTTGTCAAATTCTGATTACATTTCGGAGAAAGGCAGAGCATCAACACCCTCCACACAACATATTTATTCTTATTTGCCTCCCTACTCCCACAGTCAACACTAAAACCTAATTGCCCTCAGAATGTCATTCACAAAGAGATTTAAAAATCACTTCCACAGCAACAATTCTATTGGGTGCACTCGGGCAAACAGGACTGAGCAGCAGTGAAGTCAGAGCACTCCCAGGGAGCATCTCTGTGGGCACAGCATTTTGCCACGGACACTTGCCCACAGCTCAGCACAGTGTGCCTGTCACAAGGCTTGTGCAGCAGGACTTTCACATGGCAGGCTATTAAGAGCCAGTTTTTAACTGCTCAAGAACCCCTCCCAAGATTCCAGCCAATTGCTTTACAGTTCTAAGCCTTCAGATTTAAGGGATCGGTACAAATCTAACAAATGTCCATGTACCTTTGTGCATGTACACACACACACACACAAAACCCCACCCACAACAAATTCATTGGTATTCCTGGATAAACACTCTGCTGGGAACAGCTTTAGGGCTAACAGCTTCTTTATTGATCAGAGTCTCTGATACAATTTGTCATACAGCCAAATGGCTCAAGCATTTTGCTGAAGAGGAGTTTGTACAAGTAGATACTTAATATGCAAATCCGGGGTTTAGCAGCCCTTCTGGACCAGCTGATTTTTAAATTACTCTCTCCCCTTTTTGCATATTAGCCTTCATTTCCAGAGATGCAGGAATTAACAACCCTTTAAAAAGCAGAGAATGTTTTAAAGAACCATGTTTATCACTCAGATAATGTCTCTGAACATGCAGCTGTGAGGTTCCATAATGACCACTTCTAAGTACTCATAGTTCCGCTTGTTCAATCTACAGTAATATTTTTTCCTTCAGCTGTCATGAAAACTCGTAAAGCCAAGCCACAGTGCTCCCTTCTCATGCACTATCAAAAGTAATAAAGATTTACAGATCAAATTATGACCTCAGTAACATCTCAGCAGCTCATGACTGATGAAGAACTTGCACCAGTGTAACAGAGTAGGAGTATAAAAACTATCTTGCAGATAAAGGCACAGGAAAAGACCTGTATTTCACTCACAATCAGCTGTGCTAGTTCTCCAGTGATTGACAAAAAGAATATGAAGATATATTAGAAAGAAATAAAACTCTCTTTGAAGTGCTCAAGGAATAATCCTTGCACTCTCAACATGACAAAAAGGCTCCTGGATGGATTATACAGGACTGGACACAAAGGATGCCCCCTTTCCGTTTAGGATGCGGGTTTTATGTTGGCTCTTTGTATGGTATTCGCTCACACCTTTGGATGCATTAGGAGGAGGTATTAAGTCATGTTTGCATGTGACAGATGTGCATCTTGACATTTCCAAACACTTCCACCGGGAAAAGCATCTCAATACAATTCAAGATGAAGCCGAATTTTTGCCCCGAAAAAGCACAGAGAGACTGCTTTAGAGATAAAATTTGTTTCTTTAAAGCAGGAGGTATTTTAATGCAACGCGTTGGAGAGTTCCCAGGTCGTCCTGGACAAAGAACTCTGTCGTGTATAATCAGTACAGTTCTTTTATACAGTTTTAGAGCATAAGATTACATCACAAACATGCATGTTTAATATATTGCAACGTCTACTTGTAATATTCATATATAGATGGAGTCTTCAATTTGGAGAGGTTTAGAGGTGGGAGTTCCTGTAGTCTTCATCATGGGCAGTGGTCGTTTGCTCTTTTTCATCGCTGTACACTTTTGAACTTTCCTCAGATCTTTCCTAATTGGGATAGTTGGCAAGTGTAGTAGGGTCAGGTTGACTTTTGGCTCGTTCTGAGATTTGCTGATTTTGTTATCTTTTTGTTTTATGCTTTAAATGTTCTATCTTGCCAACATGTTCTGTTTCTCAGACAATTTATTACTTTTGTGGTTTCCTAATGCTAGGGTTTTGGAACTACTTCCACAATTTTGTGTTTGAGTTAACCTTTTGTTTCTCAAAGACTGCCTCAAAGACTGCCTCAATTGAGTGGCTTCAAAGACCAGTTTTATAAAGTTGATGACAGCCACCTTTACAGTGCTTGTAAACCGGTAGAGTTGATCTGGGACATTCTGAGGACCCCTTGAAATAGTTACCTTAATTTAAAGGCTTTTTAACTCATTTATTCTTAATTATGTTTTATTTACACACAATTAAGCACACAGCATCTATGGTTGGAAATTTAATTTTATTCATAATAAAAAATTCTAAAAATGTTAGGAACTGGGACTCATTAAAATACAACTGCTGAAGCCAACTTATTGATCCCAGCACTACCAAGGTGTTTAATTGGTTTTCTTTACAGATGCTATTCAATCTGTGCAACTGCTTAGCAATGTTAAATAAGAGCAATTGACTTGTGAGGAAAAGATATTTTAAAAAGGTCCCAAGAAAGACAAGTTTTTCTTCATGTAGAAAAACTCATATTTAAAAAGTGCCTCAAAACAGCTCAGAGAGATTATTTTAGTGATATCTAGTCAGAACGTCTTTCTGATTCTGTTTACGTCACTGCACTTCTATTGGTGTGACATTCTGCTTTTACTTATTCAAACAACACAAAACGAAAAGCAAATCTACTGCAGCAGAAATGTATCATTATAGAAAACGTGTCCAGAGCTCTGCTTGGGAAAATAAATTTTATCAGAAGTATTCCTAAATAATTGATGCAAAAGAAGCAGAAAATGTATTATCTAGTAAAATATCAACTTACATGAAGGAAATTTAGCAGGACCACATCTCATCAAATTTCGAGCTTCAATGAGAATATAAGGCTTTTAGCTTGGTTTCACTGCTTCCCTTGGGATAAACTGATATGGCAACATTCATATGTGCCTGACATTAAATTGATGGCATATACATTACTTTTGCAAAATTCAGTGTGTTAATTGTAAATCAGCAAAAGTGAATGCAAACAATCATTATTTATTCATCCAAGGTACAATACAGGTGCAAAGTCTCCACTCTGTGTATGAAAAAAAAAAAAACCAAACAAAAAAAAACCCCAAAAACAAAGTAGAACCCCAGATCCCTCACAAACGTACTGTTCAATCTTCTCATAATGTTAAACAGACGTCACCAGCAGTAACATTACATAAAATTTCCTATATTTAATTCTTGTCTCCAATCAATCCAGCTCACACTTTGTTGTGAGCCTCATGCATTATCTGAGCAAAGGACAACTGATCAGGAAAATGCCTAGCAGATCAGGATCTGAGTTATAGCACCATCTAGGGGCATGCGTTTCTAAGTGACATTTAACCATAAATTATTTGTATACATCTATTTTAAAAAACTTTACATTCATTACATTATCATGAAGCAGTCTGAGGAACTTGGATTTCTTTCCCAAAGCTTATCTCACTATAGTGTTCAGTGTGGAAGGGCTGGAGTCTGTTCAAGTTTTCATTACTCTCTTGTAATATAAATCCCATAAGACAATTGATCAGCAAATCAAGCTGACAGAATTTGAAGCCACCGCTGAGCAATTACACTTCACTCTCATCATTGCAGTATTACATGATCATGCTAATAATTTTAAAGCTAGTTATTTCTGAAGTTTAGGTGGTGCAACAAAGAGAATCAGACCACAAGTCTGAGGGATTTCTAGTAAAATTACTGAACCTCCTCCCTTTAATTAACACAATGTTCCTCATCAAAGACATTGTTTCCATGTAGAAAACTAGCTTAATCTTCTTAAAATGTTCAAGCTTGGAAAATCAGGCAAAGTATGCACCTGTAATAAGATGCAAGTTGGACAACTTGCATAGAGAAATGAAAAGAGGGTGCAGACAATGACAATCAAAGCCTGCCTCCTCCATGGAACCAGAAGGCATTTAAAAAAGCAACTTTGGGAAAGAAGTCCTCAGCAGTTACCACACAACCTGTAGTGAATATATTTCCCTCCAGGTCTCAAAGTTTGAGCACTGATAAACCCTAAATCCAGGTGAGGTTGTCACTGGAAAAGGTCATTCTGTTTAATTTTCAGCTGGTGTGCTCCTATTTGCTGTGCTGCTACAAGAGCTCTCCTTCCTGACCTTGGAAAAGGAGCTGTGAACAGGCAGTTGCTAACAACCCCTCTGGCCACAGCCCAGGCAAACCAGCAAACTGTGCTTACAACAGTTTTCATAACAGCTCACAAACCCCGCCTGATGCTCTGCATGGTGCTAAGAAAAGAAGCAGGAAAGAGCAGTTTGGTTGGGTTATCCCTCATACAAGTTTAAAACTACCCTCACTTTCAGGTTCATTGGAAAAGGGTAGAGTGCATCTCAAGGTTTTAAAGTTTTAGTTTCAATGTTCATTGTAGTACTGCAGTGAAATAGAAAATGGTGAGTAAAAAAACTAAAGGGGGAGAAAAGGACACAAAAGCACTTGCTTTCTCAATCTGTAAATTATAATAAAAACTCCCAAAATAGACCACCACACAGGCTTACATTCCTATTAACTCTCTTACCACTGGAGACAGCAACTTGGATTCACTCCAGATTTGGCAGAAGTGAAGCTTACAACTTGCCACATTGAAGCTCTGTTCCAACAGGAGTTCATTGAGTGCTTGTCTTCCCTGCGCTACAAATACTATTTTGCATACATTTTAGCTATAAGTGAGCCAAGTAATATGGGAAACACATCAACCCTTAGAATTACTTTCAACTTTTCAGCAATCCAAGACTCATTCTGAAACCTAAAAGTAATTCTGTAAATACATATCCTCTCTACAAGTCACATTTACCAGCCATTTCTTGATGACTGCCATGGCTATGTGTTCTATACGAAACACACTTGTATATATAAATTCTATATAGAACTATTTTGCACAGAGAAATCCATGAATGCAAATCCTTAATTTTAGTACATTTGATAACGTGGCTATAGTCTCACATATCAGCCCTAACAAAATAAATTATTGACCTTAACTTGGGATCATTTAAGAAAATCAGCTCAAACACCTCTACTCAACCAATATAAATAGATTCAGTAATAATGCACCAAAATTATGTGTCATTTCTCTCAGGTGCCAGCAGGAATCACATCAACAGCCTAACTAGACCAGTTTATATATTACAGTGTTCTTACCATAAATACATGCACACACATCAAGATTCTGCCCTGTTTTTCTTTTCCATGGCTCATCCCCCCAGAAAGGTGAGGGAAGTTGTGAGCAACCAGAAAACCTCATTAAGAATGCAAATGCTGAGACACACAAGGGAATCCTCAGCATACTTTGCTTAAGATCATAAAACTGAAGAGAATTACTGCTGCCATGTTTCTAAAGGTAATACAAGTTTAAGTCCAATAAACTGATTTTATCTTCAAAACTACTGGAGTTTTCTTTAGGGGTTCTTCTAAGAAATACACATTTTCTGCACACAGGATAACCATCACCCCTTCATATACAGTGTAGTGTCCATGGAAAATGCAGTAGCTAACTTATTATTTGAATTTTATAAAAATGCAGTAGCATTCATATAAAATGCAGCAGCTGATTTCTTTAGTTATAAAATACAGCTCATATATAATAATGCCCCCACTGAGAAATTCTTCCGTTTTACCATTTAAAACCTCAGGAAGAAACCTAAAATGTGTTTTATTACACTACAAATTTCTGTAGCAACATATATTTAGCTACCTAAAGCATTATCATCTTTCTGAATGTAGGAAAGCCACAGTTCTCAATGATCAGACATCTTCAGCAATTAGTTTTTCCATTTCAGGTTCTAGATGCAGCAGTGAGGCAATAACTCAACTCACACCTTTACAACCTCTATTACAAAGAAAATGAGCCATTAATCTGCTCTGCTGCCATCAATTACTGTGCATAAACCCACTGGATTGGTATACAGAGGTTTAGCAGATACAGGACATTCAAATCCTAAATTCTGAATTTACTGTGCCTTGCACACAGCTTTTAAGGAGTCTCATTCTGCCAGTTCCCCAAGTGCAGTGACATCTTTTTCCACAGTTCTTTAGGAGGAAGATCAGTAAGTTTATTAATAAAAATCACCGTGTTCTTTCATAACACAAAGTCAGCTTTGGTCTGAACCACAAGAAGTTGGCCACTAGAAAGCAAGTTCACTGATCCATGATTAGAGGCCCCAGTGAAGACCAATCCATGATCAATCTTGATAAAAACAATACCCTGTGTTACTTCTGTGCCCAGGCCAAGCCCACAGAGCTGAAGCCTCAGGCCACAGTGTGGGGTGTGGCTATACCAGGTGCTGCAGTGGCATTCTGGGAATTGTAGTTTTAAGTACTCCATTGCACATGCTCACTTGAATGCTTGTATGGGATTGGCTTAGGAAGTTACCTGTGTGACATGGGATCATTTGAAACTACTATTTAAGCTGTGACTATTTGAATAAAGAGACATTCGTTAATCACCATAGTGGTGTTCACCATGGTCCCTATGGGACTTATTTATTTATTGTACTAATAACTGCTACATTTGGCGACCCGAGAAGGGACTTAAACCTTGCCCTGAATCAGGGAGAATTACGGACAGGTGTCAGGTACCAACTTTAATATAAGTTGAAGGACACTCTTCATTAAAAAGTCACAGGACGTCAGGAACCAGGGAAAATGAAAACCTTGATGGACGTCGGCGGGAAAACCGCGTGGAGCTCAAAGTAAAGGCATGAAAATCTCGGTAGGAATTTGCCTACGTTTGAAGAGAAACCTCTCAGAAACAAAGAAGAAAGAAGAAACAAGAAAGGAGAAGAAAAACCTTCGTCCAGGTGAGAGGGCGGGAAAAAATAGAAAAAAGAAAAAAAAAAGAAAAAAAAAAGAAAGAAAAAATGAAAGCTTTTCATTCACGTGAACCACAGAATGTTGCAAAAGCCTTAAGCTTAATGTTGAAAGGACTTTGGAGACAAGTTAACAGACATAAAGTAGCTAGACTTTTAAAATTGATGAAAATAACTGTTTTAGGACTGGTACTGTGAGAAATAAATGAAACGGTTTTATTACAAGCAGGGTTTCCATGATTGCCTCATGATGAGGAGTTTGTGATCAGGGGTGTTCTGCAGTTGCCTATGGCTGCAGTTCTGTTGCAGCCATGACCTGTTAATAGTTGTGATCATGTTACTGTTGTTTGCTATTGCTGTGTGAAGGCGAACCGGGAAGCCTGTGAGGCAATGAGACCAGCCAGGGCTCATTGCCAAGGGACCATGCGGCCGGGACAGGGAAACAATCTGATAGGATGGTTAAAACAACCAATGGACTGGCAAAGAGAAGTGTGAGCCTGCCCTGAGAGAACCAATTGGGCTCAAGAAAAGGCTATATTGCCTTTCACGGAAGAAAGCAAGCAGAGCAGAGCTGAGTATGGGAGGGACAAGGGAACAGTTATGCAAATTGAGAGACCTTAAAAGAACTGCCCCCCCCATCTCGGTGTGTTCTCAGGCCCTGGCACGAGGCAAACCTGACTGCACCCAGCGTGCGCTGAAAATAAAAGTTCTTTGTTTCACTTTATTTGGCCGTCTTCGAAATTTTAATTTGAGATATTTCTCACAATTTGGGGGCTCGTCCGGGATCCAATGTCCACCAGTCCAGTTGAGGGACCAGTGAACCTGGAAGGCGCGCCCCGCTGATTTCAGCGGTCCAGAGACCTGTGCCCTCTCCTGGGACGGCAGCGACGGAGGACCCGAGGACGGACGGCGTGAAACAAAGAAAGAGGGGAAAGGGAAACCGGATCCGGTATAGAAATTAATCCGCGGCAACCGTTAAACCACGTGCAAGAGAATCGGTAAGAAAAGGGAAGGGCTATCCTCGAAGTATTATCAGGCAGTTAGGTCAAGGGAGTGTGCGTTTGTGCGGGCTTGAAATAGAAAGCATTTTCAGGGGGACCCGGTGGAAACAGAAAGCATTTTCGGGGGGATCCGGTGGAAACAGAAAGCATTTTCGGGGGGATCTGGAGGAAAAAAGCATTTTTGGGGGAACCCAGTGGAAACAGAAGGCTTTCCGGGGGGGTCCGGAGGGCGGAAGGCTTCTCGCAGGGACCCGGTGCCAATTGAAGGCTTTTTCGGGGGGTCCGGAGGGCGGAAGGCTTCTCGTAGGGACCCGGTGCCAATTGAAGGCTTTTTGGGGGGGGTCCGGGGGGCAGAAGGCTTCTCGCAGGGACCCGGTGGCAATTGAAAGTGTTTCGGGGGAATCCGGAGGGCAGGAGGCTTCTCGGGGGGATCCGGTGGCAATTGAAGGCTTTTTCGGGGGGATCTGGAGGGAAGCGGTGCCATTTCGCCCATGCCGAAAGCGGGACGCGGTACGTTCTCTTCCTCTCTTGTGGTCACCTTACAGACTGCCTCTGCGGGAGGCATGCATAGACCATGGTCCATGCTGCAAGCAGGTAGCTAGGCAGCGGCTGCTGTGCCTACCAGTGGCAGCGGCACGATGTTTGAAAAGGATGGAGCCGTGTGGGGCCGCCCGGGACTACGAGCGGCAAAACGGACGGCTCCGACAGCGGAGCCAGGGCCACTGTGGGCAGCACCATGCCCGGAGCAGCGCGGGGTGGGGAGGCTGGGGCGGCGCGGGGCGTCGAGAGCGGCGCGGCAGCGGGAGCTGGGGCAGCGCAGCCACAGGGCGCCTCTGCCCGGGGGCCACAGGCGGGCTGAAGCCCGGCCGAGGAGCGGCCAAGCGGAAGACGATAGCCCGAGTGCAGGGACCGTGCCGCGTCCGGCGGCAACTCCCGCCGCGCCTCCAACCCGTGTGGAGCTCCGCGTGAAGCCCTGGCCCGGAGGGGCGGCCGCCGTGCCTGGGGAGAAGCCGTGGGGCGTCGCCGCGGCCATCCTAGCCAGCAGGGCGAACGGCCGAGCGGACTTGCGCCAGGGCTGTGGCGCAGATTTGCAGATGGAGTCCAGGGGACTCCGAGCCGAGACGGCCCGGGCGCACAGGGCTGCGGGCGGTCAGGTGAGCTTGTGCCGAGACTGTGACACGAAATTGCAGACAGAGCCGAGGGTGGCACGGCCAGCAAAAGGGAGTCCATGCCGGTGTCCACGGCCCTGGCCACTCCCTCGGACGGGGCCGTGTCCGGCGGCATGTGCGTCCCGCCCATGGCTGGCGGCGATGTGAGGCCCGCAGTGGCCACCACGTCGCTCGTGGACTTCCTAGTGTGGCTGAGGAACTGCACGCCCAAGATGCCAGGCGCTGTGTCAGGCCGTCCCAGGGCGCTCGACAACCGTCGAGGCGACCCGGGGAAGCGGGGCCGGGGCTTCTTGGGGCGGGCGAAATGTGGGTAGCGACGCACGAGACCTGGCTGCCTGTAGCCGTGCGAAGAGTGCCTGGGCACCGCAGGCTGAGGAAGAGAGCAGGCAACGAACACAGAGTGCAGGGCCGGACCAGGACCCCCTGGGCCATGGCGGGGCCGGCGCAGCCCCTCGGAAGCACTGTCTGCAGCCCGGAGACACACCCTGGCGCGGCTGGGCATGCTCTGTACCTGCGCCCCGGCCCGCCCCGACTGAACTCCAGTCTCCGCGGGGACGGGCTGGCCAGGCACATTTCCTCTGCGGGCAATACCCCGTGGCCGGCTCTGGATCAACTGGAGAAGACTCCGGCGGGCAGGTGGCCCTGCGCTGCGTGAGCGGCGGCGGGTGCTGGAGCTGCCGGACAGCAGGTCCCTCTGAATCCCGGGGCCAAAAGAAGAGCGGTGCCAGCGGCATGGCCTCCCCCGCAAGCAGGCCACGTCGTGGCCGCAGCGGCTCCAGCTCCCCCGGGACAACACCACCCCCCGTGAGGGGGGGCAGCGGCCCAGGTCGGGGCCGAAGCTATGCAAAATCTAAATATACTGACTGTTTTTACATGTTTTTCACGTAAATCTTTTAGTTGCCTATCTTTAATTTTTCTGTTTACATTGTTAAGAGAGAAGAATTCAACTTGCCTTATTGATACACTTTTAAGTTTCTAATTTCCCTATAGCATTGTTTAAATTACTAAGGTTTACTAAGTATTGTTTAAAATTGTTATATTCTTAAATGCATCTAAATAAGTTTAAATATTATAACTATTTTGTTTAAGTAATGTAATTAGCATCTTTAAGACTTTAATTGTTATTAAGTAACGGATTGTAATAGTAACTTACCTATTCATTTTTTCTAACTGCACACTCAGGAATGTATACACTACATACCAATATTATACCTTTAAATTCATTAACTTTCAATATTAAGAACAAGAAAGGGGGAGTACAGGGCAAGAATATGCATGTGACTAAGTAAGTGCTGAATCAAAAAGATTTCATTTAGGAATTGTTAAGTTGCAAGTATGCATGAATGAAGAGAAAATGGGTGGCCACCAGAATGAATGAGAGAGAGATTGTGTGGATACCTGAATGTATGAAAACCATATACACCTTATACAATATATCTGAGACAAACACTACCTCTAACACATCACCTTCAGAAGACATGAGAACATGATGTTCCTCCTTTAAATTTTTTCCTTGTGCTTTAATAAAGTAAGTTTTCCCCAATCATACATAAACCCTCAGATAATAAAAGTGTTGTTCTACCCAATTACATAAAACTCTTAGGTAAATAAGGTTTTTAATTAATAAAGTTTTGTTATTACATAGAACTCTTAGGAATATAAGGTTTAAGCAAAAAATAAGTTTACTATGTCAAGAGAAGAATGTTTTGTTAAAAACTGCACTGTTTTTTGAATTTGCACTGTTCTGTATCTTGTTATTAATAAAACGGGGGAGATGTGGGGTGTGGCTATACCAGGTACTGCAGTGGCATTCTGGGAATTGTAGTTTTAAGTACTCTGTTGCACATGCTCACTTGAATGCTTGTATGGGATGGGCTTTGGAAATTACCTGTGTGACGTGGGATCATTTGAAACTACTATTTAAGCTGTGACTATTTGAATAAAGAAACATTTGTTAATCACCATAGTGGTGTTCGCCATGGTCCCTATGGGACTTATTTATTTATTATATTAATAACTGCTACACCACAGTTTGGAGGGTCCTCCAGAGCCAGCTGTCAGTGTGCCGTAGTTCTGAGACATCAGCATACAGCGTATGGACACAAGACTCCATTAAAGTCCCTTGCAGTTATTTTTATATTCTTCGACATCTACAGGCACTTTTGCACAATGATTTCTTACCTGGCTGATGGTGTGTGACCTTTTCAAGTGGTATGTTTGAGGTAGAGGGGCAATATACAAGGAAATACTATTGAAAAAAAAGACTTTTTCATTTGACCACTATTAAGTGTCATTAAATGACAGTCTTTTGATCTACAAGCAACTTTTGTTTTTTAAAGTTCTATTCTATTCTATTCCTATTCAACAATTTTTAGTTGTTGTTGCAGAAAAGACCAACACCTTACTTGAGAACTTGCTCCATAAATCCAGAGCTTCTGCAAACACACACATAGAAGTCTGTCAACTTGTGAAACATCAGACCAGAGCTGTGTAAATCCAAAAAGTGTGCCAGTGGCAAGACAGAAATAACCAGAAAATGTTGTGTACTGCTGCTATTGCAAGTCAGAAACCCCACACTATGAATTGGGTCTGTAAGTCTAACAGGTTGTCAAGTTTAGTCTCTATGAAGAGGAAATATGGATAGATAAGATTGCTTCAAGTTATAGGTGTATTAAGTATTTTTTAATTAATTAATTCCCTAGAAGCATTCCTTTTTACTAAGGGAGGAAATCCATTATTACTGCAGTGACTAGTCCTAGCTGTACTGATTTTTAGAATATTACTAACAGTTTTTGTAATTGCCAAAGAAAAGAAAACAACTCCCCATCTCATTTACATTTTTAGTAAAGAAGACTATTGTTTTATGCCTGGGGATTTTTCTTGCTTTCAACATCTCCCATAGTCTTCATTTATTTTACACTTTCCTTGGACCTAATCTCATCTTTTGGAAACCAACCATTGCCTGTTTAAGACAAAGACAAAACTTATAGGTATCTTTCAGAGCACAGTGTCAACCTTCTCTGTCCATTCCCCACTTCTAATGAGGTTATTCTATAGAAAAGAAAACCCAGTATCTCAGTCATCCTACAGAGGAAATAAGCAAAGTATGAACAGTCCCCCATTTCTTTGGACAGAACAAATATGGATCTATATCCTGAGGCAGTCACCATATACTGAATTATTTTATACACATCAGATAGATGTCTAAACACATACAACCATATGGAAACAGAGAGGTACCATCTTTACGTGTAATACTGTGTCAAATTAATTCTGTACCACTAAAGATCTCCTGGATCTGAAGCTACAGCAGTACACTCTATAGATTTGTACCGGGTACAAATCTACTGTAGGTAGAATTGTACTGAGTATTAAAAGGGACAATCCACAGTGCAGCCTCTTCTAATCTCCCCTTTTGTTTTTAATAATTTGTAATAGCTTTCCAAATTCAGTTCTGCCAAAAGTACCCTGAAATAGTGGAAGACAAGCTTGTAAATAAGCACATGTAGTTAACAAACCAGAGATCCCAAGGACTCCTTGTATGGTATCAAAACATCAGCTACTGTCTTTTACTGTATCTCATTCAGCACTCACTTCATAGCCTTGAAAATAATATGTTCTGAAGACACTGTCAATACTTCAAAATACTAGCAGATTGTTTTCTTGAAAGTGCACTACAGTTTGTTATTAAAACTTTATTTTCATTGTGATTCTAGTAATTAAAATCTAGTTTAGTGATAACATTCTACATTGACAAGACATTAGCATCTTATTAAAAAAGAAAAAGCTCAGACCTACTAAGGCTTCCATAAAAATTAAAAATTAAGAAGTTCCCATGATAGGTCACACAGAGGAAGACAGGACAGGGTGTCCCCTGTTTTTTCCCTTGCAACAGTAAAAAAGATTTCATCAAGATCCACCACTAGAATTACAGGATCTCTATTTTACAGTCCAAAAAGTATGTAGGTGAAGAAAACACAGTGTTGTCTAAGCTGATCCATCATCAAGCACTGCTGCAGCTCCTCTTGCAGCTGTCCCGCACAAAGTCAGCTCTTTGAGAATTGACTTTGCTGGGAAGTAAAACAACAATCCTGGAATCCTGTAATGTTTGGAGAGCTCCTTCTCACCCCATAAGCTCCTGTCACTAGAGGCAGAAACTCACTTAATTCATATAAAGCCTATGTTATTGAAATCTAGACAGACAAATTGGAAAGACATTTTATGAAGATAAAGCCATTTATATAATTGGAAAGAACGAAGAAAATGAATCCTTCCACATTGTGACAAAGTCTCCTGATGTCCAAATCAGAGCAGATTGCACTTGACTTTCCAAGGTCTCAGCCAATACATCTGTCACAACAAACTGCAAACACCCCTTAATTTGGCAGCCAAGAGGCAGAGGTTTGAATCATCCCTTCTGGGACTTCAGTCTGAAGCTCCAGAAAGACTTTATATTTCAAATTCAACGTTCAGACCTCAAAGACATCAGTTCTTACTATTGCTGTCATTGAAATAAATAATTTTGCAAGTGTCACAACATTTTTGTAGTAGCAAAATAATTCTGTCTTTAGTAAAGAAAGCAGCTCTGTAATACCAAAACTTACACAGCATTTATTTATCTTATAGTATTTGAGATATTCCTTAAAATGAGTTTGCTTCTAAAAAGTAAATTAAAAATGAAGCCTGTATAAGAATGTGTATATTTATATGAGAAAGAACTGCCTTCTCTAGTGTTACTGTGTCATAAATGCCAATCAATCTTTATCCTGGCACATTAAAATCTCCTACAGGTGACTGTTAACACAGATGCACATGGTGGACTGAAGGCATTCAACCACACATACATCACTGTACTTTCCCAAAACAATAAGAGCATTATAAATTCTATCACATTTCCTTACTGAAGTGCTGTAAAGCTGCTGCTAAACTCAATAAATATTGCTAACACACCATGTTCCTCATTAAATTAACAGCAGTTTATTGATTGACACATACAACTGCAAGCTGTTTTTCTCCCAGAAGGGAGTAGATATTCAAACATAACATTGGGTTGGTAGACAAAGAAATGCCCTGTTCTCTTCTGATATAACCTAATCTCACTTTGCTACAGGAAAAAAATGACATGCTTTTATTAAAAAAAAAAGAAAAGAAAAGGAGGTAACTAATCTTATCAGAGGTAACTGTAATAGGAGCAGTGAAGGAAAACTAATGCAAAACCCTGCAGGGTAATAAGTTCGGTTTAACAGAAATTATGTAGCATAAACCTTGATTCATCAGTGCCTACAGGATCTGTGCAGCTTCATTATCATGTTAAGTGAGGAGGGCTGCCAGGAGTAAGGTCCCTGAAAATAAAAATTACTTTCAAGTTATCACCAGAGGCCCAACCAAGACGTACGTATGCAGACCAATGTTTTCTACCAGTGCGCATTTGGGATTCTTTATTTCCCAATTCTTTATTTCCCAATTCTTTATCTCCCAGTACTTTTGACAAGTGCATCCTAATTATATATATATATACACATATTCGTGTGTGTACAAGTTGAAGTATTTGAGGCAATGGAGACTGTACAGGGCAGCCCCTGAGCTCCTCCCACAGAGGTTCCCCTGCAACACCCCCTGCTACTGTTGCCATTTTCCCCCAATGCATCAGCTTTGACCTCCAAACCAAAAGATATTTCCTCAGACTGTACCTGCCCATTTACTCCTTGCTATTTTGCCTGTCCATTACTGCCAAGTCAGAACACTTCTGAATTAGGGCCCCTCCCAGTGCCCCTCCAGCTCCAAGAGCTCCCATCAAAGCAAAGCAAGGCCTTGTAATGAATCTGTCACAGATATCCTGACAAGAAGAAATATCACTAAAGCATTTCATCCTTCTAGAGACAAAACCAAGCTCACTGTAAGTCCAATTTGCAATCCAAACCTGCTTCTTTTTGCTCTAAGTGTTTGAAGATGGTCTGATCAACACTTCTTAAGCATAACAATGCTGTACATAACTCCTGCCCTTTCCCCCACTCTCAGATCACCCAGAGCAACCTAAAAACTCCTTTGGACTTGCCACAAATGCCCTGTGAAAAGATATAAACATCTGAAAGCCAAGTGTGCTATTAAATTTCATATATATCAGTGCAATATATTGAATAACTGGGAAATTATGCCCTCATCTTTTTATACTAATCAACTCAACTACTCTGTGGAACTCATTAATTACAAAATACCTTAAGCTGCGAAAGGCATTTGCCAATTAAATGTTATAATCACAACTGAGAAAGAAAAGCATATTCCGCTAAGCTCACCTGTACTGACAGACATGATTGAGTCAAACATCACTGAAAGGGGACAAGGAAGGGGGCTGGATTTGCCACTGGTAAACACGTAGTTTGCATCAAAAATTTCCCCTGCTTGTTTGCATTTTTGTTCTGTGTATCTCAGCCTTGGCCATATTGGTCATCACCACTGGTCTGCTCTGGTCTCCAGTCGGGAGGCCTGGAGACACACCATCTATAACGCTGCTTCCTTTGAGAACACCCACAGGATCACTCTCAAGGAGAAAAGACAACACTGAAAGAATCATGGCTTGTCGATACCTGTAGCAGTTATTAATATAATAAATAACGAGTCCCACAGGGACCAGTGAGACACCAACATGGTGTGTAACGAGATCACCTTTATTCAAAGAGGCACAGTTTATACAGCAGTTTCAAATGCTGCCACGTCACAACATGTGGCATTATCAGCCAATCCTAAACAAGCATTTAACTGAGCATGTGTGACAGAGTACCTAGAACTACAACTCACAGGATGCTTTTGCAGCACCTGGTGTAATCAGATCCCACAGATACCACCTGGGGAGTCTTTCTGCTGTGCCTTCTGCAACTGGACTTGTCTATCTCGCATTGGCCTTTTTAGCCACCAGCACACTTGCAGCAAGTGTGGGTAGAGCCCTTCTCAAATCTTCATTTGCAAAGCCTAGCCATGGTGATGATGATTTCATTGGAAATCAAGTGAATCTGTCTTTAATATATTGATAATTTATCAAAAAAATAGAAACAATTCTAATAATTCTATAAGAAAACAGGCCTATCTTTTGCCATTTTCTGCAAATGATCTGGCCCTCATACTGATAAAGTCTTTCCATCAAAAAATCTCCAGAATGCCCAATATGCTTTTCCCTTTTCTGTTACCTCAGCACTGAAACCTTCAGTCAGCTCTCTACAGTCTGCTCAAAACCCTGTCAGATTTTAACTGGGATTTGTGTAAAGACCATCAATCACAACAAGAGGAAAAAACCACCACCACCACCAAGAGGAAAAGAATAATAACATTTTCACTATTAAAAGAGACAAACACAGTATTCCAGTCCTTTTAAAGTTATGTTTCCTCTGTTTTACCAAATGGCTCAGTGCAGCATAATCATGACACAGCCGGGGATTGGGAGACTGGGCTAAACAACCTACCCCTGCGGGTTTAACCTCTGCTTTTGTTCAGAGTTCTCAGATACTTCAGGAACTTGGCTGTCAGCCCGTTCCCTCAGCCCTGGAAAGTCTGTAGCCACAGGATTGCTTCTGTTAGTGTAAATGAGGAACTTCTAATTTTCTGACATCTGTAGTGCCCAAGCAGTCAGCTGCTGGGGAGTAAATTCCTCATTCCCCTCCTTCGACAGACACTTTCCCTGATATCACTTAAAATGAGCACTGTAAGGGCATAATTCTGCTGCACTCCTTTACACTACTTTATACCACTGATCTTCAGTTTCATTGGATTGTGTTCCCCAAGTATTTATATTAAGAGTTAATAAGTGCTTTCAACAGCAACTAATTAATTTCAATTTCAAGCCATATCACTGCTATTCAGGTTCTTAATGAGAAAATAATTCTACATTGCAGCCAATATGAAATATTCTCCTCTTTATGTTCATGGCTGATTCAACAAGGGCAAAAGATTATTATGCTAAAGCTCTTTTTTTGGTTTTTTTAATTTTCTAATACATCTGGATAAATACTCAGAAAACAGACTGCTCAAGGAGAGCTGATGATTCACCCTGATGCTAAGTTGATACACTCCGATGCTGAGTATCTGCCTTCAGAATGAAAAAGGACTTCTTTCCCATGTGGCACTGAAGCTGCTGAATAAGGTAGAAATCAGTTTAAAAAGATGCATCACAGACAGAAAAATAATGTTCACTTAGGGAAGCCCACGCATATTTTTTCATTACCATTTACACTTGCTGGTAAGAAGGGTATTTATTATTTCAGAAACACATGAAACATCAATCTTGTATAACTTCTATTTTCTGAATGTGAAAGATCTTTCTATTTTAGTTACATTCTGCAGAGCCATTACATGGCATCCATCATTACGTGCTCACTGAGGCATTATACATAGGGGAAAGGAACATTTAAAATGATTTAAACCAAACTTGAAAAGACCCTTGATGGGCTTTGACATCTTTTAACTCGCAATAGACCTTCTGCTTGTAGAAAAATATAAGAAAAAAGTAAAGGAAGTCACCTGTCTAAAGCAGTCTTGCACATTATTTAGATAACTGCCTTCAAAATAGCAATTTTTAAGTCACAATGGACTGGAATAAGGGAAAAGTCTCCCTTTAACCTCTGCACACGCTTTAGACATAGTTGTAATACTTATCTTGCTGTTTGCAAACAAACTGCACAATTACCAATCATGTCATAACTATAACAGAACTTTTCCCACTTGTTAAACTTCTGTTACATTAATAGTCATTCACCTTTAGACTTTTCACTCAAACTGAAGAAAACTCTGTGAGTGACCCAGTACCATTCACATGAACAGATGAGCTATTTCAAATTCAATTGTCCTGAGACTGGAACACGTGCTTGCACAGTTTTCATGACATTGTACATGTACAAATAATCCCTAAGATGACAATATGAGGAAATTTATGAAGTGACTTTAAAATGTTTGAGCCCATTATAAATTATTTGGGTTTACATACACTGTTAGCACAATACAAGCATTGCAAAGAACTTCAGCCAGAAGTCAGGATCCTGATGTGCAAGGAATCAGAAAAAAACATGAAGAAAATACCTCTGTACAATTGATTCTATGAACTACAAGAAAAACAAGTAGCAAAAGACCAAGGGCAAACCAGAAAAGCAAGTATACTTGCTTTCTCACACAGCAAAGCAACACTGCCTGTCGATGAGAGTAAAGCTGACAATTCAAAAGAACAAAGAAATCTGAGGTTTAATTATTAAAACAAAAGGATCAAAGGATCATTTTACACGCTCTGTGTAAATACAGTGGTGCAATGAGAGAAGAGTCACTTTAATAGAATTTTTACACATCACTGGAAAATAATAGCATATATTTTACCTACTGCCAGAAAACTTCTTTAGTTTGTTAACATTTAGGTTCTAGGGAACATTTTTTTAATGGAACACAGCAAGTCAAATGAACTGAGGCAAGAATGTTGCTTTTGAGGCTTTTGAGACACATGAGACTTATTCCCTGTATTTTCCACTGACTGTGTCTCATCACAGTTTTGAACTCTCCCAATGAAGCAACACTTTAGCACCATTATGTGGTACAGAAACTGACCTACAGCCACTAGTTCCTTCTTTAGACATCATGATTCAAAAGCAATTAAAGAAATCAATGACAACATTAGTATTTAGCATACAATGGTCTAGAATGGGGTCAGGGAAAGCTAAGCCCCTACAAGGGAAATCAAACATCACTGTCCAGCACTCACACACTCTGTGTGTACAGACACAATTTCCTCAGCAGTGCCCAAGTTCTGAAAGCACAGCCTGGTAACATGGATGTAGGGTAACAGACACATTGCAAATATATCCTGTAACAGCAAAAACATCTGCAGGACCTTAATGATATCAAGGTTTATTTAATAAAGACGGTGTTACCAGAGTTCAGAAGCAGGCATCTTGGCACAAGAAATCTAATTTAATATCAGGCTGCTTTAAAACTTCCTACTACATCATTAATTTAATTTAAATCGTTTGCAAACAACGTGGAACTCCAAATAAAGGCTGCAAACACAGAGATGAACCTACATATTCCGCCTGAAAGGAACTTACTGCTGCAGTGTCAGGCTTTTGATTCATTTCTATGAAAGGGTGAAATGTGTCTCTCCAGTGTTCACATTACTGAGCACATCCAATTAGCTATTTAGGCATTTTTTCTTTCCTTTTCCTTCTTGAAGATTCACATTTACTCTAATCTTTCCCAGATAGTTCAGGACACCTTTCCAATGGCTTCACTTATAACTGGTTCATCAACTGTAAACAATCACAAATTTCAAAGCGTCTTCACAAAAGTGCCTTTTATCAAATTCAGAGCTCCATTGTGTCTCAGACAAAACCTACAAATAAATCTTAATTTTTACACGAATTTATCCTTTTCTGCCTTAGAAAATACAAAAATCTCTCTTTGTTATCTCTTACCTATCAATCTTTCTTCACTTTAAAATCCTAGAAAGAAATTGAAATCTTTCATGCTTCCTTCCAACAAAATTCCCCATTGGGTAGCAGGAAGGTTCAGTGCCTGCTACAATATCAACTCACAGCTAGTCAAAATCTCTGTGGCAGATCAGGCACAATGTGGATATATATGAGAGAACACTGTCCCATTTTTCCATTCTCCCATACTATCGTGTTCTTTAATTAACACCACATCATTTTAAAGAGAAACTAAAACTTAATTTCAAATCTGAAAGCATCTTTTTGATTGAAGGACTAGAAGGTTGATATTCTTCAGCAAAGTCGAATGCTGCTGAAACTTGAAAACAGGATCATGGCTCAACTACTATTTAGGCCTTGTGCCATTTCCTGCTAGAACCTGTTTTGTTTCAAAACATTTCTGCCACTGTTTGGGACTTCACCTACACTTAGAGAAAGGCACTCTACAAGCAGCATGTCAGTCTCTGCCCTTTAACAGCTAAAGACTACAAAAAGGAGAGGGAAGATGTGGTATTTCCTCTCCACCATTTCCACCACTGCCATTTCTAGAACAAGAACAGAAATAGTACCAAGAAATTAGGTAATGAAAGAAGAGCAAAATCTGCCTTGTTTCACTGTAGTACCTCATTCATAAAGAATCCTTTGCTCATGCTCTAGTCCACACAGAAATCCTGGCCCAAACAAGTCCTAAGTCACTGTCTTCTGGAGGCCTGAAGGCTGTATTAGATAGAGGACTGTTTGGCCACTTGCTTTCTTCCGTTTTAGGAACTCATTACTCATTACTTTCTACACAGCAGGATTCCTGCACTGAGGAAACATTTTAAATCGGCTACTTTAATTAGAATTGGGTTGATTTATTCTAGTTGAGAAATCTGGGTTATTGCTCTTGCTGACAAAATTCTGATGTTATTTTCTGTTCAAGGATTAAGTTTGAAGCTAATTACTGGTATAGGCCTGCTCACAAGTCCAGATAGAATTAAAAAAACCACAACAGCATATTTTTCTTTTGGACTAACATAAAGGACTTACCTCAATTTGCATCATTAATCTCTGCAAATGAAAGGACAGGATTTTTCAGCCACTGGGGTAGACTCCTGACAAAGGAAATCACCTACAGCATCTCCAGAAATGCTTCCTCCGGAGCTCTGAGGAGCTTTTGTGCTGTATCTGCACAAATGTGGCTTAAAGGCAGCATGTGATCCAAGACTTATGTAAATGTTTATTTAAATTAGGATGGAATATTCAATGTAAGGTTTTCCAATCACCACAGACTTCAGAAGATGGTACCGAGTCACCTATTTTACTCTTCCAGCCCTGGAGACTAAGTGCTTAGTATTCCAGTCTTATACTTCCCAAATGCAAGGCTGCTACTCAATTTGGTATGCAAATCTTAGGAGTCAGGAGACAAAAATATTCGAATAACAAAAAACGAGGTGACTAATTATATTTCTTATTTACACATTTCAGACAAAAAAAATATAATTTTTTCAACTGTGTGTTTCTGTAATTGCTAAACCAAGAAAGTTTATTTTCTAACTTCAGTTTGCTTGCAAAGCTGACTCCTGCCTCCACATATACTTTCAGAGGTGCCATTTTGAATTCTAAGCCCTCCTTTATCATTTAAAAGGAAAACAGGTCATGTTAAGTAGTTCTCAAATGGGTTCCTTTCAGATAGCTTAAGCACCCCGTTGTATGCAGATTAACACGTTATTGTTCTTGGAAGACTTACTCAGTGTGATAAAAAAGTAGGTCATCCTTTCACACTCAAGCTCTTTACTCTTAGGACTCAATTGTCATTGTTTATTCACCTGAGGCTGGAATTAAAACCGCTGCAGGAGACTTTTAGGCAATAAGGAGAAAGAAAAAAAGCCACTAAATTTGAAGAAGAAGATTTGCAATAGGCATGAACCAGGATGCTCTGATCCATGTGCTGTGGATAGAGACGTGTAACGACCCCTGGTAGAAAGGCCGTGCTGTGAGTGTGGTCTGCAATAAGGTTAAGAACCCCGTGCAGCACATTAAAAACCAACCACCTCGGCCTGCTGTGTCACCCACTCAATACTCACAGGGCCTGCTTTGTCACCAAAGCCTGCCCAGAACATCCACCCACACTCTGGAATCGGTACTAGGAAAGTTTGGGCCAGGATTTTTCAAAATTGAGAATTTTAATCATTACAGAAAGTAAATATAGAAGTAAATGGCTAGTTGCATCTACATTAAACATGCAATTAAATTCTTAAGAGTGTTTCAGCATTTGGGTTATTTGGTTTTCCTTTCAGGATAGCCATTCTTGTAAATTTTGCATTCATAGAGGACATCTGCTGCTTTCCCTTAGTTTCTTGTGAAGAGACTATAACAACATTTATTTTCATACTGTTTGTTTTGCATGTCACAAGGACTTTTAAGTAAATGAGTTTGACAGTATAAATTCATTTTTTGACCTGTCAAGCCTTTGTTTATTTTCTTAAATCATAAGAAATTTTCTTCAAACAGGATTTCATGGCAAAACACAAGGAAATAAAGTATAGCAAATAAGGTAAAACTGTGCAAATACAATTCTTGTCATCTATCATCCCATTGAAATACATAGCAAGAAAAACTTATTTCTTTCTTACACATTGCAGAGAACCCGACACAGAAAAAAAAAAGAAATTATCAAAGGAATATACAGAATCCCAGCTTTTTAGATCCTTGCAATGTGGTCTGACAACTTCCCTAAAATCCATATGGCACATAACACACCTTTACTACAGAAGCTCAGACTATTGGATGAACTCATATCCTGCAGAGGAGTGAACCCAGCTGACATGCACGGCAGGACAAGGTGCCATGTGGTACCATCAGCAAATTATACCTCCTCGTCTCTCCCTTCCCCTGACACACACAGCTGACAGCCAGGAGGCAGTTCCAGAAAGTGCCTGTGCTCAGCAGTTCTGAACACAGAAACGTGTTCTGCCTCTCCGATTGTAAGAAATAGATAAGGCGGTTTTATTGCAAGGAGGAGTTTCCATAGTTGACTCATGTCAAGAGGCCTGGAAGCTGTATTATTTGGGGGGCTAGAAAGTCACTTAGCGGTCAGGTACTGATAGTCTGCTTGCAGCTACTTGTTGCTATTTGCAGTTACTTGCTGCTGTAGCCTATAGTTACAGTATAGACGTGAGCTGGGAAGCCTGAAAGACAATGGGACCAGCTCACTGCCAAGGGACCACATGGCCGGGACAGGGAAACAACCTGATAGGTTGGTTAAGAGAACCAATGGACTGGCAAAGGGAAGTGCGAGCCAGCCCTGAGAGACCCAATCGAATCCAAGATAAGGGGCTATATCACCTTTTAAAGAAGAAAAGAAGTGGGGCTCACCATGGGAGGAGTGAGAGAGAGGTTATGTAAATCCAGAAACCTTTAAAGGACTCATCCCTCCCATTCTTGGGGTGCTCAGACTTGGTTACGAGACTGATGCATCCAGCACGCTGTAATTAAAGTTCTTTGTTTCACTTTATTTGGCCATCTTTGAAATTTTAATTAGAGATATTTCTCACAAGATTACTTTCTTATGTGCCCAGATATGAGTCCAGCACCTTTAATCAACTGTTGATAGCTTCCTTAGGCAGCTCAGCCTAAATGATTTCAAACTGTGAACCTTCTAAAGCAGTGCTTGCAATTTACTCTGAATTGGAGTGTGTATGTACTATTGGAATCTGCTGTCAAACCAGTCTGTATCAAATTTGGATTTCTACTAATATTTCTAAAGTCTTCTAAACCAATCAAAATAAAAGTAATGCCTTTCACACCAGAGTATATTTCAGACTCGAGTGTCCCTGGTGGTGCAGTGGCTAAACCACAGCGTTGTCAACGCTGAGATCTGGGTTCGATTCCCGGTTAGGACATTCCCCGGGCAGATGGAGCTCGCTAGCCCTGTAAGGCAATCCATCTACGTCCTGAGGACCTCGCTGCCACCGTCCAAGCGTGCTTGGCCCCGGCAGATGAACCTCAGGATTAAAGGGTGGGCTCAGTTCCGCGCACACTGTGTCTCACCTAAAAAAATCCAATGCGCAGGCTGGAAGGTGGAAAGACCTTCCCCGGTTCTTCGTTCGCGAAGAGACTGGCCATTATATTTCAGACTCAGAGGAAAACAGTATGTTATTCTCCTTAAAAATCATCCTCCTATCAGTGCATTCAGCTGTGCAAAGGCTGGGACAGTGTAAGGATCTTGCAGAATCACACCTTCATGTTTGAATATTCCAGACAGCATGGTGAAGCACAGCAGGAGAGTAAGCCACAAAGCAGACCAGAACTACTATGTACACTCAGGCTGAGCACCAGCAGAGGTAATGCAGAGTGGAAATCACTTCCCCAAACTGCAGTAACAATTTAGTCCTCAAGTTACTAAGAGAAGACACACAAAGACTGCAAATATTAAGAGCTTTACTAGGCCATATATCTGATCCACTATCAGATAGTTGAACCAATCAGAACAGGTATAACAAACCATTCCAGTCAGCAGCACTGCCCCTAGCAGCTGAGTTTTTGCAATTGAAGATTAGAAACATGAATGGTTACTACTGTATCCTATAAAGGGAAAAGAGTTAAATTCCCAAGACCCTGAAGATGAATAAGACTCATTTTAAATCACACTAAAACATAATAATCAGCTTAGAGAGACTCTGGATTCTCCCATGGTACAGGATTTATCCATTGCTCAACACTTTCAATACCATTACAACAGAAGGTAAAACTAACCTATGATTCTATACACAAATAACTCCCAAAGTACTCTGAGTAGGAAGCCTCATAAAGGTTGGAGTACTTTTATTTCTGTATGACTCTGCTCAGTGTAGTCTGAACAGGGTGTTTCATCTTCTACATTTAAAACTGGTCAAAAGTAATGGACAAAGCCCAAAAGGACATTATTAATTGCAACTCCAGATCTGAAAAAAGAGATGATCTGCTCTGCTCTTCCAAAGCTTTCCAACATGACCTCTGAGGGCCTCTTGCTGTGGAACTAATGACAATGGTAATCAAATTTAGAGTGACTCAAAACCAAGTCCAACTGCTGAAGAGATACCAGCACTTGTCTTTGACAGAAGACCTGATTTATTAAAATCCAGGTTAAGGACTAAGAAATAAAGGCCACATTCTTACATACACTCCTGTGAATGGCATTTTAATGGTGTCAGAAGTGAGCTAAAATCTTGCTTAAAAGGTGAAAAAATATTAACTAATTTAAATTCTTTCTAGAGAGAAACATATATCTTGATGTCATCTGAAAACATGCATAGGATTTATAATATGTTCACATAAAAAAAGAGGTGGGAGAAAATGAAAAAAAAAATCACATTTTTGTGATTTTTAAGACCTTTCTATTTTTTTGTTATCCGGCCAGGAATGGCACTTGGAAAGGAGTATCTGCTCAGCAGGGATTTGCCTGTCAAGCAAGGCCACTGACTCATCTGAACAAGAATAAAAATTACTTATCTGAAAAAGAATGAAAGACACAGGAGCCTTAAAAAAAAAACAAAGAAAAAGCCACTACCACCAACAAAAACAAATACCAAACAAACAAACAAAAAAAAGCCAAAAACTTTTTCAAAGACACTGACCAGTTTTTACAAAAATGTTTTTTTTCTTAAACTACTGAAAGAAAACAAACTTTCAAAGAAAAACCAGGTCAGTTAACTCCCTAAAGAGTGACCTCAAAGCTGCACAAGCATAGCTTTATCACCAATACACCAAAGGTGGGGCTTCCCTATAATCAAATAATACCCAGCCTTTTAAACCAAAAGTCACAACAGACTTCTAAATCTTGTCCAAGTGTAGAAAGACAAGGAAGTCATGTTTAAAATATCTAGATTCTGTTAAAATATTCACCCTACTGACAAAATAAAAAGGGTACAACATAATGCAGGTGATAATTCTTTCTGCATAAGGTTTTGTTTACCCTAGAAAAGGTTATTATTTGGTCTCTTTGGCACATAAGACAGCATTGCTGAAGTTCCTTCAGCAATGACAGCTCATGTTGTGATCACACAGATAAAACTGTCAGTAATTAGAATACATTTACTCTTGAAAAAGTGGAAAACTAGTCTTTAAAACTTTTAGAATCCCATAATGTTCAAACATATATCTGTTTTCTGACAGGAGCTGAGGAGTTAAGGTTCATTACACAGAAGGAATGAAGCTGGAAAAGCACTGTGTTTGAGTTATCACATTCAGACTTGGATCACAACAGTTAAAGAAGAGGAACAACGGATTGTCTTCAGCCAGTAACTAATTATGTATCTGCCAAAATTGATGCTACACTGGTACAAGAGGCCAATAAAACATCATAACCTAGTCCATTGTTAAAAATACCTGCCTTCCACTGCCCAGGATTACACATCCCAGTACTCCCAGTCCAGATAATCCATTCCGGGGGAGCATTCCTTGTGTTCACAGAGTGGCATTACATGCCACTGACAATAATGAAATTCTTTTTCTCCTTGCAAAACTGCCAGATGCAAAGATATGAGCCAATCTCCATCTCAAGTGTTCATCTGCACTAACTGCCTTCCGCTGTGACTTCATCTTTCCTTTAGTTGAAATTTCTAGAACAGTCATTTGAAAGAAATTTCTATCACCTACTCACACATCTAATCCTCAGAAAAGGGCATTCTCACTTCTTGTTTAAAGTGTTTTTGCTATGGAAGGATCACTTTGTATTTTGCTATCAGAAAGCACGTACCTGCACCTGCTGTACAAACTGATTGCAGATTAATTCGCTACATATTGATGTAACCTCAGATTTAAGGAGTGAGATAATTTCAAATACAAAATATCCTGAATAGTTAAAAGCTACCTCCAACAAAAAGGAGAGGATTATTTTATAAGGCTGTTCAGCCACCTGCAATTGGAGTCTGTTACTGAGTGCACCTTCTATCACCATAGCTGTTCCAAATTCCTGAGGAAGTGCAGGGTAACAATGCTTCAGAATGCAAAGATCTGTTATAGGGATTGAAACTAGACTGTTGTTTCTAACCAAGAGCTCTAAGAAAACTAATTAGAACTCTTACTTCAAAGCAATATGCTTATTAGCATAAGTGAGTAGGTCTGTCATTAAAAAGACTGTGTTCCATAATTCATATTAATAATTCAGTCTGCAATTTTAAATTTAAATCTTTCAAGAGAAAGACACAGTGAATTCACAAATTTAAAAAAGAATATACAAAAATGGGATGGCTTGGCCCCCCGCCAGCAGCAAAGTGCAGTCATAGCCACTTGCTCTTGTGCTACCAGGACAGGGGAGAAAATAGAAAGAACAAAAAGGAGAGAATTCAAGGGTCAAAATAATGACAGAAAAAACCACCCTTGCAAATAAAATGGACTAAATGTGTGAAATTAAACTTAATGTCAGTTAGCATTTTAATTACTGATTCAGGTTTTCAGAAACAAAAATGACAAACAGTTCAACAGTTACAGAAAACACTACCCCAGGCTCAGCTTCACTCCAGACGTATCTATATCCCCTCACCCCTTCCCCAGCTCCAGCTTCCTCTCCCTTGTCAACCCTTCAGGGATGGGACCTGCCCTGCAGCAGGTTATGCACGTGCCACAGACTCCTCAGGGATGTCATCAGCTCTACCACAGGGCTCCGACTCCTCTGGCCTTACTGTTCCTCTGTCTGGGCACTTTCTGCCCTTTCTTAAATGTGCTGTCACAGAGGCTCCAGCAGCTTTGTCAAAGGGCTCACACATGTCCTGCAACAGGTCCATTGTGAAGCAACTGCCCCCAGCACAGGGCAGCCTCTGGCCTCTCCTCATAGAGGTCACCCCTGCAGATCACTCCCCTTGCTCCCCTAGTTCTGTCATTGAGACATTAATGAAATTAAATAGAAAGGTTTTTTAACTCTTCCTGCCCTTGCAACAGTTAATCTGAATGATTATTGGTTGGAATCTTGAAAGAGGAATTTACATCTAGAGCCAGCCCCATCTATTTTCTTGGCTCTCCCTGCCTCCACCTGGGAGTCCTTCACTGGTACGATCCACATTCTCTGACTTGGTTCCAGCTTATCTGCCCTGCCAAGGACAGCAATGCCTCAAATGCTACTGAGGAAAGAATGAAGGCTGTATGTATACAAGATTTCCCCATTCCTTAATTCCAAACAGCCCCTACTCATTTACCAGCTTACTACAACAGGAGTGTACCACATAAACACTCACTAAGTCCTCCTTCACTGATCAGTTCCTGCACACATTTTATACGGTTCACTCTTCCCCATCATTTTCTTGGCCACATCACCAGCAGCCTGCAGGAGAAAAAAGCCTTCTCAATAGCTATGGAGTAAAGATAAAAAGGCTTCTTGTGGCTGTTAGTGCTTCTGAGTGCTACGGAGGAACACTGCAAAGAGCATCTATCCCAGGCTCTATAGCGAGGGAACAGCCTATAAATCCTCACAAACCGAAGCTCATTTCCTGACCCACTCACTTGACTCTGCAAGTCCCCTCTACTCACCCCACACCCTGTGTTGAAAAGGGGAAACTTGCACCACTCCTAGTGAGTTCCTCGTGGGTATAAAAGAGGCATTTCTTTCATGCAGTGGTTTGGATTTTGTTATATATTCACCGCACTGGTGCTTCTGCCTCACTGACCACAGAAGATATTCCTATATGCATGGGATAATAATTAGTTTTATACTAATTCCACACTGCAAGGAAAGAAAGCAGAAGAAAAACATGGTATCCACAGCATTCACTTTGAACACTTTCCTTTCCAGGGAAACTACCACAAAGCTTACTAATCACAGAGTCATTCCCTGACTCACTGTCCTGCTTTTGTGATGCTCCAGCAATAATCAGATAATTAGATTTCCTAGCACACACATTACAAAGTTGATTGATGCTTTTCCCCGACTCCTCTCACCCACCGTTGTGCTGCTGGCAAATCTGAGCAGAATCCAGTCACAGATAAGCAACTGTATTTCAGATACTCTCAAAAAAAAAAAAAAAAGCTGTTGAAGATTTATTTTCTTTTTTTAAATTTACTCTTCCCAGAAAAAAACAAAACCAAACATGATGAAAACTAAATAAGGGAAACATTTGTTTTGAATGACATGTAAGACTTTAAAAAAATAAATTATATACCTTCTGATTCAAGCGCAGTGTCAAGGTATAGTTTGCTGGACTTCCTTGATAAGTAGAACGCACATATTGCTCCTTTCAGACTTCATCTCACACTCTTCGCATAGGAACACAGCAAGCCATACCAAAAGGGAGCTGCAGCCCAGTATCATTTTTACAAACCCTACCTTGCTCCCTGACCCAACCCCCCTTCAAGCCCCCATCAGAACAGAAAAGAACACACTGAAGGTAAAACAGAATGAGAAGCCATGGAAAGCAGCTTAAGAAGAAAAGGCCTGAAACCAAGTCTTTCTGAGCCAGGGTCTGATTTGGAAGTCAGAGACATTCTGTACTTAAAATAACTGAAGACATTTATTCTTCATGAATTTACTTCACCCTTTTTAGCTTACCTTTTTTTTAGCATTTCATTTTTAGCATTCGGGGAAGGAGTTTCATAGCAGTATTCCTTGGTAAAAATTATATTAAGGTTCATGACAAAAAATAATAGACCACTGATTGCATGTGAATTTATCTTCTCAACTTTGGCACATCACTCAGTGCTATTTGGGAGTTCCTTGTCCTAGTTGAGAAGAACAAACTGGTAGCTCTTCTGAAGAAAAATTGTTTCAAAAAATTTTAAATTATGCCAGAGAAGGAAGCCTTCTACTGCCATCCTTCTCTCCCCATCAGCTCATTCTCCACATAGTCTGAAGAAGTTCAGTTCCCTCTTGCACCTAATTTACAGCATCTGTTCCCTGAAGGCTGATTCCCACCCAGGCCATTGCCTGTTTTGAAATTCACCTGTTGAAGTGATTGTGCTCATCATGGATTTGCCGGTTCTTAGAAACTAAACAGGAATTTTTCCCTTCCCCCTGCCCACTGTGTAGGGGATGTTGAATGGGCAGATTGACTGTGGCTTAGGCGACTGAGTAACACAAAAGAAGTGGCTGATAGAACCACATTCTGAGTTGATGGCCCTCAAGATCTTGTCTGTGGGGAGGGGTAAGGAGTTCTTTTTTACTTTTTTTCCTCTCCTCTCCTGGGAAACGGAGGGAGGAGTTCGAGTTGCTGCTGGAGCTGGGAGGAGGCCCGGGTGGCAGGTGCTTGGAGGCGACTTTGCTCTCAGCCTGGCTGCCAGCTGGGAATACTGATTGGATTTTCATTGGCAAGGAACTGTTTGAGAGGCCTCTCCTTCTCCTTTTTTTTTGGCAGCAGTTCTTGTGCACATCAAAGGAGAGGGGAAGCTGTGCCACATGACTCAGCCAGCAGGAAAGAGTGAGTTCCTGTTGGAAAAGACCTTTTTCTTTCTTCCCTCCTGTGGTGGTTTTAATCTAGGCCTTCCCTGGTTACCGGTTTGTAACCAAGGAAGGGGCAGTGTTCCCAGTATTCCATATGATTTTTACGTAAATAGAGGATATATATATATATATCCTCTATTTACGTACATATATGTATATATAAGAAGGGAGGAGAGGCCTTCGCTCTCTTCTCTTCCGCCGAAGTTCGGGAACAGTGAGTCCCTGCTTTGGTCTCACTTATCTAAGGCTGAGGCCTGCAGCATCCACTGACCTGCCACATGGAGGCTTGGGGAGTGCTGGCCGTGTGTGTGTCAATCCTGTTTTTTCTAAGGGACGTGGTGAGATTTGTTTTACTAGTTATTTTACTAGTTCTCGGGTTTGATTGCATATATCTGCTCGATGTCCTTTTTTTGTTCCTTTTTGTCCCTTTTTCCCCCTTTCCCTATCCCTTCGGGGGGTGTTTGGATTCCCTTTTGCTGTGTACATAGCATCTTAACTGTAATATACATAAAATATATATTTTTTTTTATATAACTAGCTTGATTGTCGGGTTCTTCAATTTGCATCCATTTCCAGCTTCTACAGACACACCTGGGGGGATCCGCCCCACATAGCGACCAGCAATGATCCAACAGCACCCTCTGCTGGCTGGCACAGGACATTGCACACTCTGCATCTCCAGTGATCCAACAGTGCCCCCTGTGTAATTTCAATTAATTGAGACATCTTGAAAAGCATATGAAACATGTTTAATCAGCATTCCCAAATTTGTGGGCAGCCTAATCTCTCAAAATGACTGCAATTTTTTCAATACAACTAGGAATTAATGAACTTGCATTAACGTTTTATGCGGATGGCATGCAGCAAATGTCTGCTTTGCTCAGATCAAATTTAAGGTAAATAAACATTTAGATACGTGTGAACAGCTCTGAGCTTTCTTAAAATTGACACTTGTAAGACTGCATTAACTTCCAGATTCATGCTTGTAGTGAATTCTGAACAACTATAAACAGTAGGCAATTGCATTTCAGTTTGTGATGTTTCAGTTTTTTACACTACCTTTGTTACACCCCTTTGCCAAGTATCAAACATAGTATTTTCAAAGAATTCATTTCAGTTACTTCAGCATTCCCCATCATAGTAATCCTTTAACATTGTCATGGTTTTGCTGGTTCTTGGAAACTAAGCAGGATTTTTTCCCTTCCCCCTGCCTACTGTGTGATGTTGAATGGGCAGATTGTAACTTAGGCAGTTAAGTAACACAAAAGAAGCAGTTGGTAAGGCCACATTCCTAGTTGATGGCCCTCAGGATCTTGTCTTTAGGGAGGAGTAAGGAGATCCTTTTTCCTTTTTTTTTTTCCTCTCGTCTCCTGGGCAAAAGGGAGGAGAGGCGTTCAGGTTACTGCTTGAACTGGAACAAGGTTGGAGTAGGAGCTCAGAGGTGGCTTTGTTCTCAACCTGGCTGTCAGCTGTGGATTCTGCTTGGATTTTCATCAGAGAGGAACTGTTTTGGGAGGTTTTCCCCTCCTCTTTTCTTTTTTTTTTTTTTCTTTCTTGGTAGCAGTTCTTGTGCAGATCAAAGGGAGAAGGAAAAACTATACCACATGATTCGGCCAGCGGGACAGAGTGAGTTCCCATTGGGTAGGATCCTTTTTTTCCTCTCCCTTATCTCTCCCCTTTCCCAGTATGGGGGGAGGGAAGACCTCCATTCTCGGTTTCTCCAATACACCCAGGATGACCAGTGATCCAACAGCGTCTCCTGCTGGCTGACACAGGACACTACAAGCTCTGCATCTCCGATGATTCAACAGCACCCCCTGTTGACTATGGTTAGAATTGCACAAAGGGCACAAACTGAACTGATTACCTTTTTCTTTGTTTATTTATTGGTTTGTTTTGAAGGGGATTATTTTTGGGTATAGGATTATTGTTTGGTTGTTCTACTTGCGTTCCTTCATTGTTTCTGCCAATATACATATATCTTTTAATAAAGGGCTGTTATTCTTCCTTTTTCCACACTTTTTTCCCCCCTCAATTGAAGTCTCTTAATTTCAGATTTACAATTGCTTAGAGGGAGGAGTTTGGCTCTTTCTCATAACTCATCCTTAGAAAAACACTTGTGTCTCATTTAAACTGAGACAAACATGATGCAGTGTACTGAGATCAAAGCCAAGACTTTTATGAAGGTCCAGAACTCTAGAATGCCATTTACAGACTCCAAGTCCAACTGATGCATCCAGAGAGCTTCTAGAACAGAACCTAGACCAGAGTAGGTTTGGAGAAAACATGCTGATTTAAAGGATTTCTCATTTTTCCAAGTATCCCCCAAAGCAACAGTATTTTTGACAGAATAGTCATGTTTTGATGAAGGAATCAGAAGTCTGAATGGTTAACATGCACCTAAAAGCTAAAGGAGAGAGCAGAGAATCTGTTCCCCATTCCTCCTTCCCGGACAGACAACAGCACACTTCCATTTTCTTGTCCTCGTCTCACAATATACTTTTCTTCTTCTTTGTTCTCCTCGCCCAGAACTGTATTGTTCCCATAGTCATTACTGTGACATTTAGCTACTGAAGCAAGTCCCTGTCAGATGCCTTTCACTGCTGTAAAAGTAGCTCTGCTTTTAGCCAAGCTCAGTTATAGTTTCTGCTCTTGAATCAAGGGACTCAAACACGATGGTTTTGCTGGCAAGTTTCTGCCCTGGTTCTATCCAGTGAGAAATCCGGTGGAATATTTATGCCTGAGTGGCTGTAGACTGATACAAGAAAAAATCCACCGAAGTGATTTACAGATAAACTTCAGAAGAAATAAAGACTCTCGATTTCAACAGGGTTCAGTTGGGTTGGGCTGAACCAAAGGGCTCCAAAATGGAACCTTGTGGGGTCTGCTTACACCAGGTGCCGCAAAGCATCCTGGGAGTTGTAGTTCTAAGTACTCTGTCACACATGCTCAGTTAAATGCTTGTTTAGGATTGGCTGATAATGTCACATGTTGTGACGTGCCAGCATTTGAAACTGCTGTATAAACTGTGCCTCTTTGAATAAAGGTAATCTCATTACACACCATGTTGGTGTCTTACTGGTCCCTATGGGACTCATCATTTATTATATTAATAACTGCTACATTTGGCACCCGGAACAGGAGCCTAAACCTTGCCCTGAATCAAGAGGAATTACAGACAAGGCGTCAGGAACCAGCCTAAATTAAAGCTGAGGGACGCCCGCCATGAAAAAGTCACGAATGCCAGGTATCAGAGGAGAGAAAAACCCCTGATGGACATCAGCGGTAAGAACTGCATGAGCTCAGAGTAAGGCCTAAAAAACTCAGTAGGAAATTAACTACATTTGGAGAGAACAAGTCTCGGGAACAAAAAAGAAAGAAGAAACAAGAAACAGGAAAGGAGAAGAAAAACCTACTTCCAAGGTGAGAGGGTGGGAAAGAAGAAATAAAAAATAGAAAAAGAAAAAAAGAGAGAGAAAAAATAAAAACTTTTAATTCATGTGAACCACAGAATATTGCAAAAGCCTTAAGCTTAATATTGAAAAGACTTTGGAAACAAGTTAACAGACATAAAATACCTGGACCTTTAAAATTAATGAAAATAACTGTTTTAGGACTACTATTATCTACAATTTTTAGTGAAACTGCTTGGAAAGGGGGGTGGAGAAACAGAAAGAAAGCAGAAGTAAAGACAGTGGACATTTTGGAGCCTGCACAGGAAAACTCGACCACAGAAAGAAACTTTAAATCTTCCCCTCCCCCAAACATTGCTGGGCGGAGAACTCCACGTGGTCCCTCCATGTGGAAAGGGGGAGGGTTGCTGAGACAATGGGAGAAAAACCTTAGAATGTGCCTTTTTGTGTGAAATTTTCACAGATGCGTGGGTTCCGGGAGGAAGGCATGTGTCGCAGGTTGGGTGGCTGGCAAGGAAAACAGACTTTAAATTCCTGGGCCATTGCAAGTTCGCAAACGCGTGGTGACCATGCCGAAACATGGACAGCGCCATATTACCCATGCCAGGAGCAGGAAGTGATGCCTTCTCTTCCTGTCCCATGGCCATATTGTAGACTGCGTCTGCTGGAGGCATGCGTGGATCATGGTCCGTGCTGGGAACCAGTAGCTGGGCAGCAGCTGCTGTGCCTACTGGCAGTGGCAGCGCGGTGTTTAAAAGAGATGAAGAGCGTGATAGCTGCAGGGTGTGTGGCGCGAACTTTGGTGCAACGACCACAGACCAAGTGACCCCTTCACTGTGGGGATTCGCCGTCGCAGACTATGGCGGTGGCGAGATCCAAGAGACTCCAAGCCAGGGCAACCCGGAGGAGTGAGGCCAGAGCGTCTCAGAGCGACGTGGAGCCCCTCAGGACTGCGAGCGGCAAAGCGTGCAGCCGGACAGGCTTGTGCCAAAGCTATGACGCAAGTTTGTAAACAAAGCCAAAAGCGGCAACTTAAACTACTGAAAGCGAAACTGCTTGCGAAACTTTATGCTGCTGTGGTAGCGTCCAGAAAGGTAGCAAGCCAAAACAGGCAGTGCAGCCGGGCCGGGTCAGGCGCGGCTGGACTCGTGCGCTGGACGTGCGCTGTGCCGGCTGCGTGCGTGCCGCCCGCCTTGCCAAACCTCGAACTCCAGTGTCTGCGGGGGCGGGCCAGCGCGAGGACTGCTGCCTGGCCAGTGGCCGACCCTGACCAGGCACATTTCCTCCGCAGCGGCAACCAGCTCCGGGTTGGCTGGGAAGGACTCCGGCAGGCAAGTGACCCGGTGCAGCACGAGCAGCGATGAGTGTTAGAGCCACGGGGCAGCAGATCTCACCGAATCCCGGGACCAAGAAAAGGGAGGTGCCAGTGGCAACCGGTAGGACTCTGCAGCGCAGCTGCTCTCCGCGCCCCACTGGGGACAGACGGGCCAGCAGTAACACGCTAGACCCGGCTGCATGTAGCCGCGTGGAGGGTGCACAGGCACGCGGGCTGAAGAGGAACCTGAGGTCAGAGATGGGCATGGAGCGCGGGGCTGACAAAACATTCGGCGGCTGCAGTGAGATGGGCCGAGGACAGAATGGCGCACGGCCCCGCGGAACTGCAAACAGCATGGCGGACGACGAGAAGAATTAACACCGGGACTGGTGACCGGGCCCCAGTGAAAACCGAAACCGGCGGCGTGGCGCGGTGCTGTGCCGATCTGAGGCTTGGCGGCAGTGACCAGCAGCGTGACCTCCCCCGTGAGTGGGCCACGCCATGGCCGCAGTGACTCTGGCTCCCCCGGGAATGTAAACAGTGACAATGCCTCCCTCCCCTGTGAGAGGGGCAGCGGCCCGGGCAAGGACCCGGGCTGGGGCTAAAACTATACAGACACTATATGTACTGACTGTTTTTACATGTTTTACACATAAGTCTTTAGAAATTATTACAAATATTTTTGTCCAAAATAATTTAATTAACTATCTTTAATTTTGTCTTTACAGTAATAAGAAAAAAATTCAACATTGCCTTGTTAATACATTTTTAAGTTTCTAATTTCCCTGTAGCATTGTTTAAATTACTAAGAGTGACATTTACTAAGTATTGTTTAAAATTGTTACGTTCTTAAATACATCTAGATAAATTTAAATGTTGTAACTATCTTGTTTAAGCAATGTAATTAACATCTTTAAAAATTTTCTATTGTTTTTAATTAACAGATTGTAATAGTAACCTACCTATTCATTTTTCTAACTACACACTCAGGAATGTGCACACCACTTACCAGTATTATACCCTCAAATTCATTAACTTTCAATATTCACAACAAGAAAGGGGAAATACAGGGTGAGAATACGCATGTGATTAAGTAAATGCTGAATCAAAAAGATTTAATTTAAAAATTTTTAAGCCTATATACTCCTTTTAACAGTTCCTCTTTGGAGCAAGTGCAATTGTTGAACATAAATACCAAAAAGGACAAACTAACAACCTTAACCAAACACTACATAAAAGTCTAAATCGTATAACAAGAACATGAAAACAAAATAAAGATTACAAGTATGCATGAATGAAGAGAGAATGGGGTGGCCACCTGAATGAATGAGAGAGAGATTATATGGATATATGAATGTATTAGAACCATATGCACCTTATGCAACATATCTGAAACAAACACACTCACACAACAAAAACTACCTCTAACACATCACCTTAATAAAAGACAACTCAGAACAACATATTCCTCCACTAAACCCTTTCTCCTTTAATAAAGAAAGTTTTCCCCAATCATATGTAGATCCTCAGATAATAAAAGTTTTTGCTCTACCCAATTACAGAAAACTCTTAGGTATATAAGATTTAAGCAAGAAATAAGTTTACTATATCAAGTGAAGAATGTTTTGTTAAGAATTGCACTGTTGTTTTTTTGAGTTTGCACTGTTCTGTATCTTGTTATTAATAAAAACGGGGGAGCTGTGGGGTCTGCTTCACCAGGTGCCACAAAGCATCCTGGGAGTTGTAGTTCTAAGTACTCTGTCACACATGCCCAGTTAAATGCTTGTTTAGGATTGGCTGATAATGTCACATGTTGTGACGTGCCAGCATTTGAAACTGCTATATAAACTGTGCCTCTTTGAATAAAGGTGATCTCGTTACACACCACATTGGTGTCTTACTGGTCCCCATGGGACTCATTATTTATTATATTAATAACTGCTACAGAACCTGAGTCCTGTCCACAGCTAGCATTAAATGCTTAGTTGATTGAGCTTAACTGCAACTATCAATCCATCAGTTGTTTAACTGCAACTACCATTGCTTTCTGCTTTCCATGGCACATAGGGGATTAGATTTTATTATGAATGACTTACAGATGCTAAACCCCCTGCAAAAAATCTGCAAGCCTTTAATGGCAAGGTATACTATGGACAATACGTGTTTTACTAGTTTAGAATCCTTAAGGTATTACTTTTGCTTTCCTCTCCCCCCCCCCCCCCCATTAAAGTAATAATGATAAGGTTTATTGTTATTATTGCTATTCATTTTCAAAGAAAAAAGACAACTCTACACTTTTAACTCTCTAGACAGTAACACAGCTGCAATTCATACCAGTTTGAAATGAAGATGTGCTTGGTTTTAAACTCATGACTAGTAGGGTAGCATGTTGGAATGAAGATATAATTAGCTTGAGATAGCACTTTAGGAATATCATTGTGAGCTCAGTCAGATACTTGCCAGCAATTGCAGCTGCTTCATAAAATTTAATAAAAACATAAGGAAAAAAACCTTGGGTTGTTGTTTTTCTGTTTTGTTTTGGTTGTTTTTTTTTTTTTTAAATCTCTGGACTAGGAAGATGAAAGCCTTTTAATTCCTTGAAATACTGGTGTGCATCATCTGCTGTACCTCACTGTACCTGGCACATGCCATGAACCTGTCATAGTTCTGATTTTAGAAAGGAATTTTGCCTTTCCTTTCCCCTTCTTC
>NW_020955283.1:1621163-1697920 GCF_003031625.1 Empidonax traillii
AGGGATCCCACAGCGCCGCCCGGTGACGAGCGCTGGACATTGCAAGTTCCACTCCTCTAGTGATCCAACAGCGCCACCTGGTGACTACTATAGAACATTACAAGTTCTGCACTTTTGATAACTCAACAGCGCCACCTGGTGAACGGTATAAGACATTGCAAGTTTTTACATCTCCAGTGACGCGACGGCACCCCCTGCTGACTGTGGCTGGAACTGCACCAAAGAGTGCTAAAAATTGAACTATTTGATTTTCTTTTTTGGCCGGGGATTATTGGTGGGTATAGGGGTATTGTTTGGTTGTTTTACTTAGTTTTTTTCTTTTTTTTTTCCCTCGTGTTACGTTAATACACACATACTTAATAAAGGGCTGTTATTTTTTTTTTTTTCCCTTTTCCATAATTTGCTTTCCTTCAATCGGAGCCTCTTAATTTTGAATCTATAATTGCTAGAGAAGAAAGTTTGGGTCTTTTTCTCCTAATCCATCCTCAGCAAAAGACCCTTGTCTCAATTAAACTGAGACAGAACCACATTCCCAAACTGTGGCATTTGTCTCAAACAGTGTCAGAATACACCCTGTAAACACAAAGAAGGAAATAACTGTTTTGATGGACAACCTGCAGGGTCAAGTACTTTCTCCTGCCATTGTACCACAGTGTCTCAGTTTAATGAGACACAAGTGTTTTGCTCAGGATGAGTTATGAGGAAGACCCAAACTCCTCCCTCTAAGCAATTGTAAATCCAAAATTAAGAGCTTCCAATTGAGAATGTGTGGAAAAAGAAAAAAAAAAAAACACAGCCCTTTATTAAAGTTATATATGTATTGGTAGAATACAAAAGGACACAAATAGAACAACCAAACAATAATCCTATACCCCAAAATAATACCTTTCAAAAAAAAAAAAGTAAACAGTTCAGTTTGTGCCCTTTGGTGCAATTCTAACTGCAGTTAGCAGGGGGCGCTGTTGGATAACTTGAGATGCAGAACCTGCAGTGCTCTGTGCCAACCAGTAGGGGGCACTGTTGGATCAAGGTCCCTTGACCTTACTCTTTTTGATTGCAAACCCAGCTCCCAAGAGAATCTGGATGATCTTTCTTTTCTCTGAAACCTCTTCTGCTGTGTCCCCCCATACAATGATGTCATCAGGGTACTGCAGGTGTTCTGGGGCCTCACCCTTCTTTAGTGTAGCCTGGATCAGTCCATGGCAGATGGTGGGACTGTTTCCAGCCCTGGGGTAGTTGGTTTCAGGTGTACTGCACGCTCCTCCACATGAAAGTAAACTGCGACCTGCACTCTCCTGCCAAGGGAATGGAGAAGAATGCATTTGTGATGTCAGTAGTGGCTTACCACCTTGCTGCCTTGGACTCTAGCTCGTACTGGAGCTCCAACGTGTCTGGAACAGCAGCACTCAGCAGCAGGGTGGCTTCATTCAGGCCACGATAGTCCACAGTCAATCTGGTATCAGACCCAGCCAGCATGGGTTTAGGAGGGGTAGGTCCTGTTTGACCAACCTAATCTCCTTTTATGATCAGGTGACCTGCCTGGTGGATGAGGGGAAGGCTGTGGATGTGTCTATCTGGACTTCAGCAAAGCCTTTGACACTGTGTCCCATAATATACTCCTGGAAAAGCTGGCAGCCCATGGCTTGGACAGGGGCACTCTGTGCTGGGTTAAGAACTGGCTCGAGGGCCGGGCCCAGAGAGTGCTGGTGAACGGGGCTGCATCCCACTGGCAGCCAGTCACCAGTGGTGTTCCCCAGGGATCAGTGCTGGGCCCAGTCCTGTTTAACATCTTTATCGATGATTTAGATGAGGGGACTGAGTCCATCATTAGTAAATTTGCAGACGACACCAAGCTGGGAGGGAGTGTCGACCTGCTGGAAGGCAGGAGGGCTCTGCAGAGGGACCTGGATAGGCTGGAGAGTTGGTCTAATTCCAATGGGATGAAGTTCAACAAGGCCAAGTGCCGGGTCCTGCACTTTGGCCACAACAACTCCCTGCAGTGCTACAGGCTGGGCACAGAGTGGCTGGAGAGCAGCCAGGCAGAAAGGGATCTGGGGGTGCCCATTGTCAGGAAGCTGAACATGAGCCAGCAGTGTGCCCAGGTGGCCAAGAAGGCCAATGGCATCCTGGCCTGCATCAAGAACAGTGTGGCCAGCAGGAGCAGGGAAGTGATCCTTCCCCTGTACTCAGCGCTGGTGAGGATGCACCTTGAGTATTGTGTTCAGCTCTGGGCCCCTCAGTTCAGGAAAGACATTGAGGTGCTGGAGCAGGTCCAGAGAAGAGCAACGAGGCTGGTGAAGGGACTCGAGCACAAGTCCTATGAGGAAAGGCTGAGGGAACTAGGGTTGTTTTGACTGGAGAAGAGGAGGCTCAGGGGTGACTTCATCACTCTCTACAACTACCTGAGAGGAGGTTGTAGCCAGGTGGGAGTCGGTCTCTTCTCCCAGGCAGTCAGCAGCAGGACAAGAGGGCACGGGCTTAAGCTCTGCCAGGGGAGGTTTAGGTTAGCTATTAGAAAGAAGTTCTTTACAGAGAGAGTTATCAGGCATTGGAATGGCCTGCCCAGAGAGGTGGTGGATTCACCGTCCCTGAAGGTTTTTAAGATGAGGCTGGATGTGGCACTGAGTGCCATGATCTAGTAATCACAGTGGGGTTGGATCAAGGGTTGGACTTGATGATCTAGGAGGTCTCTTCCAACCCAGTTAATTCTATGATTCTATGATTCCATTCTCCATCAGACTTATGCACAGGCCAGATGGGGTTGTTGAAGGGGAAGTGGATCTTACTGATCACTCCTTGGCCCTCCAGCTCACGGATCATCTTATGGATGGGGATCGCAGAGTCTCAGTTTGTTCGGTACTGCTGACAATGCACTATCGTAGTGCCAATTGGCACTCACTGTTCCTCAACCTTCAACAATCCCACAGCAGAAGAGTTCTCTGAGAGGCCAGGTAGTGAATTCAACTGCTTAGCCACCTCCGTCTCCACAGCAGCTATTCCAAAAACCCATCTATTTCCCTTGGGGTCTTTGAAATACCCATTCCTAAGGTAGTCAATGCCCAGGATACATGGGGCATCTGGACCAGTCACAGTGGGGTGTTTTTGCCAGTCCTTTCCGTCAAGCTCACTTCCGCTTCCAACACGGTCCACTCTTGAGACCCTCCTGTCACCCCAGAAATGGAAATAGTCTCTGGTCCCACATGTCCTGAGGGCATTAACGTGCATTGAGCGCCAGTGTCAACCAAAACCTTGTATTCTTGTGGGTCTGACATGCAAGGCCATCGTATCCACCCAGTCCAATAGACACGGTTGTCCTGTGCCTCTACCTGGCTAGAGGCAGGGCCCCCCTAATACTGGTTTCCATCCTGCTCATCACAGTTTTCCGTCTGTGAATACCGGCAGGAGGTACCTTCTAGCAGGTCAGATCCCTGCCCACAGGATACCAGTACTGTACTCACTTTCATGGACTTTCCTTTTTTTCTCTCTTTCAACTCTTGTACTCGGGCTACCAGGGCACGGGTAGGTTTCCTGACCCATTGTCCCATGTCTTCTCCATGATCAGATAGGAAATACCACAACTCAGTTTGAGGTCTGTCCACTCTCTCTAACTGGGGGGTGTCTGGTTCTTACTTGTGCCACATGGGAACTGTTTCAATCCTCTCTTTCAGCTTCTCCTGTTGATCTTTCATCTTGGTAATTAGTGTCTTGAGGTCATTAATCAATGTCTCTATAGTGGAAATGCAGGCCTGTAGTGGTCCTTGGATCATACTGTCATACAACCGAAGTTTATTTGTTATAGACACCACTGGCTCTCGCTTCTCCCCAGCCTGCAATGATGTCAGGTAACTGGCGTGTGTGGACAGCCCCATATGCGTGAAGCTCTACCACATCTGTCCTGATCATTGGTGGTTGCCCATCCCTTCCAAACAGTACCTCCAACACTGTCATTTCTCTCAGGTGTAGGATCCCCTCCTCCATGGTCTTCCAGCCCTTTGCATAATGGTCTGCCTGCAAGGAATCTCTGTAAATGAACCTCTCCCTCACACCATCCAAAAGAAGTGCCCAGACAGACAGGGGCTTTGATTCTCTCACAAATGCCTCCTCAATGCCCACATCCTGGGCAATAGACCTCAAGAACCTTGCTTCACTGCCATCAAGGTTAATGGCATCACCCATGGAGTCCCAAACTCAGATCATCCAGGCCAGAATGAGCTCATTTGGATGATCAATGACATCCGCCCATGAGCTGTGGAGGTTGTTACATGATAAGGACTCCATGATGATTTCTGGCTCTGGGCTAGCTGCCTGTGAGGGTCCTGCATACCCATCATCATCAAATGGGTGGGTTGATTTGGACTTATATTTCATCTTTTGGATAGGGGCAACTTCCACTGACTTGTTCTGTGCTTTGGAATTGGTCTTATCCTGAGTCACCCTGGTATCAGGCATCTTGTTCCTGTCTTCTCAGCACTGGAAGTGCTGCACCATACCAAACAGCTTCTGGTAAGCAATGGTCAAAAACCCACATGCAGTTGCCATGACCTCTCTCCCCCACAGCTGTCATTATCTTTGTAGGGTTTAGGAGTTGTTCGAGAGTGAGCCTCCATGTTGTAGGAGCTGAACAACTTTATAGGAATTTACCCATATCCTCCCATAATCCATGTCATTTGAGGTTTTCCACCCCTGGGGCTGGTTTCTGGGCCCATTCTCGATAATTCCTGGTCCTAGCTTTGTATATTAGATATACCATTATGGCACAAACTTGCACAAAAAGCCCAAAAAGTAAAATGTCTCAAGCATTTAAGGAGGATTTAAACTTCCCAGAGGCCATTGTATTGGATCCAAAGGGAAAATGGATGAAGGGTTGGGCAAATATCCCCTGCGCTTCTGCGTAGGGATGGGTGCTATTATCCTTAAACCTCCAAAGGAGACAGCGTAGGTCAGAGCAGTAGTGTATCCTTGAGGACATATCCCGGATGAAAATCACAGGTGCTGAGTTTGCCATGTCATAAACCCAATGCAAAAACTCAAAGGTACTTCTTGCAATGAGGGTCTTAATATCAGAGTTGAAATACATCGACAGATGGGACAGATACCTTGGCATGGTTATATGCCAGAAGAAAGCAGCGACCCCAAACATCATGAAGCCTATAGGTTCAAAAAACACATATAAATCACACAAGGGCAGTTATTCTATTTCCACTTTTCCTCTCTTGGGCCCCACACTGGGTGCCGAAAAATGTCTCAGTTTAATGAGACACAAGTGTTTTGCTCAGGACAAGTTATGAGGAAGACTCAAACTCCTCCCTCTAAGCAGTTGTAAATCTGAAATTAAGAGGCTCCAATTGAGAATGTGTGGAAAAAGGAAAAAAAAAAACAGTCCTTTATTAAAAGATATATATGTATTGGTAGAATACAAAAGGACACAAATAGAACCACCAAACAATAATCCTATACCCCAAAATAATCCCCTTCATAACAAAAAAGTAAACAGTTCAGTTTGCGCCCTTTGGTGCAATTCTAACCGCAGTCAGCAGGGGACGCTGTTGGATCACTGGTGGTCGCCACATGGGGGAGCCCCCTGGGTGTGCTGGAGAAGCTGAAAATGGAGGTCTTCCCTGCCTGTCACTGGGAAAGGGGGAAAAGGAGGGAAAGAAAAGTTCTTCCCAATGGGAACTCACTCTGTCTTGCTGGTTGAACTGTATGATGTGGCTTCCCCTTTCCTTTGATGTGCATGAGAACCACTGCCAAAAAAACCCATGGGAACAGAGGAGGGGAAGAAGGTGACCCCCCTTCCAAACAGTTCCTCTCCAATGAAAATCCAGTCAGGTTCTGGGCTGGGTAGAAAAACAGGTCACAGCCTAAACTGGGAGAGAGGAGGGAAAAAAAAGCCCAAAACCAAAACCTTCTGGGCAGCCAGGCCAAGAACAAAGCCACCTCGCCTCAGAGCTCCTGCCACTCAGACCTTTTTCCCAGCTCAGGCAACAACCAAGTCCCTGCTGCTTCCCAGAAGAAGAGGAAAAAAAGTAAAAAGTAACTCCTCACCCCTCCCCACAGACAAGATCTTGAGGGCCATCAACTGGGAATGTGGCTTTGTTAGCCAGTTCTTTTGCTTGTTCGGGGAAACTAAGCAGGAATTTTCCCTTCCTTCTGCTCACTGTGTGAAAGGGATGTTGAATAGGCAGGTTGGCTGTGCCTTGGACAATGGACTAACATGAAAGAAGTGGATGGAAGAGCCCCATTCCAAGTTGATGGCCCTCAAGAGTCTGTGGGGAGAAGGAGTTTTCTTTACTTTTTTTTTTCTTCTCCTGGGAAACGGCACGGAGTTTTGTTGTTGCCTGAGATGGGACAAGGTCTGGGTAGCAGGAGCTCTGAGGTGGCTTTGTTCTCATTCTGGTTGCCTGGTAGGTTTTGTTTTCCTTTTTTTTTTTTTTCTTCTCCTGGCCTGGGAACCTGCTTGGATTTTCATCAGAGAGGAACTGTTCAGGAAGGAGATCACCTTCTTCCCCTTCTCCATTCCCGTTATTTTTTTTTTTTCCAGTAGTTCTTGTGCACATCAAAGGAGAGAGGAAGTTACACTACATGTTCCAGCTGCAGACTGAGTTCCCGTTCGGAAGAACTTTTCTTTCTTTCCCTCCTTTTTCCCCCTTTCCCAGTGACAGGCAGGAAGACCTCCATTTTCAGCTTCTCCAGCACACCCAGGGGGCTCCCCCATGTGGCGACCACCAGTGATCCAACAGCATCCCCTGCTGACTGCGGTTAGAATTGCACCAAAGGGCACAAACTGAACTGTTTACTTTTTTGTTATGAAGGGGATTATTTTGGGGTATAGGATTATTGTTTGGTGGTTCTATTTGTGTCCTTTTGTATTCTACCAATACATATATATCTTTTAATAAAGGGCTGTTATTTTTTTTTTCCTTTTCCCACACATTCTCAATTGGAGCCTCTTAATTTCGGATTTACAACTGCTTAGAGGGAGGAGTTTGGGTCTTCCTCATAACTTGTCCTGAGCAAAGCACTTGTGTCTCATTAAACTGAGACAATGACCATTAACTATACTTCAGTTTCAACACCATCTGATAAAAAGAGAAATTAGCATTTTCTCAATACAATTTCTTCAGACACCAGATACAACAAAACTTGCTTTGGGAAATCTGCAAATAAATGCATATCCCCTTTTTTCAAAGAGTTGTGTTGAGCCATTGTCCTTTGTGCTCCAAGGTAAAAAAGACACTTTTAAAGAAGTACTGCACAGCAATGCAATAGTCTTGGTATAAATATTACCCCAGATATCAGCCACAGCCTTCTTTTACTATATTGTTATAACAATGGAAAAGAGCAATCAACACCAAGAGGCAATATTTCTCCACAAATGTTCCTAAAATAATCTGAGAGTTTAAAAGTTCAAACTAAAGCCAACAAAAATCTAATCCAGCTCTCAAAGGGCTGTTTAAGTGCATGCTGGTCACAGAACCATCTCTATTTCAGGACTGAGAAAACACTTGGCAAGGAATCCACGGGAAAGGATGAGAAACCTCTGCAATTGGAAAATGTAGTATTAATAGAAAGTTGCACTTTGGATCATTTGCTGTGGGGGAAGACACTTGCAGGCAAAAGTCCAGCCCTTCAGTCTTCTTCAGAGGCGTCCCCTGTGTGTGTGTGTTCAGGACGTAGGGCAGGGGTTTTCTAGCCTGGAAACTGAGCTGAGCTCTCATGAAACAATGTATAACACTGCAAGTTCTTGTCCCTCAACTGCTCCAAAGATTGTTTTTTTTATTTAGTTTTCAAACAACATTCTCACCACTTGTAACACAATAGCTGGGAGGTAGGGTCTCTGAGAGATAGAAAAGCTAAATATTCCTATGAAAACATCCAGAAAGGAAAAGCACCTTAGAGATTTCTTTTTTGGAGGTGGTGGTGATATTGCAGTATTACAAATCTAACTCAGATTAATGCATTTATGCACACTGGGCAGACATTCTATACTTCAGATTTGTATGAAGAAGAAAAGGGTTATATTCTCTTTATTATTACTACACTGGGAGAAAATAGAAACCAGCTGCCTGATCCATAATCCTGATTAGGACCTTCCTGAAGCAAAATGATCTGCATTAGTGCCAAAGAGGGTGTTTTTGGGATACTCAGTACCCACACAAACCTTTGACAACACTATTACTGGACTCTTCACCAGTTCAATAGAACTCCCTGTGAAATCTGTTCAGTATGAAATGGGCAAGGTACTGTTAAAGCATTTCTGCTTCCAGTTTTCAGAAAGTCTAGTGCAATGTTCTAAAAATGAAAGGCACTGTACAGTGAAAACTCACGCTACTTCTCAAGCACAGATAAATGTTGACTTCTGTTGAAAAATAAAACCAAAGAAGAGAGTTACAAAAAAGCACAGCAAAAACAACCAAGATTCTTTAAGTAATTTTCAGAGTGACAGATTTTAGTTTTTAATAAATATTAATAAGCTTAAAGTGAAAAAATAAAACTGTTCTCCTTTAGTAAAAAGTGACTTTGCAACACCTGCAGAACACTAAGAGGCTGTAGAGCCAGACTGAAAGAAGCAAACTGGCTGATAAGTACTTTCAAGTATTTTATTGCTTCTTCCTGTTAGTGATAAAAAGAATGATGCAAATGCTGCATCATGTGCAGCAATGCTGGCATTATTGTCAATTAATCCAAGAAGACCCACACCGTGCAATGTATTTCCAACACAAGACTGAAAAGTTGGCAAATGTACTGACATTGTGTTAGTGGGGAGAAACTACAACTTTTCACCTGGAAGCAGGGGGAGGGGAAGACAGTCATTCCCTCTACACTTCTAAAAGAAGAATCACCAGTTTTCAGCAACAGAAAAGGAATGGCAGAAGTGGCAACTGAGTTTTACTGCACTCTTGGTCTGATCAATCATTGCTCATGTGGACAGGCAAGTGCTGCAGCCTTTTTGCTCAAAGCATTCATTATCACAGTGGATTTATTGATCTATTTCAACATTATTGCAGCAATTCTAGGAAAAGTGACAAGCTGAGAATCATAGGATTATCTTAAAATGTTCAAGGTTCAGATATTGCAGAAATCTTACAATACAAAAGAAATCTGTATCTTCACATAAGCACTGTAGGAATTCACACTAAAAGGCAAATCCCAGGAGTTTGTGAAGGCATATTATTTAAGTGAAATAGCTTTGAATTATGTTTCTCTTGCTGTTCAAGAAGAAGTGTCTATGGACTGAAAACTCAGCCTGCAAAGAATAGAAAAAGGCATACAAGGAATTGGGAATCAGGTATGAAAGCAAGATTACAGAACAATGAATTCACCCAAAGGAAACTTTGTGGGGTCTAGTTACACCAGGGGCTGAAAAGCATCCTGGGAGTTCTAGTTCTAAGTACTCTGTAACAGATGTTCAGTGAAATGCTTGTATGGGATTGGCTGATAAGGTCACCTGTTGTGACGTGTCAGCATTTGAAACTGCTATATAAGTTGTGGCTCCTTGAATAAACGATGCTTTCGTTACACACCATATTGGTGTTCTCATGGTCCCTATGGGACTCATCATTTATTATATTAATAACTGCTACAAAACTTCAGCCTGTTTTCCAGGCCAGACATCCAAGTTCAACTCCAGCATGGCAAGGGCTTATACCTAAGAAGGAATAGTGGATTCCAGAAAATATAGAACTGGAGGACTGACTTTTCATAACTAGGGAATGCATAAAAGAATGCACTTCCTAAGAGGACATATTTTAAAATATATATTCATTTAAAAACATCCACAAACAAAAACCCCAACCAGACAAAACCATATCCCTGATGTGGGGTATGGATCTTGCTGAATGCCAATCAAATTATTATTCTGTAGCAAGAAACAAATACTCAATTCAGGGCTCACTGGATGGTCTCAGCAAGGGGAGGTTCTCTATAAATTTAAGCTACTTAGCTACTCCTGCCAGATACGCAATCAAAACAAGTCTTTTCTGATCGCATTGCCCCTACTTGGAATATGCCTTTTTCCCAAAATTAAGCACAGCTTATTCCCTGTTTACAGGATACAGGACAACCAAGACAATCAGAACATCTTTATTATTCTTCTCATTGTTGTTTACTGCACATTCAGGAACAGAAGTTGTTTCAAAGGACTGCTTAGTCCATCTTCCTGTCCTGAAGCAAGATTCAAAAATAGATGTCTGTCCAAACTATGCTTATCCTACATCAACTCCATCATATCCCCCCCAGGTCAGAAAATAATTCTATTATTTACACATGGTAAATTGTTGGGGTAACTCTGCTACATATAAAAGAATGCAGGAGTTGGTAATATTGTTAAATTGACCACGTGTCCAAGATGGTGATTGTGATTTTGTGTAACCCTTCTTGTTCCCAAAACCCCTCACTGTACCTTGGAATGCCTAAGAGATAACTGGAAACTCACCTATTGGCTGTTAACCCTTTCTTGTAATTGGTTGGTTTGTAACACCTCCTGAACTCCCAGTGGTCACTTTGTAATCCACCCAAAAGGTATTTAAGCTTTTACCACAACAATAAAGCTCTCTCTGCCTGTTCCCCTGCTACCTGGCTGTCGGCGCCGTGGTTCTCTCTCTGGGGGGTCATGAGCAGCCGCGGGGTAAAGGCGGGGGTGGGGAGGGAGCACTCTCCCCGCCAGAGCTAGGGACAGAAAGCCTCTCGCCCGGGGATCCCCGTCCTGTCCTTCAGCGTTCGCAGTAAATGTCATCTTTCTTCTTGAAAACTGAATTGCCTTTTCCCCCTTATCCTTGCAAGACTCTTATTGATCACTAGCCTCCTTGAAGCAAGATAGGGCTTTAGAAGGGTTAATCGAAACATCTTACTGCAAAAACCCACTGTTCTCTCCCCCTCCACTTTCTCTACCTTGCTCAAAAGAGATTTTGTTCTGTAGAAATTCTGCAGACCTAAAAACCCACAGGTACATTGCACAATGAGCCCAGAGGTAATTAATTATAGCCAAATAGGGTAAGGTAGACATTTGAATAGGTGAAATAGGCCTGAAGTCAAGGTTTTCTTCAAGCCTGGACGATCAGAACACGAGACAATAGAAAGTACAGAAGGTCTCCAGGGTCACCCAATGATGAGGAGTAAATTTGAGACCCTATGATGAAGTAAAGGCAGGATGTACCACCATAATATTCCTCAAAATAGAGACCACGCCTCAAACTCCGCCCTGACATATTGTAATCTAATGATACAATAATATGAATATGTATGTGAATATGTTGTAATCGTAACTAGAAACTGTATAAATTGCTTGTTTTTACTCAACCATTTTGGAGCTCTTTTTGCCCAGCACGAGCTGGAGAGCTGCCCAACGTTGCTAATAAATACCTGCTGCTAAAGGCATAAAACTCTGTCTCTAAGCAGTTTGTTTTATCTGCCTTTTTGGGCTTCAGCCTAATGACCAAAATAATTAAATCCAAAAACCTAACATGCTGTGGACTGTTAATTCCATGTTCAGTCTTTGTTTTCTATAATAAAAAATATAATTAATTTAAAAATTGCTCATAGTGTATAGAGGCAAATATATTTATTTTCATTTCCCTTTTCCAGATTCCTTTCAAATCCCCAACAGTACTTTCCATGCAACACACGATTGAATTATAGAAATTGTCAGTGCTACTGAGACAGAAATCACTGCTCTTGCATGAAAAAAAGAAAAAAAAATCACTGCTGAAGTGTTACCTATAATTAATCATTCAGTTTGATTTTTTTTTGTAATCCAATTATTCTCCAGTTTGCATTTGATCATTTAATTTTGAATTCCAAATGCAGTATTTTATAATTTAGCCTTTCTCTCTTTTATTTCAATTTATTGATTTCATATTACGGTTGCAATGCACAATTTGGCTTTCTAATCTTGTCCTTAAAGTGTTTGCATAAAACATGGAGACAGAATATGTCCTCATATAATTACACATCAGCAAGAATTAACAATTTAAGAAGATGATCCATTGTCTGCATGTTCTTCCACACACATATTATCTGTTGCACTTATTCTTTATTTATATTAATAACATCAGAAATATTATGTGCTCTGCATCCAAGTCCCACAGGTTGTAGTTATTGACCTGCTACAACAGCATAACTTACCACTTTACATCAAGCATTGTTTTTTATGCTAAAGAAGATTAACCCCACTGTAAAAAACAATCCTGCAAAAATTGGGAGTGGATGGATAGCCAATTATTACTGTTTAGTATTAAAAAAAATTATGTTTTAGAGAAAAATAGTAGCTAATGCACTGGAGATGTTTTAAATATTTTAAAAGAATGATGTGTCAAATTTCTATAGCAAGAACTTGATTAAAAATGGACAATGCGTTTTAAGTGTTAGAATGTGAAGTAAGCACAGAGTTTCTCTCGCCTTTTTTGAAAGAAACCTTTCAAATAAACACCTTTTCCCAAAGTTATCTACTAAAAACTATAAAAAAAGTTGGTAGAACATCTGCACATATTTTTCCTTGTTCTCTCCTTCACTACTTTGTTGTTAAAATGGTATAAAGGTTAAAAGGGTTTACTGCTGCTGTAGGCTCCCAATTCTTCACATTTTTGAGTCAAAATATATCCCAAAAGTCTGACTGGATGCTCATGTGTTTATATGGCCAAGGGCACCACTTGCCAATCTCTGGATGAAATTAAGAAGTGGGACCACATTTTATCCTCCAGTCTAAGCCAAAATTCAGTGCTGAGTGAGGTGGTTCAGTTGCAAACAAAAATAATTTTTCAGACAGGTGCTGCTCCGTAATTACACTGGACTGGATTTACAAACTCTCATTTCCCATAATTCTGTGGCAGCCAGACAACATTCACTCATATTTGAAAGCCCATCCTGACCTAGTGAATTTATGACAGTCTTTTTGAGCAAGTCACATTCCAGCTACTTCTTCATTCTGTATCCATTGCATACTCTCTATGGATAGTTACCATTTCCAAGAAAAGTTAGCCCTTATCTGTAAAAAAACAAGAAGCATTCTTTCCAAAGAACAAATAAAAAAGCCAAGAGACTTTTCCAGACAGCAGGAAATCTGGTTCAAAGAGAACATCCTAGTGTTGGAAATACAGTGTGTGTTGATGTTGCAAAAATAAATTAGCACACAGTAGGAGGAGCATGTTAAGTGCTTCTTGGAGAAATAGTAACGTGCTGCTTCTTTTTTTAAACTTTATTTTAACTAAGTAGGCCTTCTGCCCTATTTGAAGTACCTTCTGCAGTCTGACACCACCTGACTGTGAATTAGAACCAGCAGCAGCAATTTCAATGAGTTGCTGAGAGCAGCAGCAATAATTATGTCACAAACTCTATGCAAAGACCTGCAAGAGCAGTGCAGAAGCCTGGACCTTACAAAACTTTAAACTTCTGGAGATACAGTAAAGTGAACAATCCTTAAGAAAAAACAACTGAGGATACCTTAGAGTTGCCCCAAAGCAGTGCCTTTAGCTCCAGTAACATTTGTTCCACTGGCATGTTTCTTTCTATTTTGCTCTGAAGTCATAAGCTCCATTCCTTCCAAGGCCTATGCAAAGTTGAAGCAACAGCTAGTCATGTTCCAAGGGAGAGAAAACAGAGTTTAGTGAATTTCCCAGGGCAACACACTTTTAATACACTTTTTATATTCTCTTGCAATGTTGTGCATTGATGACACAGGGATATTTTCATCACTGCTGAGCAGTGCTTACACAGAGTCAAGGCTTTTTCTGCCCCTCACAGCACCCCTCAGTGAAGAGGTGGAAGGCACAAGAAACTGGGAGGGGACACTGCTGTGTCATCCCTGGGGATGGCAGAACACCTGCCTGCCTCACCTGTGGGAAGTGGTGAATGAATTCCCTGTGCTTTACTTGCACACATGGCTTTTGCTTCACCTATTAACCTGTCTTTATCTCAATCCATGAGTTTTCTCTTTTTATTCCTCTGACTCTCTCCCCCATCCCACTGGCAGGCTGTGAGTGAATGGCTGTGCAGGGCTTAGTTTCCAGCTGGGGTTAAACCACAGCACAGTTGGTCTGGCACAAACTAATGGTTTTACAGTTGCTGGACACCAATTACATTAAAAGCACTCAATGCAATTTTCTTCATCATTACATCATTTGCATGCATATGTCCAAATAATTCCAATTTCAGTACAGGTGCATTATGTTAGTTTCATATTACGTGCACTTTAATATTTACTTTCCTATGCCTTACTCAAAATTACACAACGAATAAGAAGGAAGGAAGTATATAAGTTATTTTAATATTAGAGCAAATTTACTTTTGGTTTCTGATGTACCCTACTGGATTGTACCTCTTCTGAAAGTTGGAGTCTTTCTTCTTCAAATATTCCCTTTCAATATATCCCAACAAAAAATGAGTAAAAGAGAACAAACAAAATATGACAGTCCAGTGCAACAAAGGAAATTCAACAGAAATTATTTACAGTGCCTGAAGTGGCACAGACATTTAGATGCATTTATTTCATCTCCTCCACTTGGTAATTGCTTCAACTCTATACTAAGCTCTCTGCTTTGGATCTCAAGACTGCAGTCGAAATTCTCTCAGGCGTTTCAACTATGCAAGTCACATGGCTGAAGATAACACATCAACACAATGTTCCAGTATCAACAGCCTTCATAGTTCAGAGAAAGAAAATACAGAGAACTTTCCTTCAGCTTTCTGAAGACCATCAAAAGCACCTCTTGGTACGCGTCCTGTAGAGGAAGCCACCGACTGGAAGCACTGGTGACAGTTCATCTCTACTCACTGTATATGATTTAACTTACAGTTGTTCCATATCCCTAATTAAGTTTTTATATATATAAAAACATATATATCTAAAATATACACAAATGTTTAGCAAAATAGATGAGTAATAATAATAAAGGTTGTAGTATAGCATTTCCCACCCTCTTTCATAAGTAACATATGGACAAACTCCTGAGAAGAAAAGCTCTACTGAACAGTAATTTGATTTTGGTGAGAAACATTACCACCATCCAGTTTTACTGGGCCATCCCTCCAACTGTGCCATCTCTGGTAAGGAAAAAAAAAATCCTTTCTTTTTAGAACCATTGGAGTTAAATGACCTGCTTTTCTCCTGACAGTTGAAATTGAATTAATGGTCTAAATACAACTTTACTTAAATCTTACGTTCCTTAGCACCGTGACCCGCACTCTGCCCTAGCCCATCTGCACTGCACAGGGTGCAGGCAGGCCAGTCCCCTCACACCCTGGCTGGTCCCTTCATGTCCAGACCAGTCTCCTCAGCACCCATACCGGTCCCCTCATACCCTGGCCAGTCCCCTCATGCCCGAGCTGGTCCTCTCACCACCCAGACCGGTCTCCTCAAACCCTGGCCAGTCCCTTCACACCCAGGCTGGTCTCCCCTCAGCACCTGGGTCCCCTCACACCCAGTGGGCAGGAAGGTGCCACGCCTCAGGCAGTGCCTGTGTGTGAACCCCTCACAGTGCCTGGTCAGCGTGAATTGAGAACACCTGGAACTCCTGATCCTCATGAACTAAGCAGAACTGCTCAAAGCAGCAAGGATGGAAGGTCAGATAACATCAGATCATCTCCAGAAAGGTCCCAGTGTGGGTTTTCTCCCTCGGGAATTCAAGGACTGGATGTGGCACCTGATGCCGTGGTCTGGTTGACGTGGTGGTGTTTGGTCAGAGGTTGGACTTGATGATCTCAGAGGTCTTTTCAAACCTTAAGGATTCTGTGATTCTATGACTTCACTTATTTACAGTGAAATCACAATGAAATCTGCAAAGATCTGTCTGTAGGGCTGCGCTGGTTGTGTCAGAGTGGGGAGGAATCATTGTGACCATCAGCTCCAGCAGAAGATCCAGCTGGGACAGGCACATTCCCGCAACACCCAGGACATGGCTCTCACTTGTGCAGTACACACACATCTTGGGGCAGTCTCTCAGGGTGTTGCTATCACTTCTCAACCTGTCACACAGGTTATACAACTTTTTGCAACTTGCTTATATTATGTCCACTCCTAACTTGTGTAAGGATTCCCTTAGTGTGCTGTACCCTTGTTGATGCTCGCACTTAATTCCCAAGAAACTCAGATCAACCAGATAAGAAATAAAACATGCCACATAAATTCATCTGGAGTTACTTTATTTTTCACAATAATAAAAATAAATTAGTCATAAACAAAAATAGTTAACATTTTTTCATCAAAGAGAAAAAGTATACAATATGAAAAGGATGCTGTACAGTTCTGGTTCAGGTACATTGCCACAGATACATATTCCTGAACGAGTCAGAAAGCAATTTGCCTATACTCTCTCCTTTAATTCACTCAAGGAACTGGTTAATCAGAAAGTTTAGAAAACTGTATTATGGATTTACAGTATGACATATATACAAAAAATATATATGTAATACCTTTGCTATAAAATTCCCTAGAAAGCTGGGTTAGTATAATGAAAAAGCTGGACAAAATCTGAATGGTATATGTAAATAAATACATATTAGGTCCCTTTTAATAAAAAAATCTGCCTATTCTAAATATTTGAATTTTTTTTGGTGCAGTGGCTTGTTCCATAGACACAGCTCAGAATTACACATTTCCCATAGACATCTTGTATTTACAAATAACGACAAAATAAGTTATAATAAAGTATATCCTTCTGCCCAAAATCAATTATGAGGGTCAAGTAGACAATTTTATACACATTAAAAAAAAGGGTTTCTTTTGTCTCCCATCCTTCCTGATTTTCTATGTAGATCCTGAGTGACTACAATGGGACTTCACAACTCGTATGTACCCAGCCCCTGCCAAGGCCACTGGTCTCAAGAGACCCAAAGGCAGCATAGAAAAACAGGTCAGGGCAAGTGGCAATGACTGTTGCTGGAAGGCCAATGATTTATCAAAATTAGACTTCCGAAAAGCTGGAGCTCTCATTCTTAAGAACTTCTGGCTGTTGAAAGCTGAGAAGCAAAGAGCTGAGTTCAGGCCTGCTGTGAGTTCTCTTAAATGGAATTTTCTCCCTTTCACCAGGTCTGAATTTTGCCTGCACTACTGAGATATTATAATGATCAGAAGTTTAATTTAAAATATACTGAAAATCCTTAGTGGATGATTTTTCGTTTCTGGTGTGAAAATAATTATTTTACTCCATTTTCTAAGCAATGCCTAATTTATCTCCCACAAACATTCTCTATGTTTAGACATTAAGGAAGTTTACATTCATGTTCAAAATTTCACGTTTTGTGTTTGAATTACAGGCATGCACATATATTATCTGCCCAACACACAGAACAGCTCTTAAGAAGTCAAAGACACTAAGTCTAAGTCTCAAGAAGATCAAGTAAACACACAGCTTTTCCTTTGTGAAGAGGATAATCCTTTTTCTTTATGTGATAAATGTTACATATGAGAATAAACGGCCACTACATACTTCAATGGCTGTGCAGTCACAGGTTCATTGCATGGGGGTTAATTCAGTATGTACTTTACTATTACCCATTAAAAAGTAGCCAACATGGATACACACAGACACAAAAATCCCTGGGCTGGCAAGAATATAGCTCTCTTAACAGCTGGGCTAATTTCTAACACTGATTCTTACAAACCAAAAGGCCAGCTCAGGATTTTCAGTAATTCTGGTAAAATTTAATATTGTAACCCAAAGGACAAAGGGATGAAAGCGAGATAAGAAGAAGAGGAGAAGAGTTGGGGGCGTGGGTGTAAAAGGGGGACAGGTCAGGATAAGAATGGGGAAAAGCAAAGCTCTGTAAAGTTTATTTTACTACTTACAGTGGTATAGATTATAAAGAGAGAAAACAAACTATTTTCTTAAGGAAGACGCAACCTCCCCTATACCAGCCATAAGCTGTTTGAGCCCCTACCTCTTTCCTCCCTCAGTGGTGACTGGCACTCTCTGGGACTCAGACATAAGCAAAGGAAGTAGCAAGGTCCTCGAAAAGCTGCTGCCCCATGTGGTCTTCCATTCAACCAGTTTAATGTACTCCTTTGAGTCAGGGCTATAATGACATATATATATATATATGACTGATATATAACTGCATCATATTGTCATAAAAGTGGGATCTAACCAATAATATCAATGCTAAACACTGCCTTATTCATACAGAAAATTCTCCTTTTGCTGAAGTATTGGGAAAAAAAGAGAAGATTATGAGTATAATGAGAATGATGCCAGTTTCCTGTGCAGGGATACTGAAGCAGTCCTGCATCCAGTCCATGGCACACATTACAGTTGCACTCCAAGGCTGGCAGGCCTGCAGGATCCCCCATATCTCCTGCACTGCAAGCTCTCCACTGCCTCCCAACTAGCCCTTCCCTGACTCAGAGCCCTGGAGATTGAAGGTCAGTCACCAAAGCAAACAGTAACTCTGTTTCATTGCTGGCCATTCCCACAGGAGCATCCCTCACGCTTCCACAGCATCTTCTGGGAGAGGAAGGGAGAATTCCATGAATTCAGTGCTCTCAAACTTGGCATGCAATTGCAGTACACAAGGAATTCTACCCTCATATGCACACAGGAGCTGGCAAACCCTGATGGGCCCTGGATAACTTGATAAACAACTGCACCAGGAGTCCTCAATTCCAAAGGGAAAGTGCTTTGAGACACACAGCCTGCTCTGGATCGGGCTAATTTTGGCCAGCTGCACATCTGTAAGTCATGAAAGCTCTGTGAAGGTGGACTGCTTAGACTCTTTCAGTAAACCATCTAACTTACTCTGGTCTTCCTTCATTGTGTAAGGTGGAAATCTTCAAGCCCAGGAAGCATATTTTTTTACACCATTCTGCAAGATTTTGACTAAGTCTACTATATTCATTAAGGCCATCTATGACTTACAGCAAAAGTAAAATCGGGTCCTTCTGCAGGCATCAGCCTAAATGCCTTCAAGGCAGTGCTCCATTAAAACACTTGCTACAGGCACAATTCCAAAGTGTGCTTTGCAATATGGTGGAATCTTAGCACAGCATTTACTTTGTGCAGACAATATTAGTATATCAAAGTGCTGATAAAAAGGGCTTATTAGTTCATTTTGCAGGAACAACTACTTTGGTAATGCTGACACACGAGATGACACGAGATGATAAAGTTCAGCAGCATTCTGGCAGTTTTCTTACCATTAGATGTTTAATTCGGTGAAATGGTATTTTTTGTTGTACCTGTTATACCTGAAAACTGCCTCTTTAATTAAAAAAACAAAAAATGTACAATTTGTACAATTATAGCTCACTGCATTCACAAAGCTGTACATATTAAGTGTATTACAGGGTTACAATTCTTTGATATTTAGTTACCAAGAACTCTGTTTACTTTAGTGGCAGCTTAACAGAGCCTACAAGATGATCATCTTTGTCAAATAACCTAACGGCCACATATTCCAGAGCAAAATAACATATCTTATAAAATAGGAGGATCCCATGTCTCTGTGCTGAGTCACTGACTGTGTCACAGCCAGAAGTGTGTGTAAGATAATTTTCCATGGATTGACTGCAAACCTGATTAGCTCCCTGCATCTGATCTGCCTTGGGGTTTTCAGGAAGCGTTTTTATGGAACAGGTATCTCCCTCAAGCTGACAGGATACACTTCCTTGGGACAAAAGAGACAACAACAAAAATTATATGATGTATGTAAAAATTTGCTGCAATGAGATACACAGATGAAAATTTGTATTTAGAAATACTGGATTCCAGAGTTGTTTACACTGCACTTTCTCCATAACATTCTTTGGTCGAGAATCTAAGGAATATAATCATCACAAATCTATAAGTTATCTTCATGGATAAATCTTCATAATACAAGGGAACAGGACTGTAAAAGATTCATGAACTCAGAAGTTTTCTAATTAGCATCTCTGTTTCTAATAATTTTATATTATTTACAGTAAAAAAGCCTAAGTCAAGGTGTATAGAAACAGCCGAAGACTTGATTGGTTTAAAGTCACAAAGACTGACTTTAGCTTCTAGGGAAATACTTTTTCCTTTAATTTCCTTTAGCCAAACAGTGATAGTTCATCATGGCTAAAATATATTTTTCACAAGTGACCAAATCAAAAACTTCAAAGGTTTGTCTCAATTCAAGGCAGCTTTCAGACTACAGGAATTCCACCTTCCTGTGGCTTCCAGCACAAAACTTGACGTGACCAGTACCACACCCAGCAACCTTTGCCTCCCAGAGCTCCATTTCCTTTCCACATCCTCTCCAACAAAGCATTAGGAAGAAAAGAACACCCAGTGAGGCTCAAACATGGTTCTGCATTAGTTAGCAGGACACCTTAACCTCTGTTATATCACATCTCTCTGGGAGTGACTTTACATGATTGTCACAGCTGTTTTTCAACTCAGACATCAGGCACCTTAGAAACAGATGCATAGTTGAGCATCACTAGTTTACAAAAATATGCTGTAATAAACAGCTGAATAAGCAATGGTGTTCATTTTTTTCCTTCAGCCTTATTTACACATTTGAAAGACCTCTCAAGCAAAGCCTAGAGAACATGCAGATATTGCCAAAACTGATCTGCACTGCATAGCATACCCTATTTGCTTTTAGCAAGTCCCAAGGCTGAGTACAGTAATTGCAGAAATGAAAAATCACCACTTAAATTCAGCTCCAAGTCTTCAACCATTCTTGAGTAATAGAAAAGAAGTGGTATGAATAGATCTGTGTGATGAAACACTGAGTGAAAAAGGACAAGTATGTTGTAACAACTGCTCAAAACCTGATGAATGTCAATAGCCAAGATCTCCTTTTTCCAGATACTCAGGTACTACACTCACACTGCTGCCTGATACCACGAGTAACACACGACTACAAAGCACACAGGCCTGCATCCTTTGGTGGTAGTTTCAGAAACTGATGACATATCCAGACTAGGTCTGGACAAAGTCCTTTGGTATGGTAGTTGTTAAGCCACAGTGCAGAGACAAAGAATCAGGTAAGATCCCAGTTCACTGAAATAACTGTCGTACAGGAAAGAGACCTCGCCAAGGGAAACAATCACTTTTACATCAGCAAAGGCTCTTCACCTCTCTGGTGAATCTGTCTCACTGACAGATGGAGTTGTTACAGACTTGAAGGGCTAGACACTAGAGTCATTCTGGTAGGTAATTATTTTAAAATCCATACAAAATTAGAAAAGTGTATCTTCAAGAGTTTATGAATTAAATATAAAGGCACTTTTTGGCAGTTGTGTGTATATACTGTCTGAGGACAGGACGTTACTTAAAAGTACAACTGAGAGATTAACAGTGACTCTAATTATGAATGGACTGAAGTAATTAAAAATATATGTTAGAGTGCTAAGAAACTGATGACAAATGGGTCCTTAAGGGTCTGGTTCGTTGAGAAATAATTTTTCTCATGTGCATGTTTCATTGATTTAGTCATCTAATTTAAGGCAGTCCAAAATACCAAGTAAAAGTAAGCACTCAGAAAATAATGCAGCAGCTGCATCCATACTGGTCAACTATCTCCAGTAATTGCCTGCAATAGTTTCAGTTTTCATTATTTCACAATATTAAGGCTGGTAAGTTCCTTAAATAATTATCTGATGAGCAGGTGCAAATAATAGTATCATTAGCAACTAATGCTTTAAAAAGATCATGGTTTTACAACAAACATCTTAAAAGAGATAACTGCACAATAACTGAAAGGGTGAGATTTAACCATAGTCTTGCTGCACTCAGCAAATACAAACCCCCATCTCTAACAAGCTCAAACTGCTGCAGTCAAAGCAGTAACACTGTTCAAGCTCCATCTGCAGACTGACACTGCTGCTTTGAGCAGAGAGTATTTGTTATCTCCGGCCCAGGAACCCCGACTGTCTGTTCGCCACACGTGTGCAGGATGCACAACAGGCTGTTTTGTAGTAGGTGTAGACACAGAGCCTGGCTTGAACCACCACATTGCAGTTGTAGTATTTATCTTTACAGTTCTCATCTGTGGAGGAAAAGAAAGAGACAAAGAACTGAAGAAAGCAGTAATGGAGTGACAAATAACCAATCTCCTCTCTTTTACCATGTAAAATCCCTTGGATCTCTATTTAAACATTCATTCCCAGGTCAAAATAAGCTACCAATGCAAACAAGTTAGATTATTCAAGATTTTACACATTATAATAGAAAAGTAGATAAACCATGGAAGAAATGTACCCATCCCCATTTCCCCAGGTTTTTTATGTAGTTGTCTTAAAAGTATGATGAATAATTCTGAACTGAAACTTGTTGTAGAGCATTAAAACTGTTTCTAAATTATGTATTTCCTTTCCTTTGTCGTTCTCATTGCTATTAAAATCAAATCTGTAGGAGCTGAATGGCTAATTCCAAAGTCAAATTGTTGTATGTGTACATTTAATATAAATATATAAAAGAAAATTGCTTAATTGCACTAATGTCCTAGTTTAATGTTGTTGGTTCTGTTACCAAATACATATCATACATGTTCCTCTTTTTGTTTTAAAGACTCTGCTAAGAGAAACTTTGGAGAATGCAAGGAGACAGCACAAAAACACCCTGTATGTACCATTTTCACAGAAGCAGATCTCTCACATTCTCAGCAACTTCAAAAGTAAGCCAATTTCTTACACATTACTAGGAAAACATTTTAAATCAGAAATGAAAACCTACTTTTACAGCACAGAAAAAAAAGCTGTATTTTGTGTAAAAATAAAACTCCAAAATCGATAAAGAAAATACACTGTTAAAACCTCTTCAAAACTATTAAATATTTTCCCCACTAGATGGAGATCCACAGTTAAAGCAGAAGTTTCCTCTTCCTTACCTATTTCAGGGACACAATCTTGTGTGTTACATGATTCTTTCTCTTCAGGTTTCAGCTGTGGATCACACTGAGAACTGGCTGCCATGTCATCGGAGAGACAGCGCACCTCCCGGACCCGAAATCCTCCTTCACAGGATTTGGAACACTGAAACAATTAAGCTGAAGTTCATGAAGACAATATGAGATGTGTAAATACAGAAAGAAAAGAAAAGGGAACCTTGAGGCCAGACCCAGGAATAGCCTTTTTATCAACTTCACCACTACAGGTTTTTATTTGCTATCTATGAAGCCCATAATATACAGGGGCAATTTTGTTAAATATTCCAAAACATGTCTGACCACAGGAGGAACAACTGGATAAGTAAATGTGGTGCACACTGCAACTGACAGCAAGCTAGTTCCCTTTCTGAATTTATTAATTTCCTTCTTGCTTCTTTAATCAGTCTTCTTGTTCTCTGCTTATTTATACATAACTCCCAAATATCCTCTTTCCACAATGTTCCCTTTTCCTACTTTAAGGACTCCCTGCACTGAACTTTACTACTTGATTGAACCTGCCCTCCACTGCCCTTTTGCCATTTAATAATATAGAAGCAGGAATAATTTTAATTGCCTTTTTTTTCTGGCACTCAAATATTTTTTACCTCTTGCAGAAAAATTTTACTAAGCATTATAGGTTTCTTTGGACATCAAAAGACAGTATTTCTGTGCTCCTTCGAAGTGTGTTACAAAGCCAGAAACTTTTGTACTTGCTTGTCATGGTGTTTTTAAAGCCAATTATTACACATTTCTGCCCGTACTGAAGCAAATTCCCTGTTGACTTCAAGAATTTTGCCTGAGTGAGGTCTTTGACATTTGGTTCACTGTCCAGTTTGACATAATGCTCACAAACTTAATTAAACCTGGGCAATTTATAATGATTAAACCTTAACAGCCCTGAACTAGTAAGAATGTTTTCTTTCTGACTTTTTTGGCCTAATTATTTCTTTCCCTAACATTGCAGAAACAACTTATCCCAATCATAAAATCAGATGCTGTAGCAAACTAACCATTCTCAGAATTATATTCTTCAACTGCTCTTTCATCTTTAAGTATAACCTTTCCCCAGTCTGGAAGGGGCAGCTCTGTGGCAGTAACAGAACACCTTTTTTTCTAGCATTACTCTTGTTACATGCCTGTATAGAATACTGCAAATTCCACATGCAGCAATAAGAGCTTCAGTTCAGGCCTGTAGAGATCTTAAGCACTTAAAGTGGAACCAAGACACCCAGCAGACTGCACACAAACCCAGCCATTTAATCCTCCTGACTGAGAGGCCGTGCCATTTATTTTAGGTCACACAAAAGGTCTGAAGAGATGAACCTGACAGTTTCCAAACCTTGTACAGGGGCTTTGGGCCAGCTCTTCTGCTCACAGCTAACCCATATTCCTTTCTCTTCAGGTCTAACAGTAAGAAATGCCACATACCCTGTTGATAACTGTAACAAAATAGAATAGAATCATAGAAGAGTTTGACCTTTGAAGGCCATCTACTCCAGTCCCCCTGCAGTGAGCAGGGACGTCTTTAACTAGAACAGGTTGCTCAGAAGGAGAACTGAAGCACAACATGATTTTGTAAAACCTCTGCTAGCAGATGTATTTCTTCCTACAGTGAAGATGGTCACAAAGGCCTTTAAGGGTTTCTAGATGCTATTTCTTAGGAAGTAGCACTTAGAACAGTAACTAGGGATCTCTAAATACCTATCAGATCCTGAGTAAGTCAGCACCTTGTTCCTTGTGCCTGCCAGAAATCACATATTCTCACTTGCAGAAGGATTCTATCTGCTGCATTCTGTGGAAGTAGACGGTTGCATCTCTTGTGGCTGCACACCCACAGGTTCACAACTGAAAATGGGTTTCCTAAGGGGAAGTTATTAAATCTAAACAGTTCAATTAACAATCCAAAGAATTTCCAGCAACACCAAAGAACCTGCTTTGATCTGCATGGCTTTACTATGAACTTGACTTGGATGTTGCTGTCAAATAAGCACCTATACCTGCAATTAAAGGAGAAAAAAATAGGATTCCCTTCAACTGATTTATTTTGTTAAAAATACTTTACCTTATTTTCTTCTTTCTAGTGCTGCCAGAAGGCCAGTCAAATAATTGAGTATTTAGTAAAAAGAAAAATCAAAATAATTTCTCTCTCATGTCATGTGGATGAGGTATTTCTAAAGCTTCCTGACCAAGGGAACTCAAACTAAAGGCATCTGAGTTGCGTTCACACTTCAGAGTTGTCATTGGGAATTTGATTTAAGGCTCAGAGAAGAGTCTAAGTTACTGCATGAGATATGATGTTATCTCATTTTAAGATGACAATGAACTTCCTGGTTTTCATTTAGGAGAAAAATGCTGTTTTTTTCTGGTAAAAATCCAATAAGCTTTATTTACTATAGGAAATCATGGAAAAACAGATGAAACCAAAGCATTTTGTGGCACACTGGGCAATGCAGCTGGTCCACTTTCAGGGGAAACTGAAGATACATTGAGTTCTACATTTTCTCTCAGTAAAGTTCTAAGTATTACAGTGAAGAATTTACAGTAAAATATTATGGCAAAACTGACTTTAAAAACCAAATACATCCCTAATTCTTTATTAAATGCTCCTTAATTTTTATGAAATCAGAGATCTGAAAGGAACTTCTTAGTGCACATTGTCTCATTAAAAGGGGCAAACCAACTTTATAACACAGGAAGATTCTTTGAAGAAGAGATGAGTGATGAAAGACAAGTATGCAGTGTCTCCTTCTAGTCAGGATATTTCCTAACTTTCCTAAGCTCCACTGGGTGAAGGGTTTACTTTCTTTTTAATATCATTCCTGTGCAAAATAAAGTCAATATCATGATCAGTGGCTTTATCCAAATGGTGCTCTCTTTTAATATGAATGGAAAAAGCTGTATCAAACAAAATATAGATACAGGAAAGCATGAGAGACTTACTGTGCTCCATTCTGTATGAAACCACTTAGATCCACACGGTTTGAGGTAGCAGGATTGCTGGATGGGAGGTTTTTCCAAATATGAACATTCATAGGGGTCCAAAACATCAAAATTACCTTCAGTTTTCCTAACACAAATGACTTCTCTCTGTTGAGTTCCACTGCCACATTCAGAAGAGCACTGTATCAGAGAACAAAGAAAAAAAAAAGGTGGAGGAATTTCTTATTCTACTTATGTCCTTCAGCTTGCTTACAAAGTAACATGTTTCTCCATATGTTTGTTCCTGAAATAAAACAGCACATCCCCGTACACACGTATACTTGCATTTTAAATTAATGTTCAAACAGAAAGATTTGGACACTTATCTAGACACTAACATCCAAAATCCATTTTCTCACTTTCATATGGTTTTTTCTCAGAAAAAATGAGCTTAACTATATCTTTCCTTCCATCACTGGGCACATGACTTGAAGAGAAAGGAAAAGGGCAAAACATTCCTTAAGATCCTGCAATGAGATTTTTATCCCTCAGAATCAGAGCAGCAGCCTAGAAAAACCTTAGGTTACTATTATTATTTGCATGCAGTACAAATAAAGTAGCTACTGGTCCCAGTTAAGTACCAGTACAAGAAAAAGCTGAAGGATATAGTAATTCATCAACTGACTACTGACTGTGCCAGGTATTACATAATTTTTTTTTCATTTTTGATCTTAAAAATGGCTATAGAAATTAAAAAGATACTTCTGTGAATGTTTATTCTATGTTGTACCACAGACTCAAAACATATTTCTAATTATTTTAAGGAATAGGATGTAGGACTCCAAGTATATTTCTGGAGAAATCTGAAAGTGTCGTTTCACCTGTAGCTACAAAAAAGAAACTTGTATTTATTTTTCTAATCAAAAGAGAAGTATATCTCGCTTTCTCCATAAACCACTTCTTGCTGAAGCAGGATTTTATGTACTGCACTGAACTTTTGAGAGTTTTAAGGTCAGAGCACAGTTTTGGAGCTTTACAAAGCTCCATGTTCTGTGTAGTTCTTAGAAAGGGCCTTGATCAGCCAGGGTGTTATTTTCATGTTTGCAAGTATCTGTGTGATGCAGTGTTGGTTCCAGTTCTGAAAAGCAAATCTGACTCACTTGGATTCTATACTGTCCATTTAAAGGTTAGGTACACAAACAGTACTGCTCCTGGCACTTGTAAAAAGGTTTTTAGAAGATGATTCCAGCAACTTATGAGTTTCTGTGTTGCATAAAGGACTATGATTTTCAGAAGGCTTTTTCTAGCCTAAACCAATCATATGTTAGCACAGCGGGGATTCTATTTTGGGTGGAATTTACAATCCCTTTACCAGAGTCCCATAAAAACCTTGAGCTGAACCAAGAACCTTAAGATAAATGCACCCAAATAAATACTACAGGCAGTACAGTAACTGCACTTTCTTGAACACCAAACATCTCTGTTGCTGCTCTCTTTTAATGGTTTCTCCAGAAGACAGCATGTGAATATCCAGCCTCAGCTCTAGCAGAGCATCAGTGCTCCCTCCTGCTCTGGTCTACTGACTGTCTGTTTTCATTCTGGTATTTAGAAGCCAGGATTTGATGTTGTCAGACACTGCTTTCAGATCACACAGCAAAGCCTCTGTACCTTTGGTGTGCACTGAACAATTCAATCTTGTGCAAAGAAAGAAGGTGAATTAGCTTAAAAGGCCAGGGAAATTTAGATGCCCTTGCTGAACACCTCTCCAGGGGCAGTACAAATGGATCCAGAGCTGCCACTCAATCTGCTGGAGAGGTCTAACTACCAAGCCTTGATTTCATCTGTCATTAGAGCTGCAAATAAGTATTTTTGAAATCTAAATTTGTTATTCTCATACAAGAAAAACCATTATCACTTACACTTGAAAGCATTAGCATAGTAGTAGTTTTCTTTTTATTTTTCATCTACTGACCCAGTGTATTTATAAAATGGAAGATAACAGAATGCTGCTTAGCATATTCAGATGAACGCTAAAGCAACAGATTTGCATCTTTTAAAATAGAGCCTTTGTACAGAGAAGAACAAAATCTTATTTTCATCAAAATAAAAAAACCAACAGCAGGTGCTGAAAATTATTGAACATAACTCAGCAAAATACAGGAAAAAATACCCCAATATTCCACAGAGATGTAGAAATACCTTATGGCACACATCTTTATTGCACAAAAATACAAGTTTTAAATTAAAATACCGGCAGAAATCCAGTAGGTATGTCAGACACAGCACTTGGCTTACCTGTGTCCAGCCCCCAGCGAACCACTCCACTTTGCCAGCACAGGGTCCATTATTGCAGGGGGTTGTTTCCGAGGGTCTGTTGTTGCCACAGCCTTCCAGAGGCAAACTGCTGACATGGTTTGTCATACAGACCACGGAGCGTGTGCGGATCCCGGCCCCGCATTCTGCAGAGCACTGGGGGGTAAAACACACAACACGGTCACTGGTTTCCCCTCCACACTGCACAACAAAGTGAGGAGAAGCAATAGGCATGAAAGTAAATTATGCAAAGTTTATGCAAAGTCACTTCTTTTTATTTGTCATTCAGCTGTAGGAAATTGTCTCAGAGTTTTATGCTTTTGAAAACACATGTAGTACCTGTCTTTACAGTCAAAAATGAAAAGATTAGTTAAGAAAGAAATCTCTTGTTTTACAGTTTTGTAATAGCTTTCTTACTTTTCCTTCCCTCTTCCTGTCTGTAAATTCTTTAAGTTTTCATTTTAATAATCTTTTTGCATCCCATTTAATAGCTCTGAGAACAGATAATTTCAATAAAGGGCTTTTCAGCCTTTGATTTGTTCTCCGAGTTTCTCCTCTGACCACCTGAAGCTGTCAGCCAGGTGGATCTCACACTGCCTGAAAGGGCAAGGAAGACTGAGGGCTGTGGCACTGGGAGTAAAATGACTGTACAGTACATCCTGGATGTTCCACAAGTTGACAAAATATGACAGCACAATAGAATAGAAAAATATAAATTCTTTTGACAGGTCGTTCCAAAAGATTCAGGTAAATCCTCAGCAATTAACTGTTAACTACCAGTAGTTTTTGTCCAACCTGTTTTGATTGTAAACCGTTAATTAGTCTTAGAAGAGGTGGCCATGGAAGCTTAGGTACATTAAATATTGGTTTTTAATGCTATGACTTTCCAGTAACTAATATTTACCATTTTCAAAGTTTCACTGCTAAATTCTGACAGCACTTACTAAAAAGTGATATGCAGAGTCTTATGTCACATATTCAGAGACAGTATGCATGTCATCCATAAATCATACAGGATATATTCCATTTTTGCCTCTAGAGTTTGCTCTTTCATCTACTGCAGCAGGAAGGTCTTTGATATTCCACTGTTCTAGGCAGCATCAAACTATTGAAAATTAAAAACCAGAAATATGCCAAGGAAGTAAAAAATTCCTGTGTTAGACTGTTTTTCTGTTGCTTAATTCTTTCTTACTCTTCCCTTTCATGTCTAGACCATTAATATAAAGAAAAACAGCTCACTGAAAGATAGGTATATAACGGAATTTAAACACAGCAGTTATATTACACATGCAAAGAAAACCACAAGTTTTGGCAGCAGCAAAGGATGCATTTGATTGCTGTTTCAGATTGATTTTTAACATACCACAAAATTAGGAAAAACTTCCACAATGAACACCACATTCCTTATGGATGGATATAACTCTGCATTGGAGCATTTTTTAAACTTTATTAAAAAAGGATGACTCAAAAAGCTGATAATCAGACACAAAGGCAACCACAGCTTGATTTGGCTGCCACTGGTAACAGTGTCAGGGTACACTTCCAGTAGTTCAAGTACAGAACAGCAGATGCCATGACAGCAGCACTATTAATAACAAGGGGAATCAATACAGTCACTCATCTTCTCAAGACAGACCAGTGACTGAAAGTAGAGTTGGCTGTAAATTGCTCTTTACTCACTGAGGAATGCTTGTTCCTCAGTGGGTAAAGAGCAAACTTGTGTGAAACATGTGGTCATGTTACATTTATTTCACAGATACACAATCCAAAAATGTTTTTCCTATCAGCCAGCTGATTCCTTTCACAAGATGTTCAAACAGAACAACAAAGCTTTACTGATATGGAATGCCTACAAAACTAATGAAATCATTCAACTCTTTAAAGCAAATTTTTTAACAAAGTACAATTTTGGAAAAACTAGAAATTCAGGTTTCTTCCTCCCTCCATCTGCAAGATCAAGTAATTGAGTTTTGTCTAAATGATGCCTATAAGTAACATACTGAACCTTTTTTATTGGTGATTCTGTGAAAACATTCCACTCTCACACAGAGATGTAAAACAGACCTACCTCCTCAGCAAATCAGATTTCATAGCTAAGGAGGCCTTTTCAAAAGAAAGTAGCAAAATCTTGAAAATTCAAGAATGATGTCAATGTGCCACTTTCCTGTTTATTTAAACTGAGACTAAACTACACCCATTTCAAACAGTCCTCTCTCAGGTAACCTGGCTTTGCTGAGCCCCAGAGGATGGCCACCACTCAAACTACTGTGCAGGAATTAATGTTGTGGCTGTTCATGTTTCATCCTTGGCAAGTATATTCAATGACATTAGATCCAGAGAACTAGATATATATTCTGTAAATACTTTTCTTATTTCTAACTGATTTTCATTTGACAATCTAATTTGCTTCTCTGCTTTGCAAACCAGAGCTGGGAACAAGTTTAGCCTATAAAGTCATCCCGAAAATCTCCATGGTCTTACGTTTTAAGTGATTTTGTATGAACTAGACTTATATATTAAATAACAAAGGAAATATCAAGTGGGAAGGTATAGGGTTCTCCTCCCCTCTGCTGCAATATTGTACTACAGAGTAACTACCCTCTAAGAATTTACAAAGCTAACTTCAACCTCGGTGTTTCATGTTATGTATTTGTTTATTCATTTTTTTTTTTCTTATTTTCAGTAAAAATCTTCTATGGGAAAGCCATGGATTTCCAAAGTGCAAGGCAGGGAGTAGGAAGAGCTTGGATAACAAATCCTTCCCCTTTGGTTTTCACAACTGACACACCCACTACTTTCAATTTGGTGCCATTGATTTGTTGCATTAATACACAGCAACTTCCGTAACCTAACATTGTGAAACATGAGGAACTTTCACAAGCTGCAATTTTATTCTGGTCCTATTATTAAAGATATTTTGTTTCACAGTCTTGTTTCCATTGGCACAAATTCCTTAGAAACCTCTGTCTGAGTTTTAAGGAGTCTGCCATTTTTCCTCTTTCTGAGGTCCTTCCCTCATGAGTTCAATTTCAGAAGCTTTCCATACCCATTAAAAACTAAAAATAAAACTCCCTCATTCAGGGTTCTGATAGTTGTCGGAAAACAACTGAACAGCAGTCCAGGAAAATAAGGCTAGTTCCTGCAAACCTGGAAAACTGCAAGTGGAAGCCTGGATTTTTGTCAGAGCTAGAAGACATGGGTATAGCAAAAAATCCTCTGAAACAGTGCCAGTTGCCCATCACCAACATGTCAGCCCTACTCACTACCCTCAAATGGGGCAACAGATCACAGGAAAGTGGCAGAAGGAATCCTCCTGGATCTCAAGAGCCCTTTCACTCAGGTCTCAGCATCACTGCTGGCCTTAATTAAAATTTTAAATAACTACCAATCGAGTTCGAGTAAAACTTGAGTTCCCATTTGTGTAGGTTGGCTGTGTACCACACTTTAACCTTCACCATCTTAATTATTTCCCACAAGCAGTAAAGACTTTCAGCAGTCATCCTCCTGATGCTACGCTACTGCAAAAAATAAAAATGAAGATGTATGTTTCCAATACATTTATGAAACTCCTTAGCAATATATGACCTACTCTGAGAAAACACATTTCAGAAGGGATTTTAGACAGATTATGTAACCTTTGTTTTCCCAGTAATAAACTCAGAATTGTGTTTCAGAAGCTCACTGCTGCCACAGTTCCAAGACGGGGACAGATTTTCAAAGGATGTAAAACCATTGAGAGCTGCCTTGATTTCTTAAAAAAAGAAAAGGAAAAGGGTGTGTTGTAGGAAGAAATATCCTCATGTATTGCCAAAGCATTTTCTGATACCTAGATTTAAACTGTTTCCCTTCAGAGTGCATCTATGCACACAGTAGGTGCTGGATCAGTCTCACACTTCCACGGCAGCCTTCCAAGGGAACAAACATTTTGAAATACAGTCTTAGTCTTCCAGCTGGATCATGAATGCTTTTACATGCACAGTTCCTTTCTTTGTATGCAGTAGGTTACACTGTTAGTACTTACTCAACACTGATGCTCTCAGGAGTAATTAACATGAGGGAACAGAGCTCTTCACTACTCTGCCTCATATAACAAATATGACTTGCCTTGAGAACTATAAGGACTTCTCAGGGCTTGAGTGCACCAAGATGTCTTATGGCCCAGAGCAGCCTCTGCTGGGGCCTCCACCTACACCCTGCTCGTAGTGCGGGGTCTCCACTTGTTCTCAGCTCTGGTACATCTGAGCTTCCTCAGAGATGTGTCTTTTCCCAGCCACAGCCTGGGTTTCAGTGATCCCTCACCCTTGGACTCACTTCCCAGATCAACCCTGGCACTGCCCCATTCCCACAGACCTGTCCCAGGATCCCTGGGCTGTGTCTGACTGGTGACTGTCAGCCAGACTGACTTCCCAGCTTCACCTTGGCCCTGCCTCATCCCTGTGATGGTGCCTGATAACCTGGCCCCTGCTTTGGCCCTGCCTGCCACTCGTGAGCTCGTCCTGCCAGCCTCTCCTGCCAACCTCCCTGGGACACAGGGAAGGCTCATCCTGCCCTGCAGGCTTGATATGCTGATCTTCATGTGGAGCAGCTGAACTGTGACACAGTGAGATCAGCTCTAGGGAAGGAAACACAAATCTGCAGGTCTTGGCCCCCCTTCAATCACAACTCTCCTGGCTGTGTTTCGTTGAAAGTTATGAAGTGTGTTACATATTCATACATAAAGAATGCAAACCTTCTATTTCCATATGATTCCCACATGAAATCAATGGTAAGAGCTGTTTTATCTTGTTTTGATTTTATATTGAAAACAAATAAACAGTGGTAATAAAAAATAATGAACTCTTGCACAAGCTCCATGGTAATTTTTCCTGTTTTGTTTTTTTTTTGGTTGTGGGTCTTGTTTGTTTGTTTGTTTGTTTTGGTTTGTTTTTTTTTTTTTTTTTTTTTTTTTTTTTTTTTTTTTTTTTTTTCTTTTTTTGTCTGTGGGATTCAGGAGATTTTAAGTGAACTATCCAGAATTAAATAAAAAATAGTGAAAGAAGAGGGTAAGCTACAGTATTCATTCGTGGTTCCACACCTGACTGTTCAGCAAACTCACTAGGCAATGTTTTAGAACTGTGAGGAATAAAGCACTGATTTTTATGAAGTTCTCTTTTCACTACAGTTCTCTTATGGCAGATTATTACAGAAGCATTGCTATTGCTCCTTTTAATGAAGAGTGAAATCCAGAGCATGTGTTTGGTTTGTTTTGATTATGTTCCCTAATGTGCAGCATTTTTTCTTTCTTCCCCAGATTTTATTTTGGCCACAGAATCTCATTAACATCTAAGAATTGTTTGTATTTGGCTTCTTTTCTAAGTAGGCTGTAAACATAAAATGAGAAACAAATGAACGGAGGAGATGGCAATGAGGAATAAACAAAAATGCAAGAGGGGAACACTCCAGTTGGAAGCTGGAAGGAAACACTGGTGAGCCTCCCATTGCTGTAAATCAGGAGAATGCAGTTTCCCACTTCTGACCCACAGGAGAAGTAAACTTTCCAGCAATTAGAGCTGTCAAAGAATCAGTCATGTGAAATGTTTGCAAGAATCTCATCTGCTCCCATCAATCCCATTCGGTTGCTGAGTTCAGTAAGGTTCACCAGATTTACTCTACTGATTAATGGATGCTGGTTGGTGGGGCTGTGCTGTTTTAATGCAGTGTGACATCTTTAGAGAATTAGCAGACAGGAAGCCGTCTTTCTAAAAATGCACATAAAAATATCATGAAAGTTTGTCCAGACTCTCTATAGACAAAAGAGGTTAAAGATCATGTAGAGGTCAAAGCCACGAAACTTGAGTTAATTCTCTTATTTATACTCTAGGTAGAGCAATAAGTGTAAAGACAGACACAGACAAGTAAGATTGGTCTCACTTTACTACTACACAGTATTAATCTGCAATCTTTCCCATTGAAATTAGTAAAAACTTCTATTTCTCTCAAGATTGAGCCTGGGGGATATCAGTAGATGGTTCCAAACAAATGACAGAGTATATACTTTTCAGAAAAGAAGTGTTTGTTTCCGAAGGATGAATTGTTTCCTTCCTTTACATGTTTCACCAGTGTGGCCACACATCATAAGCTCTGCAGGTGTGTGTGTAACATACATACAATGGATTTTGATACCTCTTTATCAAAATAACACAGATCAAGAACTGTATTGTTTCAGGAACGTGGAGGGGGTTTTAATTACATATATAAAGAATCAGTTGTATGCAGAAACTGAACTCAAGAAGGTTGATGCCATGGGGGGAAACAGGTTGCCATAAAATACATAAATACATTGTGGGAAAACAAGAGTGGAGAACATGGTAAGAAGGCAGCCAAGTGTTACTTACAGAGTAAAGCCACAAACAGACCACCCTGGGAAGGAAACACAACTCTTACACACAGATTTGTATGTGCTCTGCACGGTTTTAAGTGCATGTATGTTATATTACCAAAGCTACATTTAGGGAAATTTCATGATATAATCTTCCAATTCAGAATCACAGAAACTATAACAAAAATATAGGCAACTAGCATGTTTTTTTTGCATCAATTAAAACTTTGCAAGGTTTCAGTAAAATAAGAAAACCCCAAGTCTTTCCAGCATCCCTAAATTAGATCCCACTCCTATTTTAAACAGTGTTAAAGAATACCCATGTCAAATTCTCTGTAAATATGTACCACAGTTATCAAATCCTGAAATTTAACATCTGTTGGCAGTAAAGACAAGTGTAATTTTCATGTTACTGTGATTTTTCTTGATGTTTCACTAATTAACCAAGGTTACACTGTAATGCCCCATGCATCACATAAATCCCAACCTGGAGGTTTGATATATCCCTTGCTGAAAGAGAAAGTACATGTTTCTCTGATCTCTGACAGCCTTCTGGAAACCTCTGCTTGCTGCATGTGCAACCGTACACATCAAGTGTTTGCAAAGTGAGTTCAGGAAAGCACAGACCAGGCCTCCTCTTATGGCTGCAACCAAGTTTGAACTCAACCATTTCAAAGCTCTAACGTTCTCAAAAGTTAAGATAAGTTCTTTTACCTCTTATTTCCAGCCATGGCTGAAATGTCAAAATACAATGGGAAAGACTGTTCTGTGGTATTTCCAGCTGGGACTTGAAGTAGGCATGTAATAAATCTCACAAAGAAGGTCTGTTCTTGTGAGATTTCCACCACAGTTTTGCAGACTCAACAGGTTTGAACAAGCTTTTTTAAAGTATTTGAACTTTTGGCTGCTTATCTGAATCATTTGTGGCTTCCCATCACTGATCTGTGCTTATTGCTGGAGTGTAGCTTGGCTTAAAGTACTTTGTAAATAATTGTTTGGGGAAATTACACATGCAAAGTCCAAACACCTGGGAATGCCCCTTTCCATTCCATGACAGAATTCTCCTCTTGTCTTTCAATAGAAACACTCTCCTCTACAAAGAAAGAGAGACTTCTGATCCTAAAGAACAGCCCTTTCATGACACAGTAAGAACGATAATGGCAAAGGCCTGACTTCGCACAGCTGTTGACTACTCCTTTATTCCACTGACTTTCACTGGAATCACTGCCACTGGGTGACTCTGAACATCCTGGTTATGAGGTATGTGTGAAGCTTAGAAGATCCTGCATATCCCAGCTCAAATCTACCTTTTTTTCCTGAAATAAGCTGTTCCTTACATCCTCTTTGTGAATCCAAACCCACTGCTGGCAGAAGTGGTGGCGAATAACGCCAACTACAGTAGCAAGCATTTGGAAGAAATGAATCCATACACTTATATAAACTGAGAAGGTTAAACTCATTCTTTGCTCTCTGGCCCTAAAATGTTTGTGGTAAGAAAACAAGTCCCAACATTTTCCTCATTACCTGCTTCACTTCTATGTCTCATTCAACACATATAAATAAGCATAATAACATTCTACAGTTATGACCTTCAGGTCAAAAGCTGCTTTTAATTCTGCAGAGGGCAAAATATCAGTGTAGAAAAATGAAGAAAACTGTACTGGAACCTTCACTGTGTTTTGTGCGGTGGAACCATTAGCTGATAGCAGCTGGGCCAGCTTTTTCAAGAAAGATGTCTTTGAGGGTAGAATGCATTTTTCTCTCTTACTTGTAAAATATCACTTGATAAAAAAAAGGCACTGCCATTTCCCCTACAGAAAAATCTTTGCCCTTTGCACTAATATACCTATACTTTACCTGGTAACCTTCTGTCCATACTATGCCAGAGAATACACTGAAAAAAAAGTGACAACAGCACAGATTTATTAGCCTATATTTTTGTTTTCTTTAGAAAATCTATTCGAGTTGTCTCGAGGCTGAAAATTTTGCAGGCCTTTAATTGTAACAAGAGCCTTTTTAATTATGTGATTTAATTATCAGCTACCTGTCCTACTTGTGAAGTTCCCATTCCATCTCTGCATCTAAACCACGTGCAAAATGATCCAAGCGTCCAACCTAATGGTCAATCTATGAGCCTGACATTCCCAGCTTTCAGAGGTACTACCACAAAACGATCTAAAAAACAAAATATTTAAGTTATTAATGTAATCTGACAACTTCAATGATAAATTGCAATATTTGTATGTCAAGAAAGAGGGAGGTGCAACCAGGATTTTACAGACTGAAGGCTCAACTTCTCTACAGATGAAATTGGTAGGCAAGCACGCACAAGAGAGACCAAATTTCCAAGTTTTTCTTGGCCCATATTTGCAAGCCTTTTAATGAAAGCATATGAACATCACCACTGAACAACAACACTGAGCCCAATCACAAAACAAGGTAAATCTCCACGGGTTTTGCTGCTTTCATGCAGAGACTCATTGCAATAAAGAACTCCCCATGTTGACAAAGTACAAGAGCCTGAATCAAGCTTGCCTGAGTTTAGGAACTCGTTCCCCTATTTTCACAGCTACAAGATAATTGTGTTATGGCTTGAACTTAAACCCAGACATCAGGTCTAAAATCTGCATCCCTTAAAAAAAACAGTGAACAAGTTTGAATTTTAAGAGTTTGAATCTTGAGTCTCAGGGCTAAGCAAGGCAGAAAAATAAATCTCAGCACACTCCATATTTTGGGAAGTTCAGACTTGGAGCCAATTCCAAATCCAGACGTTTGGCCATATACCCACATGCCCTTTCTGTGCATTCCTGTATCTTAACACAAACTCGAGATGCCCTTGGGATTATTATGATTTTGTTTGCTTTTACCTGTTCAACCGATCGAGGATAAATACGGAAAATAAGATTACTCCTTATATGGCTGTATAGGTATACATTTTTGCCTTACCCTGTCACTCCACTCTGTGAGGAACCAGCTCTTGGCACAGGGGCCCATGTCACAGTTCTCAATGTCATTTGGCCGCAGCTTCATGTTACATTCCTCGTCATCGACAACGTCCCCAAGGTTGCTGACACACTTCACATCCCGAGTCCTCTGCCCCACTCCACAAGGCACTGAACACTGCAACAAAAGGGAGGTGCATCAGGACTGAGCAGTGGCTTGTCAGGGAGCTGGGAACATCCAGTTCATTCATTCCTGCTGAGACAGAAGCTATAGAACTATTCTAGATTGCCAGGAGTAGGGAATAAAAACACATCAGTAGTATTAAATCATGTGCTCAGTCTGTAGTATTCAACAGTGTATCATGCTGATACGTTTGGAAAACATAAACCCCATCCTCAACAGGTCATACTGCACTTATCAAAATGAACTGCTGACATTTAAGTAGCAGGCATCATTTTGCTCCTGACCTATAAGCAGATATGAAGCAAGATAAATGCAAAGAAACACAACTTCTGAATTCCACTTCCAAGGAGAGGCCTTCTACTCCAGCTTTCTTTTCTCCAGCCTCAGAGAACATTGACAGCTCTGCCTGATACCTGATATCTCTGGGTATCTGATGCCTGATGCACAGGCTGGGGGCAATAGGAGCAAGGAAGCTCCAGCAGAGAGGAAAAAGTAGGTTTAGTTTGAGGGTTTAAGCTAGAATTTTTCATGCTCTATCCACCTACATAATTCAGGAACTCTAAAAGTTTTTTGCTTTGTTTCATGGAATACTGAGAGATTTGTGTATCAGTTCTCTTAATACAGCAGGATATTTTATCTTTCACACCATGGCCATGAAAGTAACTGAGATGGTTGGCAAGTTGACCAAACCTGTTGTAAGCAACACCGAAAAATTAAATCTCAGAACTGTACCATCCACGTTTATCTAAAAGTCTTGGCATGGCTTCAAATCAACTACAGTAACAGTGACTACTGCCTTTATCCTAAGTACATATGTGATGGTAAATAACTCCTGGAGCTAAGCTCTACATGCTACGAGAAAGAGCAATAGGTTTGCCACCAGAGGCAAACCTCTAAGGACTCTGCTACTCACACAGCATGTAAAAAAAAACATTGCTCAGAAAGCTTGTCTGTACAGAAACATCTGCATGGTTTGTGTTTTTTCATCTTCTTTCTGGTTAGGAAACTTTAATGGTCATAGTGAAGCAAGGGTTTATTGAACTAAGATTTACTTATTTCCAAGGCTTTCCACATTCCTCTTCCCCGCTTTAAACAGAATTCATGTTTGATTAGTGATACTTGGAAGAAAATTCTCCTTTTTTTCTGCAGTTTCACATCCTTAGTCAATCACACTTACTGAGGTCCACTCTGTCCTGATCTGCCATTCACTGCAGATCTTCAGCTGGCAGGTGCTGGTGGTCTCAGGTTTCTCCAGCTGATGGCACCGGTACTGCTGGACCGTCAGGGTGCGGTTGGCGTAGATTTGCCGGCACAAGATCTGGCGGTGCTGCATCCCCAGGCCACAGGTTTTGCTGCACTCAGACCACTCCCCTATGTCCCAGCTGAAGTGAAAAAAAAAAGAAAAAGGGGACATATTTTTTCAGCAAAGAATTCTCTAATACTTAATCTTAACAGAACGTGAATGACATGATTCTGATGCTGGTACAGAATCCTATGAAATAGCACTTAAACCACTGCAAAACAATATTAGGTAGCTGATAATTAAGAGGCAATATCATATGCTTGTATACACAATTCACCTGTAGTGGATGATAATAATAAACATGGGGACAGATGACCCAATTTATAGTCTCAAGACATATTATAAACATTACTTAAGTCTCTAACAGCTGTTTGGTTTTTTAAAAATTCTACCTATAATGTATATTACTGCTCTAATGACACTTCCCAAAAGTTTAAGATGTACTACCTAAAGGTTTTCTGCAGCAAAGGCTCTAAAAAATGGCAGTAACACAAAAATCATGTAATGCATCCAGGCATTGATTCATCAATTAATGAAATTTGAAATAGCAAATGATAAGCAATGAATAAATACAATTCATTTTAGAGATGAAAAAGATCCCTAGATATATTCTTCTCATTCCAAGATTTTGTTATATCTATTTTGTCACCTTTTTTACAAATATGTCATTTTCCCCTTTCAGTTTTCATTTCAACCAAGAAGAAAGATACAAACAAGGGAAGTATCGGAACTGTTCACATATTTTATTTCAGAACTCTTGTGAAAAACAAGCAAAATATTTGTATTTAATTATTTATTTTTCTTTGTTTATATTCTTGATATTATCTTGAATAAATATGAGTTGTTAGGAGGAAAAAGGTGAGGAAAATGTTTTCAGTAAGAGAAGACATCTCCATGTAAATGGCTTCAGAAATTCCTGAGTATCTAATACACACTAGGAAATTGCTTTCAGACATCTCTGACACTGTAACAGCACTTGCACCATTGGAAATCTCCATGGAATAAGGAGTGGCCACTTGCTGCTCAGAAGAGAACTGAGGTGTGTAACCACCAGAGAGATGGAAAATTGACCTATGTCAACATTGCTATAACGGCAACTAGGTTTAACCCTTTTCTTGGTATACACCCTGAATGAGTTGTCCTTTTGGGTGGGGCATTATATTTTTATTTTTCATTTTTGAGTATTTAAAACCTGTTGTTTAGCCAATTGCAACGCACAGTGTCATTTCAGAAGGCAATCACAGCTGAGCTGGTTGTACTGGTGTGCTGGAAAGAAGGATCACCACTTCATAATCCAGTCTTGGAGCTGAAGAACTACTCAATTCAAAGAGAGGGGGTATTTACCAGGGAGCTGTTGTAATCACTGTCTCATCTTTAAATATGACACCATGGAATGAAAAGGTGGCCACTGCAGCACCTGGATCTAACGTGGAGTGATAGAACCTATGGAGCCTCTTCTTTAGACAGGTAAGTGCAGAAACCTCTCATTTGAAAAAAATGTACCCACAGAGACCACGTAGCCTGTGCCTGCCTGAACAGTCACACACAGGTTGAGAAACTGCTACACTTACTTTTGCCAACTTCCCTTTTGTCTGCTCTAAACACTATTCTCCCTGTGAAGAGGAAGAAGGCCAACAACAACTAAGGAAAAAAATCCACTACACATGACACAAGTGCACAGGACTTGGAAGTTCAAACTAGTTTCCTGCTTAGAATAGCCTCTTTCACAGGCAAAACCTCAACGGCATTGCCTTATTTCACTTGACATAAATTGTAACGTCTTACAAAGCTGGACATGGGAAGAGGTTGCAGGCCTCCTCTTCTGGGATGGGTTTGGTACTGCTGTCACAGTAACCCTCGGGGACCTCCTCGTGAGTGATTCTGTTGACACAGTGGAAAACTGGGTACTGTGATCCTGAAATGGAGAAGAAAATTAGGTGAAGAATTGCGAAAGTCTCTGCAGTTCTAACAGTAGCATCCAACACTGATGTAGAAAGGAAAAGCATAACTTGACAACAGGAAACACAATGTAAGAGCTGAATGCTGTACTGTTTACATTGTAATATTATGGGAAGTATTTACTGTATAGAAAGTATAGCAGAGCACTGTAGGAAAGGCTGAGAAAACGTGTTCCTGGGTCTGCATGAGATCTTTACAGTGCACAGAGTACAAACACTAAGTATTTAGGCAATTCAAAAAACATGCAGCCAACTGGCTACAATATAGGCTTGGCGGGAGGAAAAAATGAGCAGTTATTCTGTTGTGCTTCTGAAAGGAGCCTGAGCCTCCTGACTTCAGAGTTACGTGGTGAGTAAATGCACGAGAACATCATCCACTTTACCTGCATTTTGCAAAGATCCATCGGGCAAAGCTTACAGGTTAAACATCACTAAAAATGACTACTCTCCATATTTAATGCTGAGTCTTTAAATTACTTTCATGCCAGAACAGAAAGACAGAACTCTACTATTACTACAAAGAGCCTGGTGCCAACATGTCAGCTTGTACTTGGTAAACAAAGAGTTAAAGTACATTAACTCAGCCAAGGAGAAGTGGTCAAAGTACAACCAGTTCAACCACTTGAAGCCACTGACTTAATGGGTGATTTTAGTTGTTTTGGGCTGTCCTACAGCAAATAACTCTGAATGACTAATCATTTATTGGTATTGGAGACTGATTAGTGCAGAAACTCAAGATTAGGCTGAGAAAGAAACCACAAACTGGAAAATTAATTTTGAACTGAGAAAGAAAGATTTTGCTTAGGCTAGACCTAACTTGCTTCCACAGAATGAAATAAACACAAGTGGAATGTTATTCAACCAGACAAGCAGATACACAGTTTACACTTCTTCCCACAAATGTCCCGGAATGCTTTCCTCCTTTTCCTGGAATGCTTTCCTTTGCATATTTCGCATTTGTCATTTTGCCTTTGAAATGCATGGATGATGTGTGATACAGCCTCCTGGATAAGGCTGTATTTTTAAAGTAAAACTATACTGACTGATCTTGTTATTAGCAATTATAGCTCAGAATTTCAAGACAGGTAGTGTACAACAATAAGACAGAGTCACGACTGTCTGATTTTCAGTGTTTGCAATCACAAATAGGATGAGGTAAAAACCAAAATCCAGGTGGTTTAAGGAAGCACACAAAGGTGGCCATGGATGATGGTAACTGTTGGCTGGCACACTTTAATTTAGGGATGGAGAACTTTAAATTGAAATTCTCACAAAAGTTATATTTGTTCGATAAGTTAATTTTATTGAAAAGTAGAGCTTTGTATCTCACCAGCTACCTTACACTGATAGTAATGAAAAAGCGACTACATTTTCTGAAATCTAAGGAAAAATCAGCACTTTGCACTCTTTAATCTCCTTTCTAATTCTTCCTTAAAAAGGTAACAGTCTCACTGCTGTGACTAGGAACAAATTGCACATCCCAAGTCATTTCCAAGGTGTAGAGAACTTTTTTTGAGACACTCGTTTCTGAGCCTGTTTAAACGCACAGGCTGTGGCAGCAGTTTTCACACCATCCAAACTCTAGCCAATCTATTTGCTCAGTCAAAATGGTGGTAGTTCTCATTTGCACTTTGTGAAAAATTTATAATACTCTTCTTTTTTTTTTTTTTTCCCCAAGCCAAAGTTTTACTGAAGTGCTTTGAAATCTTACAGCTTTTCAGCAAAACTAATTTAGCCTCTCTTATTCCTTAGGTAGCACAAAAATAATCTTTCTTTCACCTTCCTTTCTTTCCTTCTTTCTTTCTTTCTTCTTTCTTGCAGCTTAGACTCTCCTAATGTAATTTAGCTTTTTGTGGACCATTAAAAAATAATTAAAACCCATTTATTATCTGCATTTCTGCATGAAGAAATAAAGTAAAAGAAAATAGAAAACATGGAGAAGAGAAAAAAGAAGAAAGTGTCCTATGTCGAATGATAAAAAATGAAAACAATCCCTAAATAGTAAAAGACTTTTTTCCTGATTTTTCTACTCCCTTCTTTGTCATTCTGTATAACCCAGTTTGGCTTGAAATGCCTTAGGGACATCACAGATCCACACAGGGTTCTCACACCAAGATCACAAGAGATGTTCATACAGTCCCAACAGTGTAATGATCCTGCTATCAAGATCCAGTTTCTTTTGAATTTAATTTGACCAGGACATGCCTACATTCCCCAAATAATGGGAAAAGAGACACTTATTTCTGGCAGTTTTCTTGCTAAATTTCAGGGAGTGAATTTAAGCTGTATAGGAGGCTGAAAGATATGCTTTTAATTTTGTTTTCCTAAATTCTACAATTTTGCTATCATTATTTTGACTCAGATTTCATTATTACCACTGCCAAGTGTGACCAGATATCTGCAGAAATGACAAGAACTACGTGCAAATGTCTGCAAGGGCCACAGGATACACAACCAAGACTTCTATGATGTAAAGGAAGAATACATTTACACTGATGCGTTCCTGCAACTGCATCATAAATTACCTGATCTGGATATTAAAATTTACCATGACATTGATAATTCAGTCACTCAGCAGGTTACTCACTGATTGCTGCTAACCAATAATCAGACACAATTAAAGATTCTGAAAATATGACTTGTACTGAAAGCACACAGTGTGCTTAAATGGCAACTGAAATAATTTTGGTTTAGATGCCCTTTTTTTTCTCCACAAAAAGGCTGATTTCAGGAAGTCTTCTGAATATTATGGGCTGTATGTCAGCTCTAATACTTTTTCTCAAAGGAAGAAAGTTTCACTTTTTTCTTTTTTTTTAAGTGAAAAGCAATTCTGACTGGTAACAATACTGATGGATTTTTTTAGCTCTGTCTGTACATACGTGAATGTCCAGCTATAACATGGACATTCATCTGCCCTTGGACCAAATTTGCTCTCCCTGTGTATGAACTGGTGACAGTCATCTGGTACTTCTTTATTTGACCCCTCTGCAGTTTTTTGGGTATGGGGATGTGTGTTACAAAAGATTTCACTTTTACTATCACAAAACTTACTCTTCCCAATTACTGCCTGTACTCTGCATTATTGAATCTGTGGTCACGTTGAATGTCTGACAACAAAGACTAATCTTTGTAGTACATTCAAGCAGTGTAGGCACCACTTCCCAGGAGCTCACTAATTACCAGTCCCTTTCTGTCCCTCTTCCTTCCCACTTCTTCCCTGTTAAAATCTCTGATCCCTAAAGTCACATCATTGCTGTTCCAGCCACATCCAGTGAGGCAGAGACACAGCTGATGAAATCTATCCCAAAAAGATCAGAAAACTGTTGACAAAGACACAAAAAGCACTGAGGGTGTATCTGACAAAGTTGCAGAGGCAAAATGGTAAAGAATGCCAAAGTATGTTGAGGAAAACAGGTGTGTATCCAGGGAATGGGAGAGAGCAGCTTGCCATAAATGCGGAAATATTTCCTTTCAAAGGCACATGCTTCCTTATAATTTCCATGCTTTGTATTTTGTATTTTCAATTCTGTTGTTTCCGCTGATTTAAACAGAAGCACACATAATAGTATTGACATAACTTTGGTTTGTAAGATAAAAGAAAACACCAGGTGTTTTGTGTGCACAAGAGTTGCTGAATAGTCACACTGCTTTTCCTCGCTGTGTTTCTACTCTCCCATGCTGGAAGCCTCCCACGACCCATCGCTTTCTTACCTGTGCACAGTGTACAAAGCACTTACCTTTCCCACAGGTAGTTGTGCACTCAGTTTTTCCAACCTGTTTCCAGTTGTGTTCCTGGTTTTGTCTTGGCGGTTGCATAGCAGGCACCTGGTTTTCTGGCTGATGAGAAGGAAATCTTCCTGGCTGAATAACTGGAAAAGTTCCAGCTGACTGTCCAGTGAGAATGTCTGTCTCTCTGTGCAAATCCTCCTCCTCACGACTTGTACTTTCTGGCATTCCCAACTGACCATTCAACGGCTCCCCTGATGATGGACATGAAACAGAAAAGTAAAATAATGAGAATGAGCCTCACATGCAAATATCAGTCTGTGCTTTGATCCACTAATAATCAGAACTGGAGTTTAATTAAATTTGGAAGCAGCTTTAATATGCTACGTAGAGAATTTCTAATAGTGACCTGAAAAGACTGTGTTGTTTATAAACTAAGATAACCAAGTCTCAGACAACAAATACATTAGGACTCTGCAAACACACTGTAGAGTTAATGCACCCAGTGTGTCAAAATTTCCCAAAGCTTTTTTGTTTTGTACCATGCTCTGCATCCTGTGTTTCCCCATGTCCCAGCACAGCTGCTCCTCATCACAGACAAGCTGCAAACAGAAATTTTTCAAGGCAAGTCACGACCATTAAAATAAGGACCAAATTCACTTGCAAATGCTCTACTTCAGGACTTCACAGACTACACAGAGCACACATCCACAGCTCAGTCAGGAGCACAGGCTTCCCAGATTCTGCCTTGGGACAGAAACACTGTTCCGTTTGATCCTCTCCAGCTGGGAGGGGAAAGAGAAACTGTGAAGGGTTGTTTCAAATTATCTAAAATTCTGAAAAGAAAAATCATGTTTTATTTAATTTCTGAGAAAAGGTTACAACATTCCAGCTTATGCAAACCCATGGCTAACATTTTAATAACAGAACTGTTACTGAAAGCAGAAATCTGTGAGCAGATTCCCAGCTAAAGTATAAATAATCCCAGCCTGTATTAATTCACTGAAGTTACTACATCTCATGCTGACATCTCATTCAACATGTAGGGTGAAATTCTGGGCCTCTCCCACATCAGTGGCAGCATTTACACTGAATTTAATGGTATGAATTTCTCCATTAGTTAATTGGATAACAAAATGTGCTAAATAATAGGAAATGGTGGCATTTTACCTGGCCTCCTGTGAGCAAGCAGCTGAGGACTAATGACATTGTCTCCTGGAATGATATACTCGTAATGTATGCCTGGGTTAGGCTGCTGATGTATCATCTAAAAAGAAAAACAGCCATATATTGAGTCCTTCCATTTGTTACTGCTACTTAAATATCAACTTGAACTGCTCAGCTATATAACATTATTTATTGCTGGTCATGATAGAAGCAATGGCTAATGACTGTCCCCAAAAAATACAAAAAGAAATAAATACAAGTTACTGTGTTTGCAAACTGAGCCAGCTTATGATGGCACAGAAACTATTTGTCTAAATCTTCATTGAAAAATGTAAAACTGCCTTGCTGGGGGCCAAAGTGGGCTGTGGCTGCCCCAGCCAAGACTGTGCCTCTCAGCAGTGTGAGCAGTAGAGGCTCATACCAGGCCTCAGCTGCAGAAGAGACAGTCCTAAGGTCAACAAAACATTCTCAGAGAGCCGGAGCTTGAGAGATGCCTGAGGAAATGAAAGCAAGGAAGGAACAAAGCAGAGAAAAACAAAATACCACAACCCCCAACTGACACATTTAGCCTTTTACCTTTTAAAGAGTCACTTGTAAAACTTGAACAGAGCACATGCACGCAGCACACACGTGTTATTTGGCATGTACATCTCCCACATCCAACTGTTCCTTTACACACCATGCAGATACCACTCCATGGACCCTCAGCAACCACCCAGCTAAAACGGCTGACATTATGCTGCCCTCAGCATAAGCCCTGCTCCAAAAAGACATTGAACACAATGAACACATTACAAAGGCCCACGTTCCTGTTATAGCAGCTGAAGAGTGCCCGTGCAAACCTTCTGCACCCTTCCATGCTCATTTTCAGCTGAATGAAGATGTAAAATCTAAGGGCAACCAGACTCCCACTGCTTTACAGCAAGCCACAACTCTATCAAAGTGTTCATTATGAAACACAGGCAGGAACTGTAAGGTAAATGTGAAAGTGAAGCTGAGTGTTTTCAGAGTGCTGCTACACAGGCCCCACGTGAGCTGACACAAGGCAGCCTCTGATAGTCACTGTTACTTCAGGTATGCTTGTTTAAGCAGAGAGGCGTAATGGGACCTGAGAAGGCTTTGACTTTATAATAGCTTTTAAAACCTGTCAGTAGCACACTCCATACCCAACTGGCTTCTATCATGTTGTTGCTGTGAGCCTAAGCATTCTCACACTAGGAATGCAGGGGTATCATAAGCTGCTTATTTCACTACTTTTGCTGTGATTACTTCAGTACTGCTTCTAACTTATGCTTTAGTCCTGCATTCTTAGTGAGGGTTAGTCTGGTAAAAGCCTCAGATTACACTCGAAGTAACCTTTTTAAAAAACAAACTCAAAAAACCTGCAAGAAAACAGCAGAGCTTGCACTAGCTCTTGGGTTCTGACAATCCATGGACCTAAAAAAAAAAGTCACGCTATGCTAATGGCCTAATGATCCAGCAGAGCACAGTTAATGCTTCAAGGTTTGACTAAATTCATCACATTAATTAATACCAGCTAGGGTTTCAGATCTTTGTTTTTCCTTGAGTCAGAATCACTTTTTCCTTGCCAAATATAATAGCTGTTCCTCTAAACTTTGTCCCTCAGAGATCATTCACTTTTCTGAACCATCTAATAATGCACTGCTTGTAGTACTTTTTGAAAGGGTTGGTCCTTCCAATGTCACTTTGTTATCCAAAAAATACACCCCCTTTTGTTTGGTCCTGAGAGAACCAAGAACTGTGAGCTGACTTCAGCAGAAGAGTATATTGCCCCTTCCAGAACCAGGACCCTGCTCTTCAGATGGTTCCAGAAGCAACCTTCCAATTGTTCCTATGGTTTTTCCATCACATTTCTCAAAACAACTGACAGACATAGGTTATAAAGAGCTTAACTGCTGAAGTCCCTAATTAGTATATTGTCCCAGCTTTCCCACAGGAAAATACCTGCAATGACAGAATAGTTTGCTCTGTGTTAGTGGACCTTAGTCTTCGTAGCAAAGTAACCTTCACACTTGGACAGAACTTGCATCTCTTTATCTTGCTATTTATAACCTCCTGTAAATCAGAGAGCTTTTTCCTCTACATTTTCAGAGTGGAAGAAAAATAGCATGATCTCAGGAAAACAGAACAGAAAGCCATTTGGAGTTCACATCTGCAAATGTCTTCATTCTGCTACACACAGCATAAAGATCATGAGTATGGATGAAAAAAGAATTGCATGATTCAGGCAAGACAAAGTCTGAAGAAAGACATCTGTATCTGCATGGCTACACATTTCAAACCCATAAGCGAGTCTGTGTCACGCTGATGATTGATCTTCTTTCATCTAGTACTATCCAGCTTTATCTTGCCACACTACATTAAAAAAGACAGTAAGATATCATCTTATAATGAATTGTAGTATTCCTCATCTGAACAAGAAACATCTCAGATAAGAGTCCAGCCAAATTACATGTGGCAATCCACACCAGCAGCCACAGAGCAAACTGATAAAGCTGTGCCCATCATGTCAGCTTTTAACAGTCACTGCAAAAGCAAAAAAAGAAAAAAAATGAAAGACTAAGCCTAAACCAAAACATTACACTATCATAAATTTAAACTTTAGGCTTTTTTATGGTATTACTTTGGAAATATCTGTTTAATCCATTTCCTGATCCTTTTCTCTCTGGGTCATTACATATTAGGCATCAATCAGCTGACAATAAAAACTTATAGCCAAGCCTCAGCTCACAAACCCTGTAACTGCACAAGGACACATGGATTTTAAAAACATAGAGTCTGCATTAAAGAATCTACTAACCCAACCACTTATTTTTCCAGGCTTTTGCCAGTTGTACATTGCATTCAATTGGAAAAGAAGTTTGGATCAGATGGACTAGATGATCTTAGAGGTCTTTTCCAACCTTAATGATTCTAACATTAGCATAATTACTACACTGCTTTATTAAGGCACCAGCAGATGGGGAATAACTTTGCCAATATTTAACTTTTCCCAGCTTAGTAATCAGGGCAGTTATTGATAATTTTTCTACGAAATGACCCAGCACACTCAATTTCCACCCCCTAATGCACTCAAGGACAAAAAAGCCATAGCTGGATGAAACAATCATATAATCAGTTAAAATGGTTTGGTTTTTTTTTTTCAATAAATTGATTTTAGTATGTGCAAGTGTATGATCTAAGAACACATAATTTATCTTTGAATAAGTCGTTATGAATTCCAGTTATATTTTATACTTCAGTACGATGAACTAAAAACCTGTCCTTGTTTCTTCTAAAGGAAACAGATGGCATCCCTCTGTGAGAGGCCTTGTCTGTCCCATTTGAAGCACAAAGCTTTTTCAGTATGATTTCTCCCTCTTGGACAATTTGTCTTTTCTCTTCCTTTCTCAAATAGCTATTATCTATAGTCTCCTAGCACAGCTTCATATTAAACCTGCCTTTCTTCAAATCTAACATCCTATAGGTTTTTTGCATTGTTTCTTTTAAAGGAAACTGAGATGGTATCCCTCTGTGAGAGGCCTTGTCTGGCTTAGGTATTTGCTTGTTCACTGTAAAATTAAACTATTTGCTGCAATTAAACAATTTGCTTCAATAGAAAAGTATCCAGAGAAAATCAAGTTCACAAAACAAACAAACAAACAAACAAGCCCCCAAACATCTGTATGTTTTATCTCTGTTTTCCTGAACAAGTAAAATTGGGCTTACTGGATCAGTAAACTCTGAGGGAAAATTGCTTGATTTAGATTTCCTATGACCTGGAGCAAGATGGAAACAACAGCAAACACGTGAAAAATAACAAAAGTAATGTATCAAAATTAAAGTAACACAGTACTGGTACTGAATGTAATTTTAGTATTGCATGTTAACAAGGAACTGAACATTTTGGTTTTCCATCATGAAGATTAATCTAAATACAAACTCACATAGACATCAAGGACTTCATTTGTTGGGCCATCAGCTAAAAATGACTCCCCTGCAGTGCTGGAGATTTCGTTTGGGCGCCTGTAAGTGAACATTGTCCCACCACCTTCGTATCTCCCGGGACGATCGATTGCCCAGTTTCCATTGATGATGGACCGTCCTGAGCGGCTCCGCAGGGCTGCAGGGAATGGGACAGAAACACAAGGACTTGGATCAGAGGAAATCACTTTCATGCACTGGGGCCCAACCAAACCCCCAAAGGAGCAGAGTATACTGTTAGGGATTGTCCAATGCTGAGGGATGAGGCTGCTGGAAAAACAACTGGATTAGCAGTTGTGGAGAAAGAAAACCCCAAACACAAACCAATCTTAGAAAGCTTTGTCTGAACACTCTGTATGCTTATGCTGCAGGAGAAGAAAGAAGAATCAAAGACAGTTTGGAAAACTTTTCCAACAATTTCTCAGGTCCCGGGTGGTCATGAGACTCTCAGCGAGGCAGTGGCACACGCTGAACACACACAGATGCTGAGGAAGTGCTTTTCCTCCACTTTCTTCCCATTGAATCGATTATTTTGTGATTTAGGCAGAACAAAACACTGAGTCAGATACAGAAAATCATTACACTACACAAAGTAGAAGCACCAAACAATTTAGGGGCACAGGAGTTTCCTGAGTTGCTAAAATATTCCAGTTATTCCTCATAGAGCCGTTTGGCCACTTCCTCTGTTTCCTTTCCAGAACAAGATTTTTTTTGCCAGAACACCTGCAGAGCCCTGATCTGCAGCACAGTTTGGAATAATGAGTTCTCTTGCATAAGAAAAAGTGACTTGCAACTCAAATACTTGCCAGAGAAGCATAAAATATGGATCCAATATCCAGCTGGGCAGTGCATTCCCTTTATTATCATGGGCAAGTCACTACTTTGGTGACTTCAGTGCTTCTGTTCCTTCTGGTTCCTACTTCCTTTATCTATCTATGTGACTAAGGTCAGAAACTCCTGCCACATATACGTGCATAACTGTATGCAATATTAGTTACATATTATTTAGAAATATAGTAATATCTTGAGGCTGACACCACATTAGACATTGTTTAAGTACACAGGAAAGACAAAACCCTTTCTCTGAAGTCTCTACTCAAAGATTTTCAATTTTATTACAAAAGAATTTGCTTTTAAATACGAGTTTTAAAACAGACAACAAAATCTGCTAATACCCTTGGTTGCATATTGCTTGGTAATTTACTTTTTAAAATGTAAATTCAAGGTTCAAGCTTTGAACTTACAAAAATTTAGGGTCAAGGACCCAGTTATTCCAGAGACTGTTTCTGCTATGCTGTGTCCCAGCAACTGAGATGCTCGGTTAAAATGCTCTCAAAGCTACACACAACTATTTATGTTACTGGGAAAAACTTAAGAAGTCTACATGCATGGCCTAAATGATGGGAAATTAAATTTATGCCATTAATTCCAATGTAATGCACATTAGAGAAGAAACTTCAATTGTTTGTACATATTCCAGACATCTGAATTAACTTAATTAATAAATAGAAGCAGTCTTTCTGCTTTTGCTGCAGCCCCCTCAGTGAACACCACCAGCATGACTGTGTGCAGAAAAGCATCACAGAATGTCAGTGGAACGGGCCATCATGTTAGGAAAAAGACAGCAAGAGAGCCACCCTGCAAGGATCACTGTTCTTGTATATAAAGTGATTTTAAGTGCAACACTACTGCCACATTTCAGAAACCATGGCAACCACTTCACTACTCCTCTCTGACTACTTTCCTGTTGAAAGAAAAGCTGTATTGTGAAAATTCCATAGTTACAGACAAAGAGGCAGGCAAATATTGACATGGTGATTAAATGGCCACTACAAGATATAGGGAATTGGACAGATCAATATCTTCATGCACAGAGCAAGTTCTACCTTGGACCTACTAAAGACTGAGCTGCTCTCCAGGCTCAAAGGCAATTCAGCAGAGAAGGACTCAGGACAGAAGGTCCTGTGAGAAGGGACAGTGCCACTGCCAGTGTCCTGGTCTGATTAAGTTTAAAATTCGAAGTCTTTTTCCCCTATAGGAGGGGTTGCTGGTGACTAACCAACTATTTAATTTGCTTAATATTGCTGAAATCTTTCATAGCAGATGACCTCATGGTGGTTTTTGATAAATTCTGTGAACAGTGCTTAGATACCATCACACTCAGGTCTCTCCTACATCCTTACCATTGTTATTCATGACTGGAAGAGCAACGGTTCATTACACAAAGTGTGACACCAACCAACTCCAGTTTTCAGGTTTGTCTGTGATCTCAAGTAAGCTTGCACTGGCTTGCGTTATGCAGCAGCATCACTAATGTATTACCCAGTAACTGACAAATGTCTGAATTACAGTCACATGGGATTTATGAATCATCCCTGCACCAAACCAGTACTGTCACGCCTCTAACAGAAGCAAAGGACCCAGAAACCTACTTTTTCAAAGTAACTTTTTCATAACAAAGGATAAGAAAACACATGTGCAATCTATAAATTCAAAATATAAATTAGTTTAGTCTTTATTATTAATATCCCAATTTCTGCAAGAAAAAAATGAAATAGTATTAAATCTGCTTTTAAAGGAAAACAAAGTAGAAACTGAACAGAATGGGTATAAAAGTAAACAATTTTATTTAAATGAGTTTATATTATTGCATTTCCTTCTTTCTACACTGTAAGAATTTTTTTTTTATGGTTCTGGACAAAATGTAAGATGTAGAAAGGTTAAGGATAAAAACAGCTGCTACCACCAACTCTGAGCCTATGAGACAGAAGCCCATGTTGTTGACAGTCTTTACTTTCAAGGAAATACATAGGACTGACCCTGGACCACTTGTCCCCCACTGAAGAGCCTCAATGGGTGAAGTTTCAGACTTCTAATTCTCCCTGAGCAAAATACTCTATGGATTTGAGTGGACAGACAGTGCTGCAGCCACACAAACTTGGAGGGACTAAGTCATGGGGGTGAACTTCCCACCTTTTTGGACTTTACTGGCACACTCATAAAACAGTCTCTGTACCATAAACATTAGTTGAAAAATATTTTATACAACCTCAGTCATGAAAACGGCCTCACCATTACTCATACAGGGCTGTGACGAAAAATTATGGCTCATAACCACTGCACACAGATTAAATATGAAAGTCAGTCACATTATTTACTTGCTATTTATACGCTATTATTAATTCAAGCAACTGTGGATTAAACACGTCAGCAAAATTTATTGGAGACCCATTTTACGTTGATTTATTAATGTGGAACACTTCCTAAACTTTATGATCTGGGTACTTTTCCTTAGATTGATGCTAAACAAATAAGATAAATGAATTATCAAGAGCTCAGAAAAACAAGAGCTGGTTAAGATTAAATTGTTATTAATAAAGAAGCTGTAGAAAGATGGCTGTCTGAGAAATTGTGAGCACATTAAACTTTCATTTCAAATCCATCATATGACAGATTTGAAAGAGGCCTCTCCATAAGAAGGGAAAATGTTCCTCTTTTATGTTTTGATCACTCTGCAGCTACCATCTCAACTCTGCCCCCTGAAGAACTTTTATGATGCTAATATTTTTGGCCAAAGTATGAAAGATTATGAAAAGCTCTACCATTAATTCCTCATAAAGAATTTCTCATACAGGTTGCAGCTCATTTAATCTATCTTTCATCCTGGAAACAGCTTTTTAACTAAAACAATGGCCTTCAGTAATGTTTTGCACGAGCTATATGGAGTATTTCAGGATACAAACTCTGATTAGCATTTCCATATAAGCAGTTAGATGTATTTTGTAAATGTCTTGCTGAATGACTCCCATTTTTCCAACCATATCTGAAGAGAAATACTTTATGTGTGGACATTTTCACACAAAATAGGCACAGTACCAATAATAAAATGAAACCTCTCAAATCTGGCAACAGCACTAATATCCAGAGCAATACAGTACATTTTTCTGTCTGAGGTCTTTCTGTCTGGGAGAAGTATCCTAAGTCCTACTTAATTGCTTTACAAACCATAACAAGACTTCAGACAGACAGAATCAAAATTATTTCCCATATACAAAAATTATGAAGTGTCTCTCATTTGGTCCTGACCCAAACAGAGCGAAGCAGAGAGCGGTTCCTCTCTGCTCGGAGGAGGATGTCTCTCCTGCATGTCTGCAACTATGGCCAGTGGGAAGGGAAGGCTTGTGCTGCTGAAGTCAATTGTGAATGTCCTGCTGGTGATTAGATCCAGGGAACCTGGACAAGCTGCAGATGCACTCAAGGTGCAAGTCAAAGACTAATAAGATATCGTAAAAAGTTCTCTGATAAACGTCCTCAAAAGAGGCACCAAGAACAGGCCACTGGGAGAGGTGGATGGGGCTCTCAAGCTGTATTTGTTTTGCAGCTGCCAATTCAAACAAAGCACCTGATAGGCAGCTATCTTATTTTTACACCATTAACACAATTTTTACTTGACACATCATATCTGGAGCATATTTTTAATATTTTATTTTAATAAGCCTTTTTTTTAAAATTTTAATTCTGTTGCTGTTTAAGTTGAATTAAAATGCATGAATATCTTGGCCATACCAGCTTTCTACAGAAACACCACCACCTTCCCAACACGTTTAAAGAAAATGCCCAGATACAGCTGCAGCAAGTAATAAGACCAGTTCTGAATAAGCACTATGACCAAAGACATCAAAGAAATGCCCAATTTCGACTGTTTATGTTTCCTGTACAAAAATAAATTAAATGGAGTTTTCAGAGCTAAATCTAAAATATTCACACACTGGATTATAAAAATCAGTGCAGGATGGTGCAGCTTGTGCTACTAAACCATACAGATATCCCCGCGCAATCTCCTCTAAGAATTCAGTTGGTTTTATGGTACAAACCACGAGGAACTTCACAGTAAGAGAAACTTGGAAATGAGGGGTTTGTTGGAAGAGTCCAATGAAATATGCACTAGTTAAAATGGATTCTCTGAAATAACTCCTTTCCAAAAAGAAGAGGTATTTGCTGATTATTAGAACACACCTTAGTTACAGAGCATTAAGAAGAAATTTGGCACACTTCTCATGAACTGAATTATCTATTATTGGCTCTGAGTTTTTGAATTCAAATTCCTATTGAGGTCATGGCAAATCTCCCACAGAACTCGCAGTTTAATTCAAGAAATATGAGTAGGGCTAAGATCTCCTGATCAGCAAGAATCAAATGATTTTAACAATCGGATCCTATAAAACCCTTATTCCAGAGCCAACAGAGGATATTAGAAAATGGGCAGCAGTTCACTACCTGGGCTCTAAATTAGTATCAGATTGTACAAACCAAATATGAAGACAGTGTCTCTGCAAGTTGAACACCTTTACCTCTTGCACTGTATTTAGTTTTTTCACTGGCAACTAGTACAGGGAAAGGGTACAGATCTGCTGTGACAAAAACGGGGCACCTTCTACCTTTGCACAGCTGAGGCAAAGTGTTGCTCAACTTGCAACTATTTTGGAAGTTCAAAGCCTGAAAGGACACAGACTATAGAGTGGGACTCTCCACTGAGAGGTGCTCTATGACCTTACATAATTCTAATGCAGATGAATTCTTTCTAATACAAATTTTAGGACAAAAAAACCCCTGTGTATGCCTCCACTATTACTCAATCCAGGCAGGACAAGAAGTAAATATAATACAAAAGTATAACATGACTTGTCATGTGGTTTTAAGATCCAGATTGAAACCAGGAGTAAACTGGATGTAGTGGCATTTTCAGTCCATTTTCAAAGCCTGGGGATCAGAACCTTCTGCACACATACCCAAATTTTAGAGACTTATTCATGTATACATCTGGGAAGCATGTGAAATTTTGGGTTTCTCTTCCTACACAGCTGCCCTACAATACAGACCCCTATCCTAACAAATCTTAGTCATTTTTTTTACCTACTGGGAACCTAAAAATCTACTTTTTAAAAATGCAAGAAGCATCTCTGCTCACAGCTTTGAATAGCTTGGGCATGTGCTTATTTTGCACAGGTACTGCTGCATGTTATCCATGAACTGAGTAGTAGTCACAACGTTGCAAATTAAACACGACGTGTTTATTGCTAACATCAGCATTCAAGCAATTGCTTAAATACTGTTATAGTACACACTAGATAAAAGTACCAGACTGCCAACACTATTACAAAGAAATGATAATTCAAGTATACTATTATTTCCAAGGAAAGGTTTATGAAGTTTTCTTTCTTATCTAAAATATTAATGGTAGGTTTCAGATCAACAGCTTAATCCTGCTCAAGGAGTTGTTCTGATATACTCCTTAGGGACCTATCATATAAAAGAAATTCTGCTCCATAAGGGAATAAATTTGAAATAGTGAATTGCATTAAACCAGTTCTGCCAAGTCTGTCCTGAGGTCCTACTTTGGCAGATTTTATCCTTCCACCACGATGCTGTCAAAAAAAGCAAGTACAAAATATTCATGTTCTGCTGTCTTAGGTTTAATTTAAAGTTGTTCCATTTTTGAGGAAGCAGTCATCTTCTGGATGCTTTTCCTAATGATTTTGAGAGCAGCAAATCCCACTATAGCTTTTTAAAGGTTCCTCTTTTTTTTTCCTACTTGCAAAAAACCCCATAACTATTTACTTGCTTAAAGGTTTTACAGTTAATCACTGCAAACAGAAATGCTCATTTTCTGCACTGCAGCAAACAGTTATTTTCCTTTCGGAGTCTTCATTAAACTGTTGCTCTCTAATTTCACCCTGCTGATGCAGCTTCCTCTTCACTCAGTTATGCCTGTTCCTTTTCATGCTTTTGACTCCAAAAGCCACGCTGATGCATCAGCTCAAGTGAAATGCTGGGGCAACAAAGTAGAACAGACAAATAACTTCTGCTACAATAAACAACATGGGCTTTGAGAAAAATATCACCCTGATTTGTCATATAGTTGTACAACCTCTTCAGGGCCAGGCAGGTTCAAAGTCTCAAGAACTTCAATAAAATCTCCACACAAATTGCAGATTCAGTCTGCATGTCACCAAAGGGTAAGCATTCTGAGCTTCTACAAGGGGAGGATGCAGGGTTTCCCCATGCCTTTAATAGTCTTCCCTGCTAGGTATTAGTTACAGTCAACTGACACAAAACCACATTAGCTATCCAACACTTCCTCTGCTGTTACGTCTTTTTGATGAGAAGCAAAAGGAAAGAAACACCCTCTCTGAGCACAGGATTCTCACTTCCGAGCCTCTGGCACACCCAAGGTCCTGCAGAGTAATCACACAGATATATGACATTTGTAAAACACGATAATAGGGCATTTATCATGCTTCAGCATCACTGCTGCTCTCCCACACATCACATCTGATCCCAGGGGGAAGCAGTGTGCAACACTGAAAATGTAACGACAGACCTCTGGAAAACTCCTATAAAATCATAGTGTTACTCGCTCAGCAAATGTTTTGCATCCTATTACCCAGCTGCCAGACTAGTACTGTAACCCTCTGTCTGTACACAGTCTGGAGCTTTTGAAATAGGAGCAGATTTGATGATGCAAATAAAAAATGGTTAATTAAAGCAGAATTTTGGCATTTAGGTAATTCTTGCACTGCAAGGCATAAGCACTCCTTATGAGCTGCATCTTGGGTCCCATTTTCAGTTTTCTTCCCATTACTGCTTCCCTTCTTTAAAATTGCTCTAGTAAAAAGCCTTTTCCCATTTTTCAAGCTTTGAGTGATTGAAGACTTCTAATATGATTATTCATAAGTACAAAACTAACAACACTTACATGATTCCCAAGTTTTCCATGAGGAGTAAGTTACTCAAAGGCAAAAATCCCAAACGTTGAGATATTACTCTAAACAGCAGAGAATTAGAGAATACTCTAAAGAGTGTTCTTACCCAGAGCGTACAATTAGTAAAAGCATTTATTGTAGGACATATTAACATTTACTGGGAAAGCAAATGAAAGTACAAAAGGAAACAACAGAGATGAAGTTGATCTTTATGCCAGTGTTATGTTTATAAGGTCTCTAACACAAAAACCTGCTTAGTCCTCCTTAGCGTGACAGGCTTTACAGGAAGGTATGGAGGCATTAATGCTCTATGCTGTTAACCACATATGCAAATGTTGCACTGCATCAGGATCTCAACAACCACAATTAAAGATGCAACAACCTAGTTCTTCACTATGGGGGTTTCAACTTCCAATTTGTATCAAAGTATATGGACTACAACGAGTAAAAAAAGTCCTGTGAGAAATGACATCATTCCCACACACATTTATTGCATTTTATGCGTAGTTTATCACAGCCCCTATACTGGAGTTTGTGAGAAACTATCAGATGGCAGCCCAACCTTTGGTGAAGGTAAGAATCACTGCAACAAAAACTGAAAAGGAGCAGGTTCCATTATTCTGCCAATGAGCTGAACTAATTAATCTACACAATGACAGTACATGATAATTCTCTATAACTACATACTTCAAATACATTTTACTATTAAAAATCTGTAAGAAGATCCTTCTCTTTTCACTTGCACAGAAATTTCCCTTGAGTTGAAGGGGTAGCAGGGAATGACTAAATTTCCAGTCCCATTAAAGTCACTAAATATTCTGCTGTTGTCAATTGTATGTAATTTTACCATTGGTCAGGTCTGTCTGAAAATACTGAAGGTGAAGGACAGACAGACTGGCCCAAAAGCAGACTAAGAGAAGTGAAATGTGAAGATAAAGGACGGCAGTAAAACAAAGAGAACTGGAGTAAAAACCCTGGATGTCTTGTAGCTGTACATAAACTATGTTAAATGTATATGCAGTTGCCCATCTACTATTCTGTTTTTAGGAAGTGCAGCATCTCAAATGGAGCTCCTGTGGTTCAGAAGAACGAAGGAATTCATCAGCAGAATCTAACTCAATTTGGGGCTTTTTTTTCTATACAGAACTTCACAAAGTCTTTTCCCATTCTTACTTATTTCTTAATTTCCTTCTTTAAAGAAGGTAGGGCATAACTGAGGTGACAGTTTCTAAGTGGCAGTCTCAGAACTTCAGCTCTTATTGGGAATAATCAGAATTTCAACCTAAGCCCAGTGAAAAAGCTTGGTTTGAATTCTTAGCAACATATTTACTATCCTGCCTCAGTAACATCGGGAAGTACTCTCCACTGGCAATAGTTGTAAACTATTTATTTAGAAATATTTAGAAATAACTAACATTCAGGATTGGTAGACTCCAGGAGGGATACATTTCTAATATAGCCAGTGCAACTTTAGCCATGCAAATCCCACTGAATCTGCAGATTACAGTATTTGGCTTGGTTACATAATTTCAGTTGGAATCTGGTTCTTATATTTCAGAAGTTGATCGGAGTGGCTGTTAATGGCTCTGAACATGATAGCTGAGCCTTCTGGCACAGCTCAGCTGCACATTAGTTACCCCAGCACAGAAACTCAGCTCACATTTGGCATAAATCCTATGGGTAGATAAATGCAATTGAATTATCTTCTAATCTAGACATTAGTTCAGTCAGAAGGGTTAGATTAGTGAAATGCACGTGCAAATACCCCACTCTTTTCTCCAGTTGGCATAACAAAAAATGTTTTGTACCTCCTTGCACTCCTGACAACTGCCAAGAACTGGAGTAGTTGTATGACAGCTAAGCTAAAAAAGCAGATTGTGACATCTCTGCAGAAAAGAGCACTGTATCTCATGAGAATCAAAAGCTAAAGTAGAAAGAATCATAACAGCTTCTTCTGTTTGCTAAACAGTTTTTAGTCCTTGCAATGAAAAACTGGAGTTAATGAATACTCCTAAGCTGTTTCGAATTTCAAGTGGAATTTCTCAAGAATTTTGGATGCTCTGTGTGGTAAAGTTGAACACTGTAACTCAAAACACACAGACCTGTGAGCTGCAAAGCACTCTTGGGTCCCCTAAGCTTAGACATGAACTCCTCTGGCTCAATGTCTGTCATTCCCACTCTCTGAAGGGCTTTCAGACCCATTGTCTCATTTCAGGCCAGTCTGACAAAGACACTGAGGTCTCAAATACAGTAATATTTGAATGAGAGCCAATACCAGGACAGAGGAGGGATCTGAAACAGTTTTCTCCTACTGAAAAGCAGACTGGAGCATAAGCCCACAGCTATCTGAGAGCTGGCTCAACAGTGCAGGGAAAATTCAGACCTAGGCCCAGCACTCAAGTTAGATCAGGGCACTGGCACAGAGACTGCAGACCAGACTGAGATCAGAGGTTACTATGGGTGGGACAAGATTGGCTTTGATTAATTTATTGACCACTCTGGTAAGGATACAGGTGCTTTGACACTAATTTATAACGGATCCTCCTGAATATTTAGCTCCTAGCAAAGAAAAATAATACAGATACCAGTGACAGACTGTCTCCATTTACCTGAGTACACTCTGCCAGAACAGGAATTCCTGGCACAATCGGCTGGGTGGTCAGAGCAAAGCTGGACATACAGCAAGTCGAGCCAGCATTGGTATGCACTTTCTCAGTAATTATTTTCAGGCTATAAAGGCTTGGACCAGTATCCCACATGTTACTGGTTATGTCAGTCCACACATTTAAACATAAAAAAGATGTCCTGGGATGGAACTGAGTTGATATTTATTTGACAAAGCTACCAAACCATGTGAAAGACACAACTGACAGCTGGAGGTGAGCCCAGAAATCCATAGACATGACAAACCCAGAAATTATGACAAATCCAGAAATCATCACATTGTATTGATGACTTCTATAGCTCCAAGAACAACAAAGAACATGACTGTAATACTTCACAAAAAGTAGCACACAGGATTATTCCAAACACAAATCATTTCAGAGTATCATTTCTTGTTCTCTCGTTGTTCTTTATTCCCAAGCTACCTATTAAGCTAACAAAGTAAAAATAAACAACTCCCTGATCAAACTTTTTCAGGGAAACACAGGAAAAAATAACGAGTAGCAAGTAGTGAGTCCATCCCCAGATCACTAAATAAGTCTGGCTAACGAATGGCAGTATTTTGTCTGCGGCACAGATAAAATAGTGGAGTCTGGATTCCAGACAGACAATAGAAGAAAATGAGTTAAGTACAACCAGAACAAACTATATAATTATTTTGCCATCAGAAACTAAATTTAAGTTTTTCCAAGCGTATGGAAATATCCAAGCATACATTAATAACAATAGAGTCGCTTTTTTCCTTCTTTTAGCAACAAGTTCCTTATTTTCTACCTCCTACACTGTGCAAGCAGATCACTTGCAAACTGCTCTGCCGTTTGTTGCTAGTATTTTCAAAGTTTGATCTTCTGGACCTTCTGCACCAGTTCCAGAGATGATCTGATCAACACACTGAACAGAAATTATTATATACAGGCTCTTAAACCATGAAATATGAGTGAAATTAATTTAACATGTTAAGGTTAAATATCCAACATTTCAGAAGCAAATTTCTAATTTCTCCTTTAAAATTCTACCTTAGAAAAGAAAAATCCTTCTCTTTATATCTCTGATTAATTCTTATTAAAGTTCGATAAGCTCTATCTTCTCCCTTTAATGGAATTTCTCCAGTATCACTTTTTCAGAACTATAAAAAGTGATTAGCTACAGCCTTAATTTTTGTTTAAACCAAAATTATTATAACTCATATTTCTGCATTTCAGACAGCATTTCTCACACTGTTTACATTAACAGTGAATTGAATTTTTGAAAAGTACATCCAGCACACCTAGTTTATACCGAGCTGGGAACATTTTTTTCCCGTGTTTGAGATAAATGAGCAACTCTTTTTATGAATGCTGTCTACGAGTAAAGAACCTGTTAAATATCTCCCCTCTCAGAAGTAATTTAAATTGGTTTCCTGTTATAAACACAAACTAAACAAATACTGCAATGTAACAGGTTACACATGTCTAGGAAATATTCCATGCCACTGAATGATAGCACAGATTCTTACCAGAGTACAAACACTTCAACTTTACATGATCTATTTTAATACAATTCAAGGCAAAAATAGGAGTTTTGCCAGGGAGAGGGTAGATATAGAGAAATCTATCCTCTTGTCGTGGTTTTGCCCAGCCGGCCAGCCCCTAGGGCTGAGAATGGTTTTGTCCAGGTGGATTTCCGTACAAGAAGCCAATTAAAACTCTCAGTAACGCCTTTACTAATTACATATTTAAGAAAATGGAAGAGAAGGTGGTTGCGCAGTTGAAATTAAGAGTAGCAGCCATGTAGGAGAGGCAGTGGGCCCTAAGAAGGGCCAGGCCCCCTCCTCCCCTGGCTTGGGCCGGGGGCAGGAGTGGCACTGAAGCCCCCCTTCTCTCTTGTAAGAGAGTAAAGAAAAAAAACTTAGAGGACTGACTGCTTGGACAAAGAACCACTGCAGAAGAATTCCAGCAGAGAGATAAGGGACCTCCAAGGTCAAAGCTGGCAGCTGCAGGAGAGAGAAGAAAAGTTCGAAGGAGGGAGGCTGTTTCTCCCCCCTTTCGCTCTCTCCCTTCAGCAGGGAAAAGACTGAAAAATAAATCCCTGCTACTTATAGAAGTTTGTTAGAGTGAAGAGACCCCCATGTGGCTCACAGAGGAGCTTGTGGATGTACAAGGAAGCGAGACTTCATGAGAAGGACTGAAATGAGGCAGAGTCCTGTTGAAGATTTATGACCCTGAAGGGATGAGGCTTACGCCAGAGTCAGAATGGCTTGGGTAAGCTTGGGATCTCAGTGAGAGATCCATGCTGCTGGTCCTGGAGATTTGTGACCCTGAGAGAGAACTTACGCCGGAGCAAATGGCTCGGGTAAGATATTGGGATCTGAGTGAGGGATCCATGCTAGACCCATGTCAGAGAGGTCTATCAAGGACCGTTCTCCCGTGGGGAGGGACCTCTACAGGAAAAAAAAAGGTGGACTCATAAGCCATTATCCCTTGTGATCCTGTGGTGAAGATTCATGGTAAGCAAATGTGCCCTTACAGTCCATGGAAGGGAAAACCTTCAGGGCCTGGGTAACCCCCAGCCTCCGGTCTTAGCCCAGGAGGGGGATAGGCCCAGTCCTGGAGGCCGACACAGAGCAAGAGAGAGATGAAAGAGTTCCAGCTGCGATGAGAGTGCTGCAGAGTTATTGAGGAAATCTGGAGCTCTGAGAATGGAGAATGCTTTTCCTCCTTGGACTGATATAAAGGGGGGAGAAGTATTTCTGTAAATACATAATACTTTTACTTAAGTAGAACTATTATAGATATAGCTCTTTAGTTTTAGCTTGTTAGTAATAAATGTTAATATTATTTTCCCAAATCCAGTCTCTTTTGTCTGCATAAACCTTCTCTCAACTAATAATAATTGTGTGGAGGGTGTGAAAGCAAATTAACCCAGAGCAAAACCATGACACCTCTTAATCCAATTTTTTTGTGGGCTAGACCATAGTGATTGCCCTAATTTAAAGTGGTTACACTCACAGGCCACTGCCAAGCCATAAATTCAAGCACCGCTATTGCAATTCCAGGGAGCAGGACCTTGGACAAACCCCTCCCTAAGCCATGAACAGAGCAAGCTGCCACTACTCTGGTGGACAAGCTCTTTATCCGCACGGACTGTGGTCCTGTGCAACAGGACATGGCTTGGGAGAAACTGCTGCCCAGCCCTGTGATATCTGCTGCTCAGCTTTGTATGGCCTTTGTTTAATTACAGCTGTTAAACCGGAAACACGTGTCCCATATTCCAATTTATGTCCCTTATTCCTGACTAATGGAGCACTGGAGTGGTCCAACTACTGACCAAAGAGCCAAGAACAGTTTTTTGGAGAGAAGAAAGCCAAATAGAGTCAACTATATAAACTCAGGAGACTCCTTGGGATCCTTTAGAGGTTGGGCCTGTGATATGAGCACAGCAGGGCTAGAGGTGACTGCCAAGGTTTGTAGCCCTTGTGCAGTTCATATATTATATAAAACAATTGAATTTGAGATACAGTCATTTAATAAAGCTATCAAATCGCCTACATTTACAAAAATGCATCAGCTAAGTTTGAACAAATGAACTGAACCAAAAAAGCCTTTATCAGAGACGATTATTACCAGGCCAAGTAAAGAGCAATCACCAGATACTTCCTTGATGACTTTTGACTGACACATAAATTCAGGTTAAAATATTTACTAGCGTTTTAAAGAATATATTGGTGGAGTGTTCTGTTTGAATGGGTTTTGGTATTTCCCTTTATGCTGCCTTTCAATTAGCATCTTCTTCTTTTTTTCCAACTCTGTTATTTCTTTTCTATTTACTTTCTTTCTTTGTTTCTATACTAGCTGCCTAAAAAAATCTAACCTAAAACACAAACCCTGCCCACCTTATCCAGAGAAACCATAACCAGTTGATCAAACATCTCTTCTGCTCAAGCCAATAAAATCACTGCAGACATCTGCACTGACAGTCTCTTCTGCTCAAAAAACCCCACCAAAACACAATCCAAAACCAGTCCACAGGGAAAATCAACTAAAAAAGCAACAAAAAGGTCAAATGAGCTGTTCAACACTTTTCTCAAACGTGATGTGAACACACTGTTTCTTCTCACTTGTAAATGCACCATGAAGAAAAAGGCTGCAGGACTTCCTCAGAGCTTTCCTCAGTTATTCCATTCCAGAACAGATGGATGGGGGGTGCCTCAGCAAAACTGAGCTCCATGTTAACCCCTCTGGGACACAGCTCAAGATCTTCAGTGCACTAATCAAAAATCACTAATGGTTTCCAATGCTTACTTAGGCAGGGTAGGAAAAATAGAGCAGCAGAAAAAGGCCAGCAAGCACACATACAGGCCACGGAGCCACCCACACATCCCTGTCAAAGCCTGGTCAAAACCAAGGAATCTCCACTGTCACCCTGGTTGCCAATGCCCAAAAAGACAGTGTGTTACTGCAACCTTGCCTTTAGGTAACACACAAAACATAACAGATCAATCATTTATCCAAGAGCTCCCATTCTTGAGTTCATTTCTGCCTGCACTAAATAGGCAGATACCACAGGACTGATACAGTGAAAGTAACAGTTCTTGTTTAAATTGCAGACTGAAATACTACTCCTTGTCTTCAATATGATATTTATCTGTCTTCTCTTAATAAATCACTGTTTCAATGTTTCCAAGTTCACAACCCACTCAATTAAATTTACTTCCAAATTAAACATCATGCTTCCATTTTCTAAGGATCATAAATCCTAGGGAAAATATCTGATCATGAACTGGCACTGTGAAATAGATATTAAAGACCTTCCAGGGCAATACTGATATGCATATATTCAAAGTCCAGTGGGTTTCAACACTGTGTATTTTTTCATTTATAATCCTAACATGAATCCACACAGCGACTCCAGTGGTTTACAGCATTTTTCCTGATTAACTTCAGTGAAGACAGAAACAAACCCCACCCTAAATACCAAAACACAAATTGGTTCCCTTCAGAAAGACTTACTGTCAGATACAGTTTAAGATAATGGTCACTTGAGAGAGAAAGGAACTTTTAGTAATCCCATGGAGAGATAAAATATTTTCCATTTTCATATTCATAGAATCATAGAATCATAGAATCATAGAATAGATTGGGTTGGAAAAGACCTCCAAGATCATCAAGTCCAACCCCTGATCCAACTCCAATTACTATATCATGGCACTAAGGGCCACATCCAATCTCTGCTTAAAAACCTCCAGGGATGGTGAATCCACCATCTCTCTGGGTAGGCTGTTCCAATGCTTGATTACCCTCTCTGTAAAGAATTTCTTCCTAACATCTAACCTAAACCTCCCCTGGCAGAGCTTGAGCCCANGTCGGTTGCCTGGGAGAAGAGACCAACCCCCACCTGGCTATAACCTCCCTTCAGGTAGTTGAAGAGAGTGATGAGGTCACCTCTAAGCCTTCTCTTCTCCAGACTAAACAACCCCAGCTCCCTCAGCCTCTCCTCATATTCGGTTATATCCACAAATACCAATGACTTTATTTTGTTTTGCCTTTCTTTTCCATTCATTTAGAGTGTCTTTCTCTTGAGCCTGTCTCACACAAAGTCTTTTCCATCTGTTTCCAAGTTTGTCCTCATTAAAGGTATCATTACTATCATGATTATTAGGTTTTAAAGCTCTTTATTCAAATCAGGGGTTACTCCATATTGCTTTACTTCCCAAGCAAGGAGCCAGGCCTTCTAGTTGATGTGCAGAGCCCAGGCACAATGAAATCAATGGCACCACTGTAATTTCCAAGCAGCAGAGGATCTGCCCCTGCTTGCTGAAACAGCAGCTTTTCTACATCCATAAGCACGAAGGCATAAAACTCTGCTCAAAGTTTAAAAGCAGTCTGAAATGTTGTGCCTTTCTTTTCAAACACTTCTGAAGTTATTTAGGCAGTAGAAAAAAAACATTTCTCCAGCTAGGCTCCAAAAGTGGTTAGTACGGTTCATTGCAGTAGGTGCTTATTGGGCATTTTCAGGCTGCTCCTTAGCCTGTTCCCAGGATCGTGAGGATTCAATTATTTAATGTCAGGAAAACTTTGAAGACAAAACTGTGATGATTTGCTCAAAGAACCAAAGAGCTTTTGTTTCAACAGCCAAGTTCTGGATGGAGGCATAAAGTACAAACCCATTCAGTGGTGGATTTCAGCAGAAATCGAGCGAAAGTGAAGGAGAGCAGCTTTGCATAGCCATAACTTTTAGTCACTTCCCACCTTCTCTCTGGAAATACTTACCATGCTGCATGGATTTTAAGCCCTAAACAGCTACATTGCTATTTATGATTAAGAGGCAGTGTCTTGAAATACTTCTGGAAGATCTTAAAGATCTACTGAAGTCTGGGAGCCTTTCAAAGACCAAGAAACCTGGGTGGCTCTGCTTTTGCTCACAAGCACTAAAGCGTGCAGGATAGGAAAGGCCTGGCCCTTCATTGCTATTAAGCAAGGCAAGGGTTGTAGGATTTTTCACTGTATCGGTAGATATAGTCTTAAGAATATGTAGTTCTTAAGACTACTAGTTTCAACTGACGAATGAAACTGACCTTTTTCTCAAAAGGCTGCTTTGTTAAAAATAAACCAGAAAATTATGATGTCAAGAAGTTAGAAACTCTTGACAAAAAATTTAAGGTGGCATCACACTTCTCAGTCTTTTTTTTAATTGTCAGAAGACAACTGGAGAAAGGTATTGTCTGTTCATAATGCAAATTTAAGTTCAAACCAATTTCCACGGCTTGGCATTAATTGCCATTAATTAGGCTTGGGAAAGGAAAGAAAAAGTATTTGGTAAAAACAATCAAAAAAATCAGAGGAACTATCATTCTGAATATAGAACAACCTCCTCTAGCTTTGCCAGATACTTGAGGAAAAAATCAATCCTTTCAGTCCTCTGCAATATGAGACCAGAAGAGAATGATGAAGTGTTACAACATAAATTCAACAGTAAACTTACAATTCCACTTATTGAAGGAATCTTTATTTTGCAGTATGCCTGAACATCTGCAGACTCATCATACACTAAAATATTTGTGTCTTACTTCCTTACAAGTAATTGTAATGATGAGATCTCTTTTCACCAATAAAAATGTATCTCTTTCCCAAGTTTTCCGAAGCTCTGGTGTCGCTTATCATTTGATTGTTCTCATGCTCGGTTACAGTCCTCCTGCCCAACGAAGAGTCCTGCTCTTGCTCCTCCCTGAGGTTTACCTCCCATAACTTCAGTGAAACTCCTCCAAAGAATCCTTATTTTAAGTTCCATTCAGCTGTTCCTTGCTCTGTAGCAGCTACACACAGTTTTCCAGCAGGGAGGCATCTGCTGTAGGCTCGTGTAGTGCAATCTCTCACACCCCTGGTGCTGGCTCAAGGCAGTGCATTCTTTCCTTCTGCTCCTCCTCTGCTGGCAGAGGTGGGGATGGACTGAAGTATCAATCTGAATGCAGATAAGCTGCAGCTGGACAATCATGCCCCTTAAAACACTTTATTAGTACATTGTGGCTGCCAGTGGCCAACAGATATTCTGGTTTGCTGTCTTGGGGTCCCTAAGCCAGCAGTGCAGGCTGGTAACCTTTTTTAGGGAGCTCATCAAAAATAAGTCCATGTTCACCCAGCAGACATTCACCTGACCTCGATCTTTAAACCACACTACCAAAGTTTTCAGAATTACAGCAGTTTGATATTAAAAAAATGGAGTGATGACCGGGGTAAGTACTACTGCCATAGGTACAAATATGAAAGGAAGACTGGGCCTGTAAGGCTTCTAAGCACCCAAATTCTTCTGACACAAAGTGTTTGAAGTAATATTCAATAGAAAACAAAGACATTGGGCAAGTTAAGAAATAAAGGATAAAGTTTAATCTCCCTTGACTAACCTAATCACGCAGTCTATAAATCAAGTTTTAAATCCCCATATATATTCTGTATTTAAAAAAGACTTGGATTTCTTTTGGAATTTAATGCTGCAATATAAAAATATTCTCTGCAGACGAAATCTCTTTATTTGATCCAACCATGAAGCCACTAATTATGTAGAACTTCTACTGGGTGATTATTTTACTAGAAGAGATTTTAAAGAGGGTAAAACCCAAAAATGTTGAAACTGAGCAGCTCAAAGGGAAATGAGAGAAGAAACAGCAAAAAAAAAAAGTTTCTTTTACAGAATCAAAGATGTAAGAACACATTCTATCTCACTAGATCAAGAGATGCTTAAGGAACAAAGAAAGGTTTTTCCCTATCCAAAAGAGAATTTTGCTCAGAATAAAAGAAGATTAGGGAATCAAAGAATGCTGTACAGAAGTATCTATGACAATCGGAACCAGGTTCTAAACTACACTCTCAAATGTTGCGTAGCATGTGAACAACTATTTAAATTAGTAACAACCTCTCCTCTTGGCAAGAAAGGAAAGAAATGTGTCTTCATGTGATTTGGGAATTTGCCTATGAATTTGTTTATGAATTTGGATTGACACTGGTCAATGTATAGCTAAGCCAGAGAACAAAATTAATTTTGAATCAAAATTTGTAAAAGACAAAAGAAAAGAGAAGTATTATATCAGGCCAATGACTACACCTTGATAACTTTAAAAAGTAGTGTTTACGCCACGTAAAAAGAGAACTGCAACAGATTACATATGAGGGACTTTATTACCTCACAAAGCTAATTACTTACAAAGAGTAAATGGCATTTCCAAAACAGTCCCTTGTTGGTCATCATAGAGACAACAGAAGAATAAAGAGGAAGCAGAAAGTCAGTTGCATTACTGAGAGGAGAATCCATGTTACTGAAGATTGGTCACTGCCATGAAATCTATGCACCATAAGGGGTTCCACTGACAGACACTGCCCAGAGGGCTTAGATATTTGAAGAAGCCTTGAATAAACCATGTGGTGATATTCCAAACACCATGTGCTGTTCAAATGAGTATTTTCACGGAAACTACTTGATGGTTTGGTCATCAACTAAAATGCAAAAATAATCTAAAGCTTCAAGATCTAAAACGTTTGCATTAATTGGGTTCAGATTAATAAAAACTGTTCAAACAGCCCATCTCTTTCATGTTTTAATGCATTTTCTTTGAAAGCTTTGCATCAAGTTCCTTAGTTCTGTCTATAGCTGGAAACAGAAGTATAATCAAAACAATGTGAGAAAGGTTTAAATTAAAGATTTTGGGGTCTGACAAGAAGCAGGAAATACTAAAAATCTTGCAGAGTCAGTTCTCCAGAGGCTTCCAGGCCAAGGGGGCTTGCAAAGTTATATAAGCAACCAGATTGCTGGGTGCTTTACAAGGCAAACTGAACAATCAGCCTTTCTGAGTTTCCTCTCACTATTTTGCATATTTCTCTTTATCCCTTTCCCTTCCTTTCAAAGCAATCTTTCCATATTTCAAGAGAAGTTAAAAAAACATTCTTTTAATACAGAACTTATGAAACAAGCACCTCAGTGGGACTCATTGCTGCTGGCTGTTGTTCAAATGATGTATTTGCAGGGCAGGTCATCAAAGCAACAGCAGGCTTCAGCTGGTGTTCTGCCGTGGGGAATGCTGTTTTTATAAGAACATTGCTTACAAACAAAAGGTGAAAAAGATACACCACCACCTCTGCCAAATGATGCCAGAACTAGGAAACACAGCAAATGAAAACATGACTTCTATGAGTTTCCAAACTGGTCATGACCGCTGTCACCAAGAAGCAAGTATGAACCAAGAAGCACACAGTCAGCACAGGAGCCTGGAAAGAAACATTCATATTCTCCTTCAAGATGCAGAGGATAAAGACCAGAAAGCTGTTTACCTGGAAAAACAGCAATATGGACAATTCTCCTTCAGAGTCAGGTCAGATAGAAAGTCACGAAGCTGCCAAGGCTTCTTGCTCAGCATCCCAACCCAGAGCTCTCTCTTAGATCTCCCACCAGCAGCAAACAAGGAGAAACTCATTTAGAAGCTCAACAGAGAAAATACTGATGGCAAGTGACATGCAGAAAACTGTTCTGTAAGATGGAGGTGGAAAGCTGTGACACACAAGTTGACCCAGCCATCCAGGCTCAACCACTTTCCTGAGGCAGACAAAAGAGCATTTCCCCTCACCCAGATGAGTTGCAAGCTTTGTCTTTTAGTAATTTTTTTAAAAAGATCTGCCATTTAATATATAAAAAAGAATAAATTAGTCTTTGAGAAAGTATTTCTTTTGTATGTTTGCAAAATGTGCCTGGAGCCCTATGGACAACTATACAGAGTGGTAGATACAAGCTGACTGTTTAATGAAGCCAGAAGGGAAAAGGTTACCTTGGAATTTAGTATAACAAGAAAACACTGCCAGAAACTTCAAATTGGAATTATTTAAGTAACATCAGTATTGAAAAAATATATGGTCAGCAAAGAATAATGTCCTGGATATACTGTAATCATTACACTAGGTAAGATGCTTGTGCAACTGGAATTCAGTGGAGTTGAATTCATTAACACAAGGGGTTGAATTTCATCCAAAGTATTAACAGCTTCAAGGGTTTTAGTAGATGATCACCCCCAGCCAAGTAATACATGTTGGCTACAGTAAGATGAACATTTATTTAGTGAAAGAAACTCTCCCTGAAGAAAACCAACTTGAAACTATTTTAAGGACAATAATTCAAAGGATATGTAAGTGTGTGCATGCAGGAAGAACGAGGCATCTTAATAACAAACTACACGTAAGAAATGTTAGAAATTGCACATTTCTATCTGTTTTAATATACTGTCTCCTATTAGATTTTGCATTTCTTTTGCATTAGAAGCAAACTTGTATTAGTCTTCATGCTCCTTGGTAACTTATGCGTTTTCCTCAAACACAGGCTGAACTCCAAAGATCAAATACTGACATAACCTGCAAGGATTTCGAGCAGTACTGGATCTGACTGTAAGTGAAATCCCATTTACAGGTCCAGGAGTGTCCACACTGGAATTTCAGATGTCTTCCATCGTATACCTTATGTGAAGATGTCAACAATGTGATTTTTCAGTTCTGGATTTTTCTGTTCTTCCACTTTTAAATTTGATGATGAGCTCATATTGTTTTTTAAAAGGCAAATGCTTTTACAAGTGAAAGATCCTACACTCTCACTTTGTGTTCATCACCACAGATCCCACCTTCCAAACCCCTGAATGAGCTCATCTATGTGACAACACATCCAGCTGTGGCTACAAACACCAGCAGTGAGCTCGAGTGCCCTGTAACTCAGCATTACCCTTTGGGAAGGAATGGTTTAACAAACAGAATATTACCAACAGTGCAGAAGGAAGGACAAAGACTGTTAATTGTAACACAGTGAACACTTCATCCTAGCTGTCACTTTTTTAATAGGAAAAATCATGCTCATTGTGACAGATGTGATCAGAAAGGGCAGGATCCAAACAGAGGCTGATGCAAAACTTCTTGACAGAACATGCTTCTAAGATTTCTGTCATCTCCAGGCCTAACAGAGACTCCTCATATCTCTTCACCATTGCCTTGAACCGTTCAAACAGAATGTGGTAGTCAGACTGGCTGTGGTAAAAATAATTATCATGACTCAAAATCAGAGCAGGCTGTAGGCCACACACACACTCTGAATTGAGTCTGCAGAGGAAGACCATAAAATGATCAAAAATCAGCAGATAAACAACTTTTGCCAAAACAAACTAACCACAATAGTGCACTTTTTGGTTTAAGGAAACGCAACCTATTGAACATCCCAGGCCAGCAAACATGTCTACACATAAATCCTGAGTGAATCTGTCAGCAGGTAGTGTAACATTCACTCACATGCACTGAACTGGGGAGTTGCTAAAAAAATGCACATTTGTCTGATCAGACCCTGACCTGTGCACAGAAAAGCACTTTCCTGGATAGGTCAGGATCAGACACTTCAGCGGTGAGGCTGTTTATAAATTTATGGTGAGAAAGACAATGCTCTTAGTAGACCTGTGTTAGCTTTGAATTAAAGCATGGCCACACAGAGAGCAATTTATCAAAATTACTGTTAACTCAGATAATCAATGTATCTAGAACTAAGCAACCAATGCTAACTGAACTAAGTGGAAAAAAATTAGAATCTTCTCTGCTCATAAGGTCTCTTCTAAAACTGACATTGAATTGAAAGTTTTGAGGTACTCAAAAACTTTTAAAGCTTCTATTAATGGCCAGTCATGTAGAATCAGAAAATATTTGACCAAAAGTAGAATCTGAAGCACTGAAGGACAAGACTGAAAGTGGAGACAAAAAGGCAGAAGCAAATAACCAGTAGTCATCAATTTATAATGCCAATACCACGTTTTTATAGGAATGCCTGATCTTGCAAATATAAAAAAAAACCCCAAAATAAAAAACACCAAACCCCAACTTGCTCCTCTTCCTGTGTAATATTTCCTGAGTCTTCAATTCAGTATTCAGGAAGTAAGGACACAACAGCTCCACTGGGATACCTAATCTTAAAAAGCATTTCTTAGGAATATTATTCAAAATGTTCTGCTGAAGCTTACACAGAGATTCTAACTAATAATTTGCTCTGCAATTTCCTTGTGGTTTGAACTTGCTGTGCTTAATTTCAGTTTATTTAAGAAGTGTTTCCTTAAATCTTTTCTCCACAGTTTGGAGCACATTGTTGGCTGTACAAAGAAAGGTCTTTGTTGTTTAAATCCAGCAGAGAACAGGCAAGAGGACCAAGGACAAAAGGTAAAAAAAATAGTTATTCTTATCCAGATATTGTAATTACATATTTTCTAAGTAATGCATTCAGTAAGCTCTAGATGCAAGAGAAACACTCCAACTCCAGTGCACGGGTAGGGATGCACTCAATGAACAATACACACCAGAATACCATGTTTAAGTCACTGAAAACTCAAACATGTAACCTCTCCTCCATATTACTATATAAAATTTGTTGCAACTTTTTTGCACAGAAACTTGTAATCTTGTATAAAAATAATTTTTTTAAAAAATCAGTAACAGTGATCAAAATTAAGTATATTTTGAAGTGTATTAATTGATCTACTTAGCCTCACATGAAGGAAATGAGTGAATTGCTTATATTATAAAACTTTTCATATGATCACGTGATACACCAGTGCCTCTAACAACATTTATCTAAATTCTCTGCCAGTGTTCTAAACCAACTCCTTTATTCACTGTAACTTTGAATATCTAAATTGATTTCAAAATGTTATTTTAAGCTCCAGAGCTGCTAAGAATATTTCATCATGAAAGGTACTGTTTGAATGTTATCTGCTGCATGTATAGAATGAAAGTGGGTTTTGAGCATCTTTTCACAGACCCGTTAGTATCAGCCCCTGTTCTTTCCATATGACAAATTTCTTAAAACCATATTCATGTTAGGAACATCAATTTTCACAAAAGTGCTGCTAACACCTCCTGGAGTTTTGTTTAAAAATATTAACGTGCAACTCTTATTTTAATCAGAAATACTGTACACTGGTATGTGTCAACAGAAGATGATACAATAGCAGAGTATCATTTTACAGAAAGTGGGGGAAATGGATTAGACCCAAAGATATCTCTATTTCATTTAGTGGCTGAAATTGTTTAATTCCGTTAAAACCAAAACTGAAATACATAACATATTCCCTGAAGGAACTGTGATGTACTTTACAACGAGCTATGAAATAAATTTCACTATGAAACAACCATCTTTGCAGCAAACAATATTCAAGTGAGAAACCCTGCTGTATCTCCCCTCTCTTTCCTGGGACACTCACACACACCAACTGCCAGTGCTGGACTGTTGGATGAACTAGATGAACAAAGCCACAGGACTCCAAACTCGGACATCTGCCCCAGAAACAACTGTTCTTTGAGTTACCAGACAACACCATAACCCTTTAATGAGCGCAAGTTCATTACACAGTATAAGTGTATTTCAAAACTAAAACATTTTCAACCGTTGTATCCTTCAATCTCATATTAAGCTAATTTTTAACTACTGGTACCTCCTTCCCAACAGATTACCTTGCTGCTGGGGCTGTGGATATGAAGAACAACCAGCTTCTTTAAATTAGGTTCTCAAGACTCAAAAAAAAGGGAAAAAAAAAAAAAGCATCTTCCAAATAATCACTTTAGGTTCATATTATTTGGCCTTAACTTTTGCCATTATCTCAAATCCCAATCCCAAACATGATGAAGTATTTCTATTTAAAACCATATGTTTTGCAGCACAAGTGCTGTAACATCCTGGTCCCACTGAAGAAGGTATTATGGTCCTACTTAATTCAGTGGCAGGCTTCCCATGTCACTGGATGAGGACTGGCCAGCTGATGATTACCAGTGGGATAAAATGTGTGTATTTGTCTCTTTTCTGTACAAGGCCAGCATGTCACACAAGTGCTTTGCCAATGGAAAAGTCTGTCCAAGGTCAGCTGCTCTGTTACCAACAGGGTCTAACACATCAGCCAGTAAGAAAATAATGCTGAAAACTGCTTTGAGAAGCAAGTCATTCTGACATAGCTCAGGACTGTAAAGCTTCTAACCTCCTTTACACTTCAGAGAGTCTAAATCTAAACTGTAATAGAGTAAAAGAGTAAGAGTAAAGTAATGGCCAGTCTTCGGGAATGAAGAACCGGGGAAGGTCTTTACACCTTCCAGCCTGCGCATTGGATTTTTTAGGTGAGACACAGTGTGCGCGGAACTGAGCCCACCCTTTAATCCTAAGGTTCATCTGCCAGGGCCAAGCGAGCTTGGACGGTGGCAGCGAGGTCCTCAGGACGTAGATGGATTGCCTTACAGGGCTAGCGAGCTCCATCTGCCTGGGGAGTGGCCCTGACCGGGAATCGAACCCGGGTCTCTGCGGTGACAGCGCAGCACCTTTACCCTCTAGACCACCAGGGGCTCCCAAACTGTAATAAAACTGTAATAAAATACTAGAATAAATATACAACCTGATGAAAACATTATTAACATCAATGAATAGCTATTATACAGCACTCCAAACTGGACTGCTTTGTTTCTGAACAAACATACACCAGAAAATAAACATGAGATGTTTCCTGGGGAATTTCAGGTATACCCAATGGCTCTGTTAGTTCATTTTGGCTCACTAAGAAACACTAATGTTGCAGCTCATTCTCAATTTGACTGCTAAAATATTTTCCTTTATCAGATCAACACTCTTCCTATAGTAAAGATCTGCAAGAAATGGAAAGCCTAAAAGGAATTGGAGCACTTGGGGGGGGGGGGGAAGGAAATATGTTTGTGTTATATGAAATTCATTTATCCAAAACTGGGATTTTGTGAAAAGTTAATTACAAAGTTACATGAAAAACCAGCTAAGCAACCATTGAAATAGCCTGTCTCCTTTAATCTGCATATTCTGCCTATCCAGATAATGACTCACTCCATAAACACTTTAAAGCTTTATATACCACTGTCATGTTTTTTAACAGAAGTTTATCATTTACAAGTAGCAAGAACTTAAAAATTTTATCCTGGAATCACTCTAATGTGTGTGCAAAAACCAAAAATGAAGGACTTAAAATTAGCAAACCTCAAGAAGCTCCATCATATTCAGCAGAACTATTAGGACTGTGCTTTTTATGAGGGTCACAGGCTTTGCAACAACGAGCAATAGGTTACTACAAAAAAGTTCACAAAAGCAGTATGGAGAAGTTTTCCAATGTTCAGATGACTTTTAGCTGAGTTATTAGTGATACTAATATTCCTGCCTGCTTTTTCCAGCATCTCCTGATTTTACAGAAATACCTCCTTACGAAAACAAACTTCCCTGAGTGCTCACTTGGTTGGTGCTTTTGACAAAACAGTGAAAAGATGTGGAGCTTTGGAAAAACTGGAACACATGGAACCAAGACAATCTCCTAAACAGAGACAAGCAGGATAACTCCAATTCCCAGAAACAGCCGCTGTCTTCTTCTAAAAAATAAATCTTAGTGACCTTGAGCCAACTTATGATTTTGCACTGAAGAAACCATAAAATGTACAAAGTGAAATGAAAACCAAAAGCAACCAACTTACAGTCCTTGAAACAAGTGGAATGTTGCTTACAAGCAGCTTGGATGGCTACAACTTGATCATGACAGAACACAATTCAGTTTTGCAAAGCATTCAACTACATCCTTAAAGGAATAGCTGCTGGATTGTTTTTCCTGTTGTTGCTGCACCTTAAGGATAAAGGTTTTTTTAACTATTAAAGTTCAAGACTTCTGTTTATTACCATAAATATAGAGAGAACAGTAAATACCAGATCTGGGTTATCAAGCTTCCCAGCTCTACCAGTGTTATGTGCACTATAACTATGTGCAGGTCTATATTCTGAATGCCGCTTTATCAGTGGGAAATTTGTGACCACTAACATGCCAAAAACCAACCTGATATTTACCATTTCACTTGCGCAATAAATTGCTTGATAAATCTGTCTCTAGTTTCAGTTTTCTGATCTGCTGGAACATGTTCATTCCTGTCCTAGTGCAACTCACCTGCCTTAATAAACCCAGTTTATTGTGTAACAATGTAAGCAGAACAGCTGGAGTCCTTCTAGCTGGAATTACATCCTCCAGAATTCCTAACAGGCGAGCTGGCAAATTGAGCAGACTAAATCCATACCAGCAGCTTTAAAATAAAAACATATGAAATGGATAAAAAAACAAAAAAAAAAAAAAAAAAAAAAAAAAA
>NW_020955283.1:1698033-1767247 GCF_003031625.1 Empidonax traillii
GTGCTGCCCATTCCAAAAAGGTTGAAGTGGCTCAGGCCATTTTAACATAGTTAAGGGAATTCTTCTGCCAGCTGATTTCAGATGCTGGCACGTAAATCTGACAGAAAAATTACATTCAGCTCCATGATTTTATATATGAGTAACATGACTGCTTTCACTGCACTGCCAAGTAAACTTCGTTCTCGCCCATTTTTTACTAAGTGTACAAGTATCTATGGAAGTTCTTTAGATAGAATTATTGGTTTAGCTCATCATCAATCAAGTTGGTGTCAATGGATGTTACACAAATTGTTGGCACAAGAAAACGAATACTGGTGCATATAAGTACATAATGTATCAAAAACTCACTTGGATGAAACCAAGACAAATTAGAACTGATAAGACCACCCTACAAAAGGTCCAGACATTTGGTTTTCTTGGACTGTGGGTAGTTTATATTATTTCTTCAATTTTTGAAGAGTCACCTTTTTTTGGTACAATTATGGAGTTCACATTACAGCTCAGACTGTTGCCCATAATAAACTCTCATCCACAGGCAATGTTTGTGTGGAACTCAGCACAGCTCCAGCAGCAATTAAGGGCAAGAAAGTAGAAAAGAAGAAAGAAGCAATTCCATAATGAGCTTTTTCCTTTCTTCTACCTGAGCAGCAGCTGAGATGCTCACCAAGTGAGATAAAGCAGCTGTCCAACAGGAACAGTGGGATTTGGAACTTCCAGTACAGTCCCAGCAAAGACTACACCAATTTTATTGTCTGCTCTGGCAATTTGTAAGATGGATTGACAGGTGAAGAGAAACTAAAGGGTGAGGAGCAGGTTTTATAAATCTGAACTGACTCTTCTCTTTCCAGTCCACTCAGAAGAACTGCCTCCAAAATATGCACAAATACAGACAAACCAAGGGCTTTGTAACTTGAGGACAGGACAGGTGATAACAGGGAAAGCCACAGTTCATAAATGCACACAAGACGGACATAGATCTGCATTAATTCCACATAACCTCTAAGTTGTAACCCCTGACACATATCTAGAAATATACCTCAAGATGCTATGTTAATGAAAATATTCAAGGACCATCTATGGTTTTGAATTAAGAACCTACTTCAGAATAAACAATTGTACAAATGACCTTGGATTGTGCAAATGCCACCTCAGTACCAAATTATCTCAATAAAATTTTGACATACTTTCACTTCAAAAGAACTGAAATTTTAGGCAAGCAGAAGATGACCTTTCCTCCTCAAACAGTCTCAATTCAATGTACATGAACAACCAATGCTTGGCTGGATTCCTGACTGCTCAGAGAAGTGCAATGGTGTGGGAAGGGAAAACACCACAGTGGAACCAACTAACGGGAAATACCAAAGCCAGGTCACATGGACAAAGAAATCCATGGTAACAGGTCTGTGGTGTTTGTCATGCAAGATCAACCTATAATTACAGACAGACAGTTCTGATCACAATACCTGTTTAATGATTTTCTCTTTCCTCTCTTCTTCTTGACTTCTATTTCACATTGTTCAGAAGGCTTTTCCTGCCAGAACCTCCACCCAGTTGCACTAGAGCACAAAGAAGGCTTCATTCACTGAGATGCAACTTACCCAAATAGTTGTTGCTCTTTGACATCTCAGTAATGTTGATTTTGGTAGCTCCTTCAGGAATTTCCACTATCTTGTGGTAGCCAAGATTTGTTAGCGTGTGTTTGAAAACTCCAGACACCACCTTGCAAGCAGTGTTGTCCCCTCCACATATTCCACACTTGTCAATCACCTTGTCAGAACCCAGATAGTCGTCACAGCCAATGCTCTGCAAAATAAAGTAAGATTTCTTTTTACAAGATCTTACAACTGCAGACTTTGGAAATAATAACCAAGGATAGTATGACTTTCAGAGAACAATTAATTGTGAAACCATGTTGAGAATTAGCATTTTAGTAATGTCTTTCTTCGTTCATCTCTATGGAAAAAGGCTAGAAAAGCTAAAGGGTTCACAGACTCGGGGTTTTAAAATCAGCTGACAGGTTTTTACATCCTGCTACCAAAAATAAAGAACACACTAGAGCAGTAGTAATGCATTGTTATCACTGACTGCATCCTCCTTGGCTGAAAGAACCTTTTAACAACACAGTTCCCATGGCTGCTAGTCAGAAAAGAGGTGGAGAGCTGTGATTATGGTAGGATTCAAAGTGGGCTTTTTACAAAAGCAGAACTACTTGATATACCAAGTGTTGTCCTAATCTCCTCTAAGACTGAACACTCGGCCTATTCTCACCAAAAGAGGTTTCTGAGAAATCTTTATGCTGCACCTTGACAGTTTTGGAAGAGATCCTCCTGGGCAGAAAATCTTCAACCCACTCAGTAACACCCACTTGGACAGGATAATTCAAACTAAATAATTTCACAGAATCACAGAATGGTTTGAGTTGGAAGGGACCTTGAAAATCATCTCGGTCCAACCCCCCTGCCATGGGCAGGGACACCTTTCACTAGATCAGGTTGCTCTAAGCCCCGTCCAACCTGGTCTTGAACAGTTCTAGGGATGAGGCATCCACAGCTTCTCTGGGCGTTTAAAATAATGTAAATTAAAGGGCAGAAAAAAGGTTACAGATTTGACACAAACAAGAAAAAAATCTTTCCGAGTTACTGCACTTTAAAAGTCTCTACAGAATGTTCGGTACCTCCTGTTTTACAGAAACATTCCTGTTCGTTGATCTTACTCGTTTGTACTAATAGACTTAAGGAAGTTTTATGATGAACACCTATCATCTACTTCTATGATTAACTGGCACATGCAAAAAAGAACTTCTCATTCTCATTCAAATAAGAATGAAATATTACATGAGCCAGAAAAACAAAAACATTTCACAAATTTTATCAAATGTAATCTGGAGGTTGAAACTAGACAATCTTTAAACTTCCCTCCAACCCCAACCACTCTATCATTCTATGAATGTAGTAATTCAAAATAAATCAAATTAATAAATAAATGAAATAATAAATAAATAAATAAATAAATAAATAAGCTTTTTTAAGCATAAAAAAAAAAAATCATTCATGATCACACTAAAGCTGAAAGCCAGGAAAGATGTCATAATAAGTTAACAATACAGCAACAATGGAACAGATAAAAGGAAAAATCTAAGGTTGGTCATAGATAAATGAAGGAAATACTAGATCCACTTATGCTAAAGTTGAAATGTGATAAAAGCATGTAAACAACAAGGCAATTCTTCCATCACTTTTGATCTTACTACCAAGTGCTGGAGCCTTTTCTTTTTAACTAACCCCTGTTCTCTATTGTTCATGGTTCTTCTGTTAAGAGAATCACAGCTGACATTCCATCCTCATTTTAATAAACAGTTTCCTATATTCTACCCCAATTTCAAAGCTTTTCTTGCCATGTCAGGTATCTTCTCCATATAAAGTCAGATGTTTTTACTTTCCAGGCCTTTCAAACAGAATGGGAAAATGTTATCTTAATAATTCAACCAGTAATGAAGTGGACACAAGTAAACTGGCACATTAAAGATTTGGTGTTGTCCCAGGTGACCATTTGTGCAGTCCATAAAACAGCTTCCCTACAGCTGAGATGTTCATTTGGAGAGTTCTTCACTGACCAGGAATGCAACTGTGTTTTCTCAAAAACAACACTGTTATTTTTTGGTCACAGTTTAAAAACCAATTTATCTATGAGATAAATCAGCTTCTGTTTTGTGACAACATAAAAAGCACTTCAGCATCCAGCCAAGGAAGAGATTTGATGTCCTGGAATTTTGATAGTGGTTATGGCCTAATTATAGCCTGGAGATAAGTAGGAATTTGTGGTGTGCACAAGCAGTTGGAACGGTTGACAGCTAAACAGCACACAGACAAACCAACTGAATTTACTCCTAGAAACAGGCTTGAATTGGAGTTGGGTAAAGAGGAAACTCCAGATCCTCAAGAGACAGTTTCAAAATAGCAGTAGATACTTCATATACTTTGATGACAATATCTTTAAGTTATTAAAGAGCAGAAAATTAGCTGCATTCAACTCGAAACTCTGTATTTCTCAGTATAAAATTTGTATTTATTTCTGAAGACTGCAGAAATGCCTGAGTTGGGGTTCGCTGTTACAGCATCATGGTGCTCAGGTATTGGAGACAACATAGGCCCCCAAACCCTCTAAAACATGGCACAGCACCAGGAGATGCACACCACCAGCAGAATGCAGCTGCCAGAAACACAGGGAACACCAGGATGACCAACAAAGAAAACCCTACAAGCCACACCCCCCTCCAAAATTACCTGGGCTACTTCAGGAAATGGCACAAACTATTTTATCAAGGCACTTCCACACAAAGACAAGGGATTACAACAAAAAGAGCTTGTCAGAACATACCAGACATCTGGGATTTTACTCCTGTGGTATTCCATCACTGTCTGATTCAGAAGAAACATCTGAGAGTGATCAACAAAGGAATTCCAGCAAGAACTGCAGAAATCATGAAGGAGTAAGGCTCCACAACAAGACTAGTCGAGTTTGGCTGTATTCCCAGCCATTGAAGCCAAAGGTATTATGTTCTTCAACTTCAGCACATCAATTAACAATACTGGAAAATAAATAAAATCCCCTGATCCTTAAAGAAAACAGAAATAACTTCTGACACAGATTTTGAAACGAAATTTTATTATTCTGCTTCATCCCTTGTATCCTATGAGATACAAGAATAATGATGTCCACAAGGTGGCACTTACAATCCTTGTGAAATCAAAATGTAGAAGGTCTCCGTAAAAAGAAAAAAAAGAAAAAAAGAAAGAAACAAACAAAAAGATAATTTCTTACACCTCAACACAAAGTTTGTATTGCACTTCTTTTCAAATGAGCCTTTATCACCTCAGTAACAAGTGCTGACATTTTGTTAACAGTAACAGGTTCTTAAAATATCTCAATCAATCCAAAGATTTCTTTTGGTTTAGAATGTATTTTAATCTAAAATACAAATGTTGCACAAAACTGAAATGAAGGAGAAACTCTCAAAGTGTTTTTTCTTGCATCATATGCTCTCCTTTTCTTGTGTCCAGGCGGACTTCATTTATCAATGATAAATAAATATTTTAATCCAAATTCTGGTGTCTGTCCTCCAAAGGAATCCTCACTGACTTCGAAGTTGACATCAATGGGAAATTTGCTCAGGCTCCTTGTAGATTTGACAGGGCAGAATTATGTCAATTCTACGGTCTCACAATGCAAAATTTACTAGCAAATTTAAATGACTTTTAGATTTAAGTGTGTCAAACAGAAGTATATGTATATTTTTTTCCATTCACTTGAATTTCTGTTGAAAAATTAATCACTCCCACTGAATCTGTGGGAATGAGACAGATGAAGTTTGGGAGCACCTGAGGAATTTTTAGGTACACAAATCTTTGGGACTGGACAGGAGGCAACCAAGGGTGCCAACAGAGCTGGATGATTTCACAGTTAGGTCACAGTGGTTGGTGGGAATGCCTAAAAAGCAGCTGCCACATCCATCTTCATTAAGGGCAAGAAGGACCTGAGGCTCATTTGCAAGCTAGGCACCCTAACAGCCCTCAGGAGACTGCAGAGCTGATCCTCCTGGAGGTTATTTCCAAACACATGGAGAAAAATAAAAAAGGAAAAAAAAAAAGAAAAATAAAAAAAAGAGAACAACCCTCATGGACACACCAGGGTCAAGTCGTGCCTGAACAGGCACAACTTGTCTTCTGTGGTTCAATGAGTTCAGCAGATAAGTGGAGAGCTTGAGTGGATGTTCTGTGCCTTGAGTTCAGTGAGGCCTTCAACATCATCTCTCACAGTGTTCTTAAAGCCACACTGGAGAAATCCAGACTGGGAAAGGTGACAATAAAGTGAGTGGGAAACCACTGGGCTGCCAGATTTAATGGGTAGTGATCACTGCTCCAAAATCCAATTGACAGGCAACTATCCGCAGCCTCTCTCTGGGAGGGATACTGGAGTCAATCCTGTTAAACATTCCCTGTATGACGAGGGTGTTAAGGCAGGAGTGTGCTGGCAGCACAGATGACACCAAATTGCAGGAAGCAGGACTGGACTGCTGCTTAGAGGTGTCTTTGCAGCCTGGTGGAAGGAGCAGACAGGAACCACATGAAGTTGAAATGGGAAGTTCTGTGTCTTGGATGGAATAACTCCATGCACCAGGAGAGGCTGGGTCTCACTGGCTGGGAAGTAGCTCTGCAGTAAAGGACCTCAGGGACCTTGTGGACAAGAAATTGAGTGTGAACAAGCAACGTGCCCTTGCAGCAGAGACAGCAACTGCACAATGGACTGTTCCAGCAAAGGTGTGGTTGGGAGCTCAAGGAGGGGGATTGTGCCCTCTATTTGACATGAAAAATCTTAAAGTTTTGGCTTCTCATCTCTTGGAATTACAGTTTGTATTAGTGGATTTAGATTGTTTTCCCAGATAGTTTCTGATACTTGCATCACAAGCCTTGTTCCTTGCCTTCAATGAATCTCTCTCCTCTACTAGGAAGGACACTAGTTTTCTGGTTTAATTTTCCCCCCAAAACCTAAGCAAGGTTGCCTAGTGATTGGCTGGGTGGCTCTCTCCTCAGTGTGTGATCAAGCTGAGGATAACACTACTACGTTTCTCTGGCCACTGTTAAAACCTTTGAACTTCATACATGAACTTATAAATTAAACTCCTAAAATTCGATAAATATAACTCCTTCCATTTCTGTCTGTGACAGGTATTAAACGAGGCACCAATGAAGATGTAATGACTGCTAGAGAGCAATAGCCAGCACATGCCATCATACCAGGAGTAGGATTCCCACCAAATGTACACATCACTTGCCAGAGCTATATGTAAATGAGAAGAATGATACAGATTTCCAGGAACTGCCTTGAGCTTTGCAGTTCCCTGAGGGAGCCAAAATGTTTGTGCTCCATAGCACTGTAACAGAAGAGCAAGCGAATGACAGCACACAGCCAGGTTTTGAAGCATTTTACGGTGTCAGGGAGTTCCTGTGTACAGACAGAAGTGCAAGATCTGGTGGTGCATGTTCTTCAGTGGGAACAAAATAAGCAGGGTAGTCAGCAGTGAGGAAACAAGGCTATGCTTGTAGAGCAAGAGGTACCTCCAGAAAACCTCCAAAGGCATAGCACGACAAAGCCAGCAGGGCCTGCTTGTCTCACTTCAGTGTCTCACGTCTTCAAGGTTGCAACCTAACCTTCATTTGCTTTACAAATCAAAGGAGCGATGTTGAGAATTTACATTCAACCACAGGATAACAAACAACATTCTAATGGCTCTCACTTGATTTGTGGTTAGCTATAACCATAATTTTTACCCAAACATTTGATCCTGCTTTGGCTTTCAAATATTTCCTGCTGTTATCAGAACTAACCCTCACAAATCTTTGATGCTATTTACAGCCCCTCATGAATAGGTTATGGTCACGTCCAGATGTCGCCCACTTAATCAATCACAGATTTCCTTACCTGCACAATAGCTGGTTTCATTACCTATCTGTGCTTTATGGTGAGCTTCATGTCAGAAAAATTTTGGCAGCAAGAAGAAGCAAGCTATTCATTTTTGACAACCTTAAGAATTCAAATGACATTTATAGTATCTAAATATGCACCATTCAATGAAAAAAAAAGTCACTCACGTAAAGACATATAAAGACCCTTTCACTAAGACATTCAATAGTTTCTTACTGGCTAGAAAATTACTTGAGAGCAAAAAAGGTTTTATTCTTGTTACAATGGAAAAAGTAAAGCCATCCAGGAAAAGTAATCATGTGAAAAGATGTCCTTTAAAGATATCAACTAGTAACAGCTAATAAAGAGGGATTAAAAACGTAAAGCATGCATCTCACACTGATACCTTTGGCAGTTTGCAAAACTCTCAAGTTATTTTTGTTCTAAGGAGATATTCTATAAATGGGACCTGTAGTTCTCCCATGCACTAACCCGAGGTAAGGTGGATGAAATCTGCCCTCTCTCCAATGATGCTGCTGCAACAAAGAGCTGAAATAGAAACAGAACATTGCTAGCTGTCACCTTATCCAAGTCAAGAAAAATATTCAGTTTTGAGCTCTCCACTCTACAAAGAGCTTCTTAAAGGAGATTATTACTCAAGTGTTTTGAAGTGGCCACATTGGCAGCATTTACGAGTGAGGAAAATGAAGATACCCCACCATAACACATATATCCCACTGGACAGCACACACAGGGAGTCAAGGCTGGTGGGCCTTTCCCCATTTGATCACACACAGTTCAGTCATCAGCACTCATCTCCGTCTGAGATGGAAGAAATCTGTCTTAAGCATTCACAGGAGGCTCTGGGTACTGAATGCAACAACAGGCACATGACCCTAACACAGAAGGGGACCAAGTTCACCACATCTGGGTCAGTCTGTTCCCATACATATCTGCTGCTAAAGCATTCAGAACCACATTGAGGGGCTTCAGTTTTGGGTTTTCACGCTTTCACGGGAATCAGACTGCTCCTATTCATTAAGAATGGGAACACTGATAGAAAAAAAAAAAGTACCTCAGATTGAAAGACTGTCTTTTTTTTTTTTTTTTTTTTTTTTTAACCAAACACTGAATTTGCAACTGGAAGGTCCATACTCTGAAGCCCAAGAGGTACAACAGGATCAAATGGTATGTACATCTCTGAAATGCACTAATTGCTTTTTCACTTCAGAAAACTTAGAACGACAAAGACAGTAAGGCTGCTTTAGTGCAAGACCAGACCAAATCTAATCTGAAATAAATATTCCTAAATCACACATAACAAAGCACTCATGCCTGCCTGAATATATTGATCTGCTGCAAATATGCCAGATTACTTGATATCAGGGATTCAGCAAGAGCAGCAAACTCTACGCTTCTATTTATACAATTTATACAGTACAAAGCAGAAAACCATTTCACATCCAAAGTCAGATACCAACTCCACACATTATATTCTTTAAGAATGGTATCTTGTTTCCTAGGATTTGTACACGAAGTGTGTGTTTATGATGTGAACCAGAAGGCTAAAGCCTTCAAAAATGCAGACAGGGCTTGGATATACTGACTTTACTAACAGTGTAGTGTGAAGGTGCATAAAATGTTTGATAAAATCTAGCCTAATTTGACCTTCTTGGCAATGACAAGAAACAGTTAAACAAAGTAATGCAGTATTAGTTCTATGCCTTTTTAAAACACCTCTTATCTGAGTGGCCAGAGCTAATGCATGTCAGCACCACCCTGATCATATCTCAGTATTATTGATGGCAAGTTTCAGGGTCTCCACAATTCTCTTCAAAAGCTTGATACTTCAGAGACCAAGTGTAAAACACAATATATTCTATCCAAAGCTATGGCTGTGTCTGAATACAATACACCAACTCCCTGCTTGGCCTTAAAATACTGCACTTTAAATTCTTTCCTGAACTCCTACAATACCTACCATTATTACTTTCTAGTTTATGAATGTCATAAAGAGCATAAACAAACAGTAATAGCATAGGAAGACAACATCAGGAAGGGAATACAAATAGTTTCAGTTATGACTGAAGTTCAGAACAGCCTCCTGAGCACTTACAGGCAAACACTTACCTCTCCCCCACAGCAGTGAGAGAGGCACTGCTTCCACAGCAGGTGTTTGATTGTCTGAAGAAAAGTTAATGGCACAGTGACCTCTTCGATGCTGTTTTTATCCTGCCCTTTAGGAAGAGGAGATGGAAAGATGGACTGGTATATTGTCAATTTGAATAAAATTTGTTTCTTCTGAAAAATCACAACTGGCAGAGCAGCCACCCCATATCCAACGTCACAGCCAGCAGTGGAAGTCTCCATTCAATGCAGTTCTATTTTCTCCAGCCTTGGTGCAGAACAGCTATATAGTATCACCCCAATTAACATCCATTTAAAAAATGTGGGTGATTTACCCAAATACACAAAATTTATCTGTTTACACAAATACAAATGCTTTCTCTTCTTAAAGAAACTAGATCCTATATGCAGCTGTACCTGAGATGCTTTCAAAGAAATCTTTCAAACTTCCAGGTTCAAGTTGTCTACTTTTTAATAAACAAAATTAAATAGATTTTATTCTTGCAAAGCTCTATTTTGAGATTGCAGTACTAAAATACTAAAATTCTGCCTGTCCTATAGAAAATAATAGCCCTTAAACATAAAGGTGGAAGGGGAGCTTATTACAAATGCCCTGCAAAGCATATGGAATCTAAATGTTGTGGAGTTTCATATACTTCTGTTGAGCAGAATTTAGGAAAGGAGGCAGTGCACCCTGGCTCTGCTACATGAGTACAAAGCAGTCCATCTCATATTCAGCCATCTGGATTTTTGGCTGTACATCAGTGCTGTAGGGGAAGGAAATGTGTGAATCTAAGAGGGAGAAGACCACAAGAGCAGAGGATGTGATGGCATAAAAAGGTCCTTCCAAGTGTGCGCCTGTATCACAGTCTGCAGGAATAGGAACACCCATTTCCTATGAATACCAGCACCTGTGAACATTTCTGTGTGGAAGACTCCACACAGCTGCAGATCACTTCTCTTCAGGATCTCACCAGGCCCTGATCACTTGTCAGATTTTTTAGATTTATCTTGAAAGACATCTCTGCTCTTCAACCAGCAAGGACTGGATTTAACGAGTGCTTGGTTCTGAACACCGTGTTGCTGTAAGGTTTGTGCCAAAGTCCGAAGCTGAGATTCACCAATATACACTTTAAAATATCCCATTTGATTAAAAGAAAAAATAACACTGCTTTACTGTTCCTGGGTTTAAAGGAGTTTAGCCCAAATACCTATACAGTACACTAGAACTTATGGTCAGGTATAAGTATTCAATATTTTGACCTATTTCAATGTTACAAACTTTAAAATATTTTTAATTCTGGTAATTAGAAAGGAAACGTGCAAACCATCAGTGACAAGGTCCCTGAGTAATGGAAAACTGCACACATTTCTCTATTTTGATTGGCATACAAATAAAGAAAAAATGGGGCCCAATGCCTGCCTCAGAAGAGTAGGCTCAACTTCACCATCATGTCAATAATGACTTCCTCCTTAGTTTGCACCAGGAATTCCTGGCTCCCAGTATTTTCTAGCTAATGTGAATTCAGAGTAACAAAAATACCCAAGAATGAAGAGCTTCAGAAGAATCTCAAGGCAGTCAATGATCAGGCCCTTTGAATGGTTAGATTCAATCACCAAAACTCTTCCTCTATACTCAAGAACACAGAAACATAAAGTCCTTGCAAGTTAGTCCAAAGGTATCAAAAATGGATGCAGAAGAGAGATCCTAAAACTAGGAAAAATATATGCTATTTTGACAGAATATTTTTCCAGGTTGCATTTTTTTATATGAGGCACAAAGACTTCCTAAGTCAAATGTAATGTCTTTCTATCATTTAGTAGTCCTCTATGGAATATACTGAGCTTCCTTCCTGAAATGTAGCAGCCCTAATTCCTCTGTCAATGAGTTCCACCACCTGCCACATCATCTTCTCTTGAGAACAGCACCAGGCAACTTCTGCTGACGCTTATAGAGCCTGTACTGAGAACGACAAGGACCATCATTTCCTCATTACATTCTCCATGAACTCTCAGGTTTTATGGACTTCACTCAATCATTTTCACTCAACTTATCATTTTTCCAGCCTATGGAATCCTGCTGATTTTATTCCATTTCCTGGTTTCTCACTGTCTTAATTCCTAATTTCTGATAATCTGTTTTACTATTTTACAGTGACCTGTCACGTTCATAAAAACATCTAAATGTTTTTTTCTGAATGACAAACCGCTATCATTATGGGTTTTTTATTTTGGGGCTGTCTTTTCTTCTGTGGATGACTTGCCTTTAATTGTGCTGAACAGCATAAGCCTAAGCCAAGGCACAGGAATAAAAAATAATTTTTCGTCCCATTAAGAAACCTTAGAACCACATGTGCTAATGCTGTGAGTTCTTCTCTTAACCAGTTACTCATCTTACCCCATCACAAATCAACTTCTTTAAGAGCCAGTTCAAAGGGCTGCAGTTAGATTCAAGAAATTCTTCAATCAATTTTTTTGCTATAAGAAAGACAATCACAAATTAAACCTCAGATGTGATTTCCTTTGGCTGTCAGTGAAAGGGTGAGAACCAAGCCAGGTAAAGCAGGGGCACCTGAGAACTACTGAGAATCTCCTTGGTGGACTCAACAGCTGTTCAAATACACAAATCTGAGTTGAAGTTTTGTTATGTCAGATGTCATCTGAATTTCAAACCTTATATACCTTATTGGAAAATGGGAAAATAATTAAAAGGAATGTAACACAATGTCTCCTAGATTACTAGAAGGTGGATATAAATGCAATGAAGATCAGATTTCAGGAACTGTACTTTTTTCTTTATTGCCCCAAATCACCACATAGTCACCATGTATTTGCTATAGCCTTCTATCCTCATCATTACTTGAACAAAACTCCTGCCACAAGGACTTAAACAAGATTAATTTGAGGTTCCTGTAAACCTGAGGTTCCTGTTTTGAGTAGTGATCTATACGTGGATCAGATATTTGGATTTTTTTTCAGCAAAGATGAATTACAGGACAGAATATTTAAAAAAAAAGGTGTTTCCTTACTTGAAAAAGAATTTTGACAACAGTATTTTCTTATATTTCAAAAGGAAAGGTTGAAAAATAGAGGAACTACAGTTGTCATTTTGTGTCTCACTGGTTACATAAGAAGGGACTGTGTAGCAAGTTTTGTGATGAACTGGATGAACGAGAAAAGAAATGGAAATGCAGCAGTTAGTTTTGTCTACTTGAATCTTGGGGATTTATTTCCAAATGCTTTTTCTCATTATACCAAAAAGAGTAGGTTTTTTTTTTTTTTTTTTGTATTATGTAGACACTCCCTCATCTCCCTAAACTTCAAAAGCAAGGGGTCTCAGTGGAGAATTATTTTGTGTAACTGAGGACAAAGGAAATATCTAAATGTTTTCAGCCATTACTAGCATTACAACTCTTGTGACCTGGTCTAACATACAGAGAATCCAACTTCTAGAAGCAATTTTTAGGGAAAAAAAAAGTATGCCAAATTCTTCAGAATCCAATTCATAATTAAGTGCCACTGGATTCCAACACTGCCCCCAGAATACACAAACCTTAGCTTTGTAAGCCACACAGACTTCTCAACTCTTTGTTCTGTAACAGGAGACTTATAAGTTTTACCTACTTGCTATGTATAAATAATGTCCCCATGAGTATAGTGTTTAACAAACACTTCCATCTTTTGCAATTTCAAAGTTAAAAGAAAGAAATACTTAGCATTTTCTGAAAAACAGGTGACAATATAAAAAAGTGTAATATTCCTGTAAACCCCTGACTCATCCATGCTGCTTAATAGCACAGAAGTCAAGAACACAGACCATGAGAGACCCTTGAGAGGGGAGAGTCAGATTCACTGTATTTCTAATAATTCTCAATGTGAAAAGAACTCTGGCCATTGCCAGCAGACTAGTCCCAACTGGCTTTCTACTTGGGTTATGTTTATTCAAGTGTTCTCCTTTATGAAGGAAAAACTTGGCTTTATTTCAAGGTAAAGAAAAAAACCTCCAAGCAGCGAAATATTTTAAGGACAGATGTCTGATCTTGAAACAGCAGTTAACATAGCCAGACTATATGTGTGCAATAAACACCCTTTAGCCCTCTCTTTCAACTGCATGTATTTCTTTCTATCCACGATGTTGCTCACAAAAAAGGCAGTACAGAATACAGTGTTCTCTATTATCTCCTGGGACAATGTTAATTAAATCCTTTAATTCTAATACATTTGAAATTCAACAACAAGTGTTGCTGTGTTGCCCTTTCTTTCCCCTCCTCCAGGGGTTTCATTATGTCTATTACCCTTGGAACTGTGCTGTGGAGAAGCAGGGGGTGCACAGTCCCAAGAGCAGCACCCAGAAACTGGGTGCCCGGGGGCTCTCCCATGAATCCAGGGAGCTCTGTGGCCTGTGCTTCACCTGCAGTGCTGCCCTGAGGGCTTCACCTCCTCTCCACCTTGGCGTGCCCATCTTTGAAACCATTTGCCCTGATACAATTTCATCCCCAGCAATATTTCCAGTTACAATTTAGCTAGGAAAAAAAAAAAAAAAAAAAGGAAGAAACACAAGCAGAGCTGGTAACTATAGTAATGGCTAATATTTTCAAATGCTTTCCTACAATATCCCTGTTGCTTTTAGATGGCTATAGCTCTGCCAAAACTTAACAACCCACACTGAAAATTTCCTTGCCAGGGACTAGAAACAAGCTGAACATTTCTTTTCAAAGAAAATAAACACAAGAATAATTTTGGTTTTTTTCCCAAAAACTAGGATTAAACAAAATTGTCTGTTTTGCAAATAGTTTTTAAAAGAACTTACAACTGGTTTACTCAGGAATGCCCAGAAATACTCTTTTCTTTTTTAAGATCAGGGGCTCAAAATTGGCATGGAGACTGCGATAGCATCAAGGATGGGAGCTTTTCTCTTCTTACGAAAAAATGCCCATGTCTAGTCAAGATGTAAACTCCTGAGCATCATCATGGCATCCAGTCAACACAAATAAGATAAAGATTGGGCAGTATAACACTAAAAAACCACCAGTCATACTATGCATGCTCCAGAGCTTCAAGTAAGTTCCAGCCTTGGCCAGCAGTTGCTACTGTCAGGAAAAGGCATGAGAACAGCCTGCTGTCAGTGAGGCAGCACAACTGTACCTGACTGAGGGACACACAGTCAGTGGCTGATACAGACAGAAACTGTCCCAGAGAATCCTGTGTCTTAACACTTTATCTGCCCAGCAAACCGCTGATATCCAGAGGCTTTTTATCTAATGATTTTAAGCACTTGCTGGCCATCTGGCAGAGGTGAGCAGATAAAAGTGTTAAGACACAAGATTCTCTGGGACAGTTTCTGACAGACACTGACTGTGTGTCCCTCAGTCAAGTACACCTGATGAAACTCCCTGGGAGAGCAGAGGTTTGCAGCTTTCCTTCTTTAAACACAAAGAAAGCTTACAGGACTGTTCAACACATGAAAATTACAATATTCAACTTCATCTCTCAATAAGCTCTCAAACCCTCTTTACCCCCACCTCCCAAACCCCATATTAATTCCCAAGGTGCACTGATTCTATACTAAGTAGGTGGGGTGGTACCACTAGCAGGTAAGAAACATTCTTTTTGAATGAGAAAGACATTTCTTCATGTCTTTAACTTCTATCTCTTTTGATGGCACCCCAAAATCCAAGGAATTATCAAGTACTGATGTCCTGCAGCAACGAGAACTGAGCTGTTCTTTCAAGAAACTCATATTCAGCAGTGAGAGGTAATTCCCCAGCTTGACTTACTATAGTAAAAACAATAATCTATTGTATTTCTCATGCTAATAGCAAAGCACATGCATCTTATTCCCAGCACTTCTGCTCTTAGAATGTACAATCCATGTGATAGTAAATTAGCTTGGCCTCAGGAATTATGTAATATTCTCACTCAGTCACTCTTTGCCACCAATTAAACACAATTTCAGTTTCAGTTGTATTTTAGACGTTTCAAAATCTCTCACTCAAAGTACCAGCAAACTCACTGATCTAATTTAATTATTACACATTATTTGTGCTAAGATACGACAGTTAAGATTAATCACAGTCTGCCCAGGCTTGATCCCCAGCAAAATCACAAAAACAACTCTTCTAGGGCTCTTACTCTTTAGCCTTATTCTCTCTTGTCCAAATGCCTGATAAAGCACATTAAGAAAGCCAAAGTAACACTGCATTTCTATTCAAGGCAGATCCATATTTAGGCTATTGTTGGAAATAAATACAATTTTTCCTCTGGCTGTAAACTGAGGATTTTCTTCCATCTAATTCTGCCTTTTTGAAATTTATTACTCTGCCAGGAAGTGCTTTTCAAATAGAAAACTGTTGATTTCTTTCACTTAGCTCCATTGTACTTACTGTAGCTTGAAAGCAAAAACATTACTTTGCTAGTTGTTGTGAAGGATTTGAGTCCCATTCCTTTTTCAATTCTGCTTGATTTTCTCCAGTCTTTTCTCTCTACTTTATCACTTTAGTATCTATTTCTTCATGGTAGGAGGGAAGGGGAGAGAAATGATGAAAAGTGTTGTGCTTTGTTTCCTAAATTTGTTATCTGGGCACTGAACTCCACAGTAATTCTGCTACTTCATTTATTGGAAAAAACCCGACATATTTCTCCATCAGGCAAACTCAGTGGAAAAAATGTAGCACTTTTCCATAATATAATTCAGCAGCAGCTAATGAGATGCAGGTACCACCTACTTACATTACCCAGTGCCTTTGGACTGTGATTTACTGACCTGGTCCTACACAACCAGCAGGAGCCCTGACTGATGTTTGTTTTGGTGCAGCAGTTCCAGCTGTCCAATGCAAATACCAATGCCCATCACAGTATGAACAGTGGATTCTCTGACTCCCAGCCAGACACTCCAGACAACTCTCCTCCTGCACAGGACTGCCCTGCTTGCTTTGTCTTCTAGAAGGCCACAGCTCAAAAACTCTGCCATCGTTTCTATGTTATTCATCAAAATAGCATTAAAATCCATTTGAAGCACATGTGCCTAAGTTTTCATGGCACGGTTGATGAGACAATTTCTGCATCCTCAGCAGACTCTAACTTGCCTACAACTTCTCTCTGAATTTAAAATAGTACGAAATTATTTAGAAGTGCTGTTTAATTCTGATTCTCCTAAACATCTACTCCAGTGGCCACCACAGTACAATCATTGGCCAGCTGCAGAGACATGATACTATGAGGTATGAAGAACTGCAAGCTTTGACTACAGTGGGGATCTTACTCTGAATGAGGCCCTGAATGAGGTCCTCAAGACTGAGCTATAACTTAAGAGTGTACTACAAACATGCAGAAGTCAAAAGAAAAGTGTCATATAAGTGTGTATAGGTGTACAATGGCAACAGTAACTATATAACATTCCACAAAATTACGCTGACATCTACATTTAAGGGCTTAGAAATGCAATTATCTTGCCCAAATGGATGCCACAAGCTATCTCATACTGATACTTCATAAATAAATTAATCATTATTCTCATAAAAATGAGACTAACTATAGGATCCACTCATATGAATTTATACAACTTCAGGAAAACCCCATACCTGAATAATTTCCTCATTCCAATCCTGCAATATGTCCAGACTCACTTCAAACACACACACACAAAAAGCAAAATAAACTTTTCCCTAACACAAAGTAGTACAAAACAAGTAACTGCAAAAGCAGGCAGTACAGTGTCAATAAAACCTCTGGCAAACTTAGGTTTTTCCAATTAGGGAAAGAGCCAAAAGCTATATGAAAACAGCCAACAAAATATCCATGGCAGGCAAGGGAAGAGCCAGCCAAGCGAACATGCTGTTTGGTTTCCTATCCAAGGAAGGAGAGAAGGAAGAGAGGTAAATTTCCACCTGGAACAAATTCATAAAATAGTCTAGAGCCCAGAATTCTGGCAGCTGCATTTGCTGTTATACTGAATCAATATCCTGATCAAATTTGGCAGTGCTCATGTGAGCATGTGTTTTCTGCATTCACCCCTAGGTAAATATTTAAGGAACACAGCTCCGTCCCAGGCTGTGGAGCAGAGCCCTCTAACCACAAAGGAACCAGAGCAGGCAGGGTTTCCCAGCACTTCTCTGCAAAAGGAAGTGGAGGGAATCAAATTTTCGATGTGTATGTGATCATCATGCACAGTGTACCTGCAGAACCACTCCCAAATAACCACGTGCACTGTTCACCAGCTGTGTCACACAGCAAACAAATCCCATACACACAAAGCAGTAGAGACTGAAAAAGTCAATGACACATGAAGCTGGTAATTAAAAAAAAATGTGTACAATATTAAAATGCCCATAACAAACCTGAGATGAAATAAATAAAAGCACAAAGGAATGAAAAAGGGGGAAACGAGTTCACCAATAAACCCGCACCATCATACAAAGAAAATAAAGAGTGTCCTCACAAATCAACTGCAAGTCAATCAGAAAACTAAGTCCAGCTCCTTCATGAGTCCTAAGATGGAACTAAGTCAGAGAGGTGCCTATAAAAAAAGAGGACTAAAATGGAACTACTGCTTCAGAAAACTGTAAAAAAGTACAATCCCACACAATCTGGGTCACCCAAACAGAACAGCCTATCAGAACGGTTTCTGAGCAGTTTTACATAAGCTTGGAACAGGAAAGGCACTGGAAAACATGCTCCCTAGTCCTTAAAATACTCAGGGAGCTCTATCAAAATGCTCAATATCTACTTATGCCAAAATACCTGAAGGGCTCTATAAATGCTGTCAACAATATGCGAATTTGCTGAAAACTATTATTCTAATCAAAGCTCGGTTATTATCCAGTGTTTGTCTGCAGTCATGTTATACAGGCAATGTATTCAATAAGAATAAATATATTTCCATATGAACATTCCAGACTGCATTTAACGCCCATATCATTAGCAAATTAAATAAAATACATGAAAAATTTGCCTGATAGTTTAGCTCAGATGAAACTCCAGAGCTGAAATAAAAGACTGATAGTACAATGCTGTTTTAATACAATAAATAAGTGGGAAACTACTTAAATAGAATAAAGGAAGGAAAAGTATGTTACGTAATACTGCCATATTGTATTTTTAGTAATGACAGACCAGCTGTGACATTATAAGAGATTGCAAAGACAACAGTGCTGGCTAACGAAAATCAGTTTTAAGGTAAAGATAGCATCTGCAAGATTAGTAATAGATTAGCAGAGGATACAACGAGAAAATCTGACAAGCAAATTGCACAGACTAGTCTCCATTCTGGTGTTAATGGATGGTTGACAAGTCATTCTTTTCCTACGGAAAATTTTGAATCATTTTGCATTAATTAGATTACGAACTAATTAATTAGTTATGTGTAGAGAATTAAAAATCTTAAAAGAGCAGTTTCTTGAAATATTCCAAAAGACAGTAAGACACAAAGTGTCTTCATAACATTTTCCCTGACATCTTCAAAGCTGACACAGACATCTGTGTAGAGAATTGTACCAGAAATGTTAAGATTGTTAAGATTGTTATCGAGTTCCATAAGAAACAGCCAAGCAACAGTTTAAAAAAAATGGCCTGTGCTGCTGAGAGGACACTGTTCCTTACAGTAAAACTGAGGAACATAATGTATACACCGTATAGTTTTATCACCTTAATTTCCAGAGATGTGCAGGGTAAGCTTCACAGCAAGTCATATTTTCTTGTAAATTTTACCCCTACGAAACCTCTAATCTGTTAGATAAATTCAGAATGCTTCTTTCTAGAATTCTAGAACTTTTCCTTATCTTTGATGAAGCTGAAAATCCACTATTATTATCAAGCTAGCCATCAGTTCTAAAACAAACCATTTATAGGAAACAGTTTTCCTGGCACTGTTAAAAGACGGTAATGGTTTAAAACTGTTAACTGGAAAAAGACTACATTATAACACCAACTACAAGGGTAATTTTAATTTTTAGAGAAAATCACTAAATATATGGTAGACACTTATTGACCTTAAGAACAGACTAGTTCATAATGCCAGACTGGTTCTCTCAACCCCCACCTGCCCCTTTTCTCAATCTGTAAGTATAAGCAAATGCAAGCAATTGAGCTCTCTACACTAGGAGCTAAATTTATTAAAATTGAAAATAATTAAGAATTAGAATGCATTTACATCCTTAAGTAAATTATTCTGACATTAAATCAATCCCTGCTTCAGTCTTGCCAAAGTATGAGAATATAAAGCATATCACCTACCCTTGTTCTACTAACTGCTAAATTCAAAATGTGTTATCTCATATTGCTGAATTCTGTCAGGACTATGCCAGAGTCCTCATTTTAAGGCTATAGATTAACAGATAGCTTTCCAAGACCTGTCCTTTCAATTTGGAGATGACTGCACGTCTTATTTGTTTTGCTTGGCAGGCATCGCTCAGCATTAATCTTTGCTTCCTGAACAATAACAAACATTCCCAAATATTATCAGTTTTGTCAAAAAGCAGAAATGTTTGACTTTCCATTGACTGAGCACTGTGCTTGGCTGGGTATCCTCATTCTTTATGGATATATAATTAAACATTTCAGGTAGATCTATTTCGCAATCCAGCTTTTAATCATGTAGGTTGCAAACAACTGGTGTGCTATATAAAAGTGACAGCCCAAAGATAATGCAACCATTACTAATAGAGGTAATTACACTAACCATTTTCTGTTAAAATGTTTTCAAACAGCTTTATTATTTCACACTGATGAAGCACAGCACTGCCAGTAACGACAGGTACAGTATGAGGTACTTCTCCTTCATTGGAAAATTCTGCCTGACAGCCTTAAAATTCCCAGACCAGGACTGGTCTCAATGAGTTTTTGCCAGCGGCCCTCCTGCTCAAGAAGTGAGGGTGAATGAGCTTGTGTGGCAGAGGGGACCGTTGTACCTATTAGACTACAAAGGGAGAGTGCTGGAAAAAGAGATTCTGTAATCCACCTCCAATGCTGAATAAACCCCCCAAAGTGCAAACTAACATGAAGCAGAGCCAGAAGTTTCCACTACTCGCTGCTCCGTACATGAAGCAGAGCCAAGAGTTTCCACCACTGTGTGCTCTGCAGCATAAAACCAAATAGATATTCAAGCCCGCAGTTAACAGAACAGGAGGAAAAGTCATTCCCTGCTCCTCCACTACACTGACCAGGATCAATGACCAGGAAATTTCAAGGAGTTTAGGCAAAGAGCACAGACTTGTAAAATGTAGGATCGGGAAATTTTATAAAGACCACAGAGTTTGGCCCATTAGGTACTTATCATATTACTTTTAAAATATTTTCTTTCTGGAGAATTTATCCCCAATTGCAATCACCATTTTAAAAGAAGCTGTAAAAAAGTCACTACATAATGTTTCTTACTATGAATTTATTAAAAACCTCTATGTATGGATAAGAAGTCAAAGAAATCACGATATAAGTCAGTCTGTCCATATATGATGATTAGTTTCCAAAGAAATGATTTCTGTTATTCTGGATAGAGTGCATAGAGTCTCTGTATAAAGAAAAGTCATATCATAGAGTTTTAGAAACCTGATACTAGAGGTAAAAAAGAGCCTAAATATTCTACTTTCCACCCTAGAGCAAAATTAGCAGCACTTTGAAGTTCTGACACAAAATCTTCAAAGCCTGCCTAACATTAACAAAGAGTCTGGGTGATGTACACTGTTTAAAAGGAACTATGAAATCTGTAGGCCTGAATAAACCATCACGGTTTAGAATCCAGCTCTTCCATCCTCTCCCTCCAGCCCCATGTGGCTCCAGACCTCCCTGGCAGCCTTCCCTTCCTCCAAGCTTCTGCCACAGATCCACCGGAGGACTGAGATCCAGAGGCAGGTTTCAGGATGCCAGGGTTCAGCATGAGGTCTCATCAACATTTCCCATTCTGTTTCCACATTCCTTTATGTTCTCCAGTGCTATGCAGAACATCATAGATTACAGCTACTGTGGTACCTAATCTAACCACCAACAAAGAGAGGAGATAAACTGATCCTAGAAAAGCAAACATGCCTGTGCAATTCCCACCAACCACCACCTTGGCACACAGGAACATTTCAACAGCCCATATTTATGGCATACCCGGCCTCTAAGTGCAGGAAAGCACAAAACCCACATTCACATGAAAAATTCCAGGCCTCACATCCTATTCAGTCGTGAACTCCTCAATTCCATTGTACAGTAACTAGGAAGATGCTACTGCTACAGTTTTGCTATGTAACACTGGAGAAGCTTTTAAAACAAGTAATAAGCAGTTTAAGATGGACTTTTAAAATATTTTTTGTATTGGATAAGTAAACAGACGTTTCCTGGACTTGGTTCGAGGTTTTTATATTTATAATATATTTTCCAGTCTTTGTTTTCAACTTAGAGCAAGAAAAATCAAGTATGCTGCTATATTTCACAGAACATCTATTCTGTTACCACGTGACAAAAACACCAACCATACTAATACTTACACTAACTCATTGAAGAGCATCTTCTTAAACTTGGCAGTACAGTACAAAGAATTCCAAATGTAATTCTTAGCATCCCTAGCCCAAGACACCGTTAGAGTTTAGAAGCCAGGCATTCTCAAAAGGAATGTTTTTAGCTTCAGCACTAACAAGGATGAAATTATTGTAGAAAAAAAGTGTATTTCCTTTTTCCTTCAAACACCCACTGTCTTCTGTGCAATTCAGCCCAAGGTTATAGAAAACTCTATGTTCTAAGTTTGGTGATCCAAATCCTTCAGTCTTTACTTAGGTAAAACTCCCACTGAAGTTAGTGAAGTCAGTGGGAGTTTTGCCTGGGTAAGAACCACTGGGTTTGGCTCAGAACGTACAGGGCTCTGTAAGCTCAAGAGAATGGGAGTGAAAGTCACTGCTGCATGTAAGTAGCTCATGTTTCCAGCCATGAAAATCATAAATTACTTTATAACATAAAAATATAAAATGGCTTGGTTTGGAAGGGACCTTGAAGATCATCTCATTCCACCTCCTGCCATGGGCAGGGACACCTTCCACTAGACGAGGTCACTCCAAGCCCCATCTAAGCCAGCCCTGAACACTTCAAGGGATGGGGCAGTCACAGCTTCTCTGGGGACCATCTGCCAGGGCCTCACTACCCTCACAGGGGAGAATTTGTTCCTTATATCTGATCTAAACTTACCCTCAAATACCAGTGAGCATCCTAATAATTCCGTATTACTTACATTCTCTTGTAGAATGCATATGAATAAATGCACAGGAATAAAGAAAGGCTTGTATGACCACTGACAGAGTTAAGTGACCAGGATGACAACTGTGTGCAGTTACAGCTTATCAGTACAACTTCTTACATAGCAATCATGAAAAAAAAAAAAGAAAATCTAGGACCTAAATTAAAATTTCTCTAAAAAAAAGCAGGCAATGACTACTTGAACATGCAGCTCTGCTTAGAGCTGCACATCTCAGGAATGGGAAGTTCTGCTTAAAACCTCATTTTATCTCTGTCTTGTTCTAAGCCATGAAAACCTATTCTTCAGTACATCCCATAGCCCCACTACTAGAGAATTTAGGTTCAGAGAAATGCTTCATAGGAAACAAAACACTTTGTTACTTTATAGATAGAGTGTCACTGCTGTGCCATGTCTGTTCTAGGTATTCAAGGCATCTCAGCTCCCTTGCACTTGCTTGTGTAAGTACATTTTCTCTCATACATATGTGCCGTTGCTCTGTGGAATTTGGTCTGTGTTCTCAGGTTTGGACAGCCTTAGACCTCACCTTTGTTGAGAGAAAACAGATGTGGGGGTTCAGAGCAAAACCTAATTGAAACAGAAGTGAAACAATTAAAAGCTTTACAATGAAGCATAAATTTGATTCAACCCATTTAAGCCACCCTTCCACATTCCACAGAGCTACATTTTAAGTATCATGCTTCATTTTTAAATAGTTTCTGCATGTTTTCCTTCCCCCTCTTTTTAGCTTCTCCTAAGTTAAGGTTCAAATTCGTAAGTATGTTTCCAACCTTCATAAACTCAACTTTTAACATATTAACTGAACATTTTTGCTTAACTTGAGCTCAAGACCTTGATAAGGCTGAATGACACACCACTATCAAAATAATCTAACACCTTAAGTTCTCTCAACAGTATTCTCTGTTCTGCACCTGTTAGAAACCAAGACAAATCATTTTCACTGGTGTATCAACCACACATGGTGTTTTTCAGAAGATTTATGCAAGCTCCAACTCTCTACACATGCTCTTCAGGAAACTACCTGGCTTGTTAACCAGTGGAAAATCCTTAATTCAAGTTTTAAAAACAACTATTCCCATATTCAGTACATTTCAGAAGAAAAGATTAAACCCTTCTAATGAACTGAGGAAACAGGGTGAACTGTACATGTTAGTTGTCCCATCCTCACAGGACTGTCTGTAGTCTCACTCCACTTGATACAGACACAAGATTACTTTTAAAAAATCTCTCTGTAATTTTAAGGCCCCAAACTGCTAAGTAATAATTTTATTTTTTTATTTATTCTTGTGTCCCTCCCCTGCAGGCCTCTTTCCATCAGGGTGCAAGAGAATTTTGGGAGAAAATCCCGTAAGACAAAAGCTGTTGCTGGACTTCATCAATAGGAGCCTGTGGAAGACCAGAAGGATTTGCTGCAGGGGACAGACTATACAAACCTGCTCTCTGAAAGCCAAAAAGTTCCACTAATGGAATACTCACCTACACCAAAATCCTGTCTCTTTATCAGTCAGTGACTATTCTCGCCCTCTAAAGCCACAGGGCTACCATCTGATTGCCTCCACTTCTCTGCTTTTTCTACTACCAGTCCTTCATGACTAGCAGAAAGGAAGTCTTTCCCAACTAAATCAAATTCCTGTATCAAAATCTAAACTAATTATACTGAAGGGGGGGAAGGGGGAAAATGGATACAACAAGATGCAAAACAGTATTTCAAGGAAGTTCAGACCTGTAATACAAACACAGATTCTCATCTTCCTCATACAGAAAGTTGTTTTCAGTAAAAAAATAAACCCTTGTCTTCTTTGCACCCCTAACATTTTCAAGTAATGAATAGAAGGGGTTCTCTCCCTCAGGTTTATCTGAAAAAAACCGACAAATACATGGACATTCCATTTGGGAAGGAAGCCATGCGTGATAGTTTGTTATGATGCCACTGTTGTACTTGCTTAAAAAAAAAAAACGTCAGCAAAGGCAAGTGCAAAGAGGGAACTTGCAGAGTCAGTGGTCCTGCAAAGGCATAAGCACGCACAGTTTCCATACATAGGAGCAGTGAGTGGAATTTATCTCAAAAATCAGGATGTAAAGAAGGTATCACCTGGTGCAACTTCACACAGAGAGTGGTTTAAACCTCTGGGGCACTTCTTTTTGGCAAGTGTGCTGAACTGAGCTGCAGCAGATATTCCCATCACTTATATTTCCTGCTGTTTTAAAACCAGCACAGGAACTGGAATCTCCACATCGTTGATGTTGACCAATGCATGTCAGAAGGGACAGAGGAAAACAACAGGAAACAAGTCAGAGGACAAATAAGTATTACTATTTAAGCCCTCTACATAACTGGAAAACACTATTAAAATGAAAAATACATGCTGTTCTACCAGGCTGCCATGATAGATCTTAGAAAGACATGGACAGTTTTCTGGTCTTACAAGAGTTCTTTTCTGAAAGGGAAACTTGGAAGTAATAAAGCATTTTCTTACAACTGAAGCCTGACTGCAACTGCTGCCAATTCAACAGTAAACTGCCTTCAAGTATGTGGAGTCAGATGGTTTCAGCTTCACCACTACAGGGAAACCAACTCTGTAGCCTGGCACAACCACTGTCTGGAAATCTGCCATGACTGTACACTGAGTTGAGCTCCAGACAGACTGTGAGGGCTGAACTTTAAACCATTTGTATTTTTAACGTACACAAATAAATTTATGGCTGCATAAAAAACTGTCATGCTTCAGGGATTAACCTCTAATAACCTCTCCTGCTATGTTAACAAAGACATTTAAAATCTGCCTCTCCAAGTTACACAGGACTCAGGTTAATGAAGGCAATTCAAAAAGAAATTTTAGGGCCTCATTATATCTAATAAGGGATTAGTGACACCAGCAATTTTTAAGAGCATTTGTGGACACTTTGATGCTGCCCTATGCCTTGCGACTCCCTCATTTTACCTCAGGATTCCCAGATGAACTTAAGTTTGGGAAGGTGAATAGAACATTACAGAAGTGAGCGGCATGGAGGACTTGAAAATGGAAATAACTTTCAGGATGTCATGACATAACAGCTTTCCCTGTGGAAGAAAGTGATCCTATAGGCACTCCATCAGAAAAATCTGACAGTACAGCACATGTTAGAGCATCCACACAGAAATAATCAGTTCTGAATGTCACAGCATCAGAAAAGCTGTGTTTGAAATAGCTGATTAATTAGATAATAAAGGTCCCTGTGGTACAAGACAATACAAGAGTCAGCCTGCACCACAAAACTGAAGCAGCTACAGAAATTAATGTATTGATAGGAAGCAACTAAAGCTGGCGAAACAATCCTGATGACATTCCAAATGAGAAAAAACCCTTCCCAAAATAGGAGGTTGCCTTTAGTCTTAGTTTCTATTGTAGGACTTCATGATCTTATATATTTTCTGGGAAACTGTCAAATATTCAGACAAATATTTGTACGTTCATTTTCAAAGAAATGCTGTATTTCTAAATTTAACTTTCAAGGACGGGGGGGAAAGAAAAGGAAGAAAACTGGAAATTGTCAGATTTAGAAAAAAGATCCTAAGATAAGGTAATTTGCAACAAAAGTTGGGACATCCTTACCCACATTGACAATTCTAATCTTATATTCCAGTGTGACTATTAAAGTTTCTATTTTATTTTTTGTCTAGACCAAACAATAAAAATACTTAAAAGTGAAAAATACCAGGATGAATACTTAGTTACATTTTTTTAGAGCTTCAGGGCCATGAAGTTTAGCTTGATTCCTGACCAAAATGATAATGTTTCCACCGTTTGCATTTTATCTGAAGAAGTTCAACAAACCCCTGGTGAAAACCATTCCACAGGTTAAATGAAAAAATAAAACTAAAACCCAAGAAAACCCCAGGTAGCCAACTGTTACAGCAATCCCTTCATGCATCTGATCAAGTCCAGCTGTTGATGTGACTTCACAAATTGTGGTCTGTAGTTTGGGATTTATGCAGCCTGCACAAATACACACCAATGCTACAATCCGCTAAAAATGGTCTATACTTTAATGAGAAGCAATATTACGCTACAATTTCTATCCAGAAGATGCTGTAAAATAGAATTAAAATTAGTAGCTCATGTTCACTTGTCTCAGGGACACAATAAGTGCCAACAGCACATCAAGGACACTTTGTCAATAACAAGTTCACAGAAGAATGAGTGAAAAACACCTTTTTTTTTTGTCTGTTTCAGGACTTGTTTTTAAAATGGTGTGTTCTGATGAAACAAAGAGAGACCACAGGGAGACTAAATGATTGCATGTACATGTAGATACATTGATAAGCATCACTGTAATCCTCTGAAGCATCCAAGCAATGGCCTCTCAGAGGTCTGTAATTATCAGGTAATTAATTATCAGACAATTACTTCAGATTTAATGAAAAATTAACTACCTCCTCATATCTGTAAGTTTTATAATTTAGCGAATGAATATTAAAAGTGTTAATTAGACATCACCTGATCTCTGAGACAAAAGCTTAATATTCTCATAGAGCAAAAGCAAATAATGTCATTATAAAAATTATGTCATTAAATTGTAATTAGAAATGCCATTAAAAATCTCAGTATAAAAGAAGTAATTTCATAAAAATAACACTTTACTATGATGACAATACTGTTAGAAAGATTTACTAAAAAGATACATCTTCTTTATCTTCTTTTCTGGGTTAGGCTTTAATTAATAGACATCCGAAATCACCAGTGACTGAGGATCAATTAACTGCAGACCCTCGATTCCTGTATGCACCAGCAGAGTTGCTTCTACCAGAGACTCAGTCAATGAGTAAATAACTATCAAGCAACAAAACTCATTAATTTTCCTTCAGTTAAAACTTCGTTAGCTTCTGATATTTTTCATATTGAACTACTGAATTTGATGAAATAGTCTTTCTCTTGAGTATAAAAATATGAGTAGCTCTGAGACTTTTTCAAGTTTCTTTGAGGAAGAAAAGAGGGTTTTTTTAACCAGAAAGAACAGATGCAAGGACTTAATTTTTAAACATCACTACAGAGTCCCTTTTAACAATGTCTTCATTATTAATCTCAGCACTACTCATCAATTGCAAAATACAGCATTTCCCAATACCTGTCCCAGCAGGAACTCTTGACCCAATTAGTCTTTCATAAACCTCACATCTGAAGATGTCATTTACCACCACACCCCAGTCTCAAGATGTTGCGTAAGAACTTAGAAAGCATCTTTTACAATCATGCTTGCAAGTCTCCCATAAATAATTTTATTCCCTACTTTTCTTCAGCTGCCACTAATTCTGTGGTCTTGCCACAGCTAGAATTGTGGTTACATTGCTCTGTGGAGAAATTCCTGGCATCTTCCAAGAGTGATGCTCATTCTGCTCCTACCTGAGCAAGAAACACATACACCTCTCGCAGCTGAAGGGTTGAACGTAGTCAAGTGCTTTTTTGAACAGGGCATGTCTCTGATTAAGGGGTACCAAAACTGAAGTGGTATATTGGTTCATTTTTAATCCTAGATCAAAAATTTAGGGGAAAAAAAAATTAAAAAGTTAAAAAGTTGGAAATTCTAATTTTCACTAGTTACTTCAACTGTTGTGATCACCGAACAGAAGGACTACTAGGAAAATGATCACAATACTAACACAATCTTTTCCCTTAAACATCCTCTGTACTTAAGACAGATAAAAAACCAAAAAACCAAGATCGATTGAAAAAAAAAAAAAAGGAAAATGTAATAATTGCTGTAATGCCACAAAGTGCTAGAACATAATCACATGCTTACTCACAACTGGAAAATGCTGCTTTTAGTCTTTGACTTGAGAGCTCATCTTTGCAAGCCTCCTGAAATCACATACAAAGACTTCATCACATACAGGATGGACATCAGATGGAAAAACATCCACTAATCATCAGCAGTGGCACACAGAGCAGTTTGAACATTTACTATCTGGAAAAAATGGGAACAATAAGGCTGAAATACATCATCCCCCATGCAATATTAGTAATTAAATATGCATCCAGATTACAAACTAACATTCCCTGAGACTGGTTCATCAAACACCCAGACTGAAGCATTGTTTGATCCTTCTGTGCACTGGCAGAGGGTTGTTACCCAGGCAGAGCTGTCTGTGATTAACTGGTGCAGGGCAAATGCCTGGGCACTCCTTGAATTACACACAGACCATCCACCAGTCTCCACCTTTTGACAGTGCCTTAAAATTAGATTTAATAAATAAATAAGTGCATAATAATCAGAAACTTATTAGGCCACTGGACTTCCATGAATGAAAAACGAACAGCATTTCTGCTTCATTTCAGCATTGACATTCTAAAATTTAAAATGGTTTGCACAGAGTTTAGTCAGCTCTTACTATTTTTAGAAATGCCCCACACCAGATGTTTTTTTCATTCTTCTGTTGCAGGATACCACGCTCATTTCCAGATCCTCTGAACCAATGCACTTACAACTCAGCCATTGCACAGATATTTGTATAATGCACATAGGAAAACTTGCATCTAATCAAGGGAGCAGGATTTGGCTAATGACATCTTTCCTAAATCCTCAGTTGCTGAGATCAAAACCCTATTTATGACAGTTTTAAATCAGTGACCACTTGGCTTTCATCATCTTCATCCGAGCCAAGACTTCATCTTGACATTCTCAGTGTTGATCCTCGACTTCTGCTTCCCTGCACTGTCTCCCTAATGAAGTCTCCAATAGTGTGCACAAGGCTGATTGTTTTTCAGGTCATTTCCTTACTTCCCTTGGCCAAATCCTCCTAAAGCAAACAATGTTTTAAGCGACAGCATTCACTTCTTACTTTCTAAAATTCTGCCAAACTGTTCATGATGTAGAAATTTCCTTCTGACTTAAAGCAAAAGTATTAGCATTTTTTACCAACATCAGTTTTTTATCCAAGAACTAACTTCTTATCTTTACAGGGAGATGTGAAGTTCTGCAGATTTTAACTTGATTGCTGGGTATTCCCAGCTTTCCCTGTAACAGAGAGAAGAACCCAGTGCTGAACCTCGAGCGAGAACCTTCAGCCCTGTAAGTACTGAACTTTGGACTTGCAGGTTCTGAAGTTTATCCTTCACTAAAATACGGCTTCACCAGGTTCTTAATGCTTATTTAGCATTAGGAAACAGCTGCAGATGTTAACTTTTGATCTCATCTGCTCTCATCAATACTTAAAACGAACGGCTGCATATAAAGCTGGAGGTGCACCAACTGCCACTCCTTCCCAGGGCTAATGGACTTCTGTGCCTCAATACTGACTTCTGACAACATCGAAAAATCTATTAGATTTTTTTCAAGTAACTCCTACTTTTTCAGTACACCGTATCTTGTCTTGTAAACAGATATTTACTGATTCTTCTTTCTTAAAACTGCCTTTGGAAAACTCGTAAAAGCATTAGCTGGCTCATTTCTTACAGGCAGAATCTACTGCAGTGAGCAACACAAAACTGAAATATGCCTAGTGACTTGGTGTGTCCACTGCTAAAGCAAAACTGATGGACACACTTGATAGATTCCTGACCCGATTCTCACTGAGATGAAGGTTCCTTTAAAGCCTCTCAGTATTGACACAGCTATATGAAGGGAAGTTAGTACCCCTAAAAAGGAGACTACTAATCTAATTTCTTCTGAACAAGGTATTATGACTTTTTACCTTTAACTGAATCTGAAGCATGGTTTTACTTAGCTATTAACCATTTTTTACATGGTTAGAAACTGATCTCTACAACAACAAGTAAAGCATCACAACATTAGCTGTCACTCTCATCTGAAAATCGGAAGTGGTGATCATTCAGAAAGAAAAGGCAGGACACAACCCAAGCTCTGCTGACATCATCTTCCTAGAGATAATCCCCAGGAGCCACACTGTGACAGCACTGGGTATTTTCTTACTATCAGAATGGTCCAATGGTGGAGTTACTTATCAATTTGCTTTGCTTTAGCTTTGTTCATTTCCATAACAAAGCAGAAGAAATATCTCTGTTTCTTATGTTGATCATTCCTAACTACTGATTTCTCTGGTAATGCGCTGTTCATCCCAGTGTCACCCCATCACCAAGAACCAAAGACCTCAATGAATGTAACATGTCACAAGCATTTCGTGTATGCTCTTCCAGGCATCATCAGGAGAACACTGAATAGTTGACCCTGAAATACTGGACAACCCCCTGAGTATCTGCATTTTCAAAATGATGAGATGCAGTCACAGAGCAAGTGATACTGTTATCACCTCATGTCATGAGCAGGATATGTGTGTTCTCTCCTCAAGGGTGTGGGGCTATTATGCACCTATCACTTATTCTCTTCTAGTTCCTCCACAGCACCAAGCAAATCTATTCCTGAGTTTCTCACTCTCAGAATATATAAGCAAATATTTAACAAAACCATCTTCAGTTCAACAGATTGGCTCAAATATGATAATTCTGCTATTTCAGTAACAATTTTCCATTTAATGAGGAAATACGAAAAGTAATTTATAGAGTTATTCTGTGTCCTTGTGCTTTTCTAGAGGATACAGGTTCACAGCTAAAACATCAAAACAGTTGGTGCCCCTGGCTAGAATACTTCCCTATCACCTGCTCACTCGAGCACTAAATGAATCTCACTTTTCAAGTACTTACAAGCAAGAGTCCAGCACGTGTTTCAGACGTTCTGTCAGATGTTAATACACCCTCCATGCACTGACTGTTATCAAATGCGTCTTTGTTGTCTCTGCAGCAGTTACTTTGAGGTTGTTTCAAATATATAGTGAAATTATTACATTAAGAGAAAGAAATCTTTTCTCAGAGAGAGTGATTTCTTACGGTACATCTATTCAGTGTTTGGGAACAAAAAGCAGCATTTCCATATGCCTTTGCCATTGCTCCTTGAACTTCAACTTCCAAGGAGCAAGACGGTAATTTTGTATTAACTACCAAGCTTCCTACTGCTACGTTATCCTTTACCTGTGATGACTTACCTATTAGTCAGTACCTTTTTAAAAACCAGTTCTCAAAAAGCCTTTTGAATTTTTGATGAACAATTTTAACAACAAAGAGATTTTTCTTTGAAGTCAAAAATTTTAACGGGTTTATTCCCAGCACTACAACATTTTGGGAAGACATTTCAGGGAAAATGGAAGCAAACATTATGCTTCAGTCAAAAAGCAGTTATGGTTGGAAGGACTAATTTACTGACTCCTAATTCACCTCATTCTTCTGTGACCGCCAAGTAGGTGGGAGTGGAAATTTGTCAAAAACTTCTGTCTCTTGATGAAACCTTTCTCCCAGCCCACATGCTGGGAAAATAATACCTATAACCCATGAAGAAACAGATCAACAGCTTCAGGCAATGACATACACAGGCAAAGCTTTAATTTAATACTCTCTCATGCTCCACTCTCATGTGTTTCATTTAAAAGGATCTTTAAAGAGAAGCAGTGTAGCTGCTGTCAGTGATATAATTGCTGCATTGGTGCCCTTGGGTCCTTCACACACCAAGGACTGATGTTTGATCCCCGCTGTCCTTTTGGCTGCGCTGAACAGCAAGAGACACTGAAGGAACAACGAAGAAAGTACAGATCAAGTAAGGACAGGGATGTGTGTCACATAAACAGTCCCCTTCTATCCAGTGTCCTTCAGCCAAGCAGGGAAAATCTGCTTTCTGTTCCTGATGACTGAATAATTCCCCCCAGCTCTGGACTCCCAGGCTCTGAGCAGCAGCTCAGTGAGCACTGCTGAGTTCCATCTACAGCAGAGTTACCTGCAGGGAAGCTGGGGGTAAAATTATATTTTGACTTTTACCAGCAAAACATTTGTTTAGTTACTTAGCGCAGTCTCTTTTGTGTGTCAGGTCTCCCCTCCAGAGAGGCTGGGGAATTCTAATAATCACCTTGTTTCCCTAAAACGTGTCCATCACCCACAGACAGAATGTAACAGTGCTGAACACAAAATGAAAGATAATCCCACAGACCAGGGGAATGGGAAGTGTTTTAAGAAGTGATATTACTTAAAGGCAACCACCAGGAGTTTACAAGAATTTCCATTCTTTTAATTAAAGATTTTATGAGTCTTGGAACACACTCCTGTGCCCTATTATACATCAGAGCACTTAAAAATTCAGAGCCTTAAACACTGTCATAAAGAGATAGGACAACCAAAGAAGTCTTAAGAAGAAAGACCTATTTATACAATGACAGTTATAATTTAAAAAATAATTATTTTACTTACTTGATCTTTATTCACCCCTTTTCTGTTGTTTGTGAATACCTTTTAATACATCCTAATATAAACTACCTGCCTTTTAAATTAATTGCTCCATTTATATGCTCAGCATGTTTGGAACAAATATTAAAATCCTAAGAAATTCAAGTAAACTCACTGTGCCAGAAGAAAAAGCATTTACATTACAGTGATAAAAATACATTCATTAGAATTCAATTTGAAGCAAAATATTCCTTCAAAAAGCAAAGATGGAAAAATAAATAAAGCAAATCAAAAGAGGAGATAGTGATAATGAAATATGATCAAGAAAGTATTTTGTAAACTGTTAGTTTCTATGGAAAATAGTATTTCCACGTATAAAATTCATGGTACCTTTATTTAAACATATGTCTGTCTAAGAAGTAATACAACAAGTTTCTAGGAAAGCTTTCCAGAACATGGTCTATGAACCACATCTCAGATGCAAATTAGCTCATCCATCACATGTAACCTTTGATTTGGTAATGACTTAATGAATTTAGCTTAACTATCGCAGGACTGAGCATAATGCTGTAATTACTGTGGGAATTCCTCTACCCTCAATCAGTCTTTTAGATGTTTATGGCATGGAACAAGAAGCTCAGCATAGCCTGAACCAGAGGCCGAAGCCCAAAGGCTTTGGATCCAGGCTAATGATCTGAGAGCTATTAAGGAAGTGTCCTCACAGCCTCTGGTCAGTGCACACCACTCTGCTGGGATTCCAGCCCTGTCTTTCCCTCAAGAATAGACACAGACGTACCACAGAGGAAGAACTAAATGCCACACAGAAATCTTGAGAATAAAACTGGAAGAATATTTATTCCACCCCATCACAATGGGTGAAGGAACACATTTTGAGGCATTTTGCTAGAATGTAACTAACTTCAAGCTGAACATCCTACTACACTAAATTTACATCAGAGTTTTTAAAGCAAAACAGGGTTGTATTACTAATACTGCAGTCGACACAGACAACAAAGCCACGAACAGTGAGGCAGGAATGTCAGGGGTCAAATAAATGTGTACTGTAGTACTTACAGCAACACAGAGCATATTCTTATAATTTGATCAGGGCTGAGGATATTTACTTGACAGGATTATTTTTCAACTATGGTATGTCTCACTTTCAGATGTTTTACTGATGATGTCAGCAGTTACTGCCATATGTAAATTATCATCTGTTTTTTTCTAACTCAGGACAGAGTAATATTAAAGACAATCAAAAAAATTTTCTTCTATGTGTGCTAAACAAATAAATGGTTCAATTCCTCCTTAGTTACCAGTCCACAAAAGATTCTCAAACATTCTCATGCTTCACAAACAGAAGGGCGAAGGGTGATGTTTTATGACAAAATAATAATCAAGGTGACATCAATTTCTCAGGAGAATCAATGGAAACCCTATTAACGTTGGCTTGCAGATGGGAATACTCAGGTACAGAGATGAGAAACTACTTTTGTCACTATGTCAGTGGTAGAAATTATGCTTTCTTATACGCTGACCCAGTGAAAGTCAGAGATGGAAATGCTTGTTTTATGGGGCTGCATCATGTGCTCCCTGCCCATTACTGAAGGAGTGGCATCAGCTGAACTGTAACCTGGTGACTGAGCAGACACAGGTTAACTAGTTCATCTCCTGGCCATACACAGTTTCTTGGATACAAAACCAATTACATGCTAGGTTGATTTGTGAAGCCTATGTAGAAGTCATTGATACCTGTTTTGAGCTTCTAAATTGTATTTTACCTCTGTGGCACTTGAATTTATAAGCAACAGCTGTGTAACAGCACTTCCCTACCTCACAGGACTAGCATCAGGATAAAAAAACCCCAAAGATGACAAAATCCACAGATACAACAGTAATTAAGGCTGTGCCAATGTGACTGGGAAGGTAAAGGTGAATGCAATAAATGAAGAGCATTAATAGCCATGAAGCACAAGCACTACCACGCTCATTTTCCATGCTGCCCTTCCACAGAAATGCAGGAAACTCTGTTACCCAAGCACATGTGACCTCTCAGGAACAACTTCTCCACCTCTACACAAGCACACACACCAGTGGTCACACACGCAGCAGGTCTGACCAGATAGCACCAAAAGGTTCCACTGAGAAAGGTCAGAAATTTTACTACCACAACTCACAACAAAGAGTTAGTCCTTGACAAGAAAAAACTCAGTCAAGAGACAGTGTCTAAAGGGCCATGACCTCAACGTGTTTGGGTCTTCTGTGATTTTTTCCTGTTGCTTCAGCAGTCTGTTCCTGAGATCAGCAAGAGAAAGCTCCATTCATCCTGCACCACACAGAAGTCAGTCACAATGCTGGCGTGAACGCTGAGATGTTTTTTGCAACGGGTTGCATTTGTGTAGTTGGGATTGTGACACCTGAACCTCTTCAGAACTGAGTGACCTTTTAACGTGCCAACAAGTTCACTTTGGCTCTCTGGGTCCTGTGGACAAGCTATGTCCTATGGAGGTGGAAATGAATGGGAGCTCGTGGCAGTGGGGTCCTCTGCATTGCTGCCTGGTTATTTCTGGTCTTGCAACCTGGGACACTGTAGAACAACTGTTCCATAAGCCACCAATGAGACCCAGCAGTGTCTGCAGCACCACAAGTTGCTTGGACTCCCTTTACACATTTAGCAGGTAGAATGTGATCCTTTCACCCTCTTTATGCCCAAATTCCAAAGAGAAGCATTTCACATCTGTGAAATTTTTTTATAATTAAAAATATATTAAAACTGCTCTCAAGGACTTTGTTTAGTATCTTCTACACTTTACGCTGAACTATTTTGTGAAGAAAGCTGAACACTATCTAATATTCAGATACTCTAAACAGCATCCACACATTTAAATAAAGCCTCTATAAACAACTTAACAAAACTTAGCAAAGTTAGCAAAACATCCTGTTACCTGAGCAAATACTACTCAAAAACTGAAAATAATTAGATTTAGATCTTGCAAAGCTGTTCTATTCACGTATCCATGTTGAAAGTTCTGTGCTAAGTCATAGATCGTGTATTTTTATGATTACTCAGATTATGATCACTTGTAACATTAAAATACAGATGGAATCAACATATAAGTTGTATGTGAGACTTAGTTCCCTTTGTCCACACGTTTTGTAAGCTAGACTGAATTTTTTTAAATGCCAATAGAAAACAATTCAAACAAAACTCATAATGGTACAATTTGGGTTTGCTTTACTGCTGAGAAGGCCAGGCTGGTGACTTAAGTAAATTTGCACAGCTTCACTGACACCTGTACAGACCGATGGTCAATTTGTACAAGATTAAGGAAGCTACTGAAAAGGGAAGAGTTCAGCTGAAACAACAAAAATCTCAAGGAATGTGAAATTCTCTTCTCAAATACGATTATCTATCAAAAGTATACTGAGAAAACTATTTAAAAGGCTACCTGCTTGTGAGTGAAGAATAATGATAGGCTTTGGAATACTTGAAAATATGGGGATGGTCTATTCCTCAGGAAAATTCTCTAGTTGCTCAAAGATTTCTTAGGCCCAATATATCCAGTAAAACCAGTGATTTTCATGATAGAGATGATTCCAAACCAGCAGAATAAAGACGTGTGAAGGTGGAAACCCTGATTAAGTATTGTTTTGAATGTAGGAGTTCAACATGCTCATTTCCTAGGAAGCACACACACCAAAAAAATTTTGGGCTTGGCCACTACAACTGTGGTGCAAGTTGCAAAGCTACACAACCGTATTTCCCTCCTGGATGGAAAAGTGATGCAATGCAGTTCCACTGACTTCATGCCAAGCCAGGCCTTAATACAACAACAAATGAAAAGCAGAACATAGTCATACACACATTAGAACAAGTGTTAGGGGTTCCTTAAGATTTATACAGAAAAAAAGGTAATGCTTGGATTTTTTTAATTTTCTATTACTTGAACAAAGTTCTGCAGCATTAAAATACAGATAAAACAAATTGGCAAGTAAAGGAGCTTCCCACTGACTTTATAATCTATCAAAACCTGACACTTTTATGAGCAGAACTTTTAAAAACACATACCTAAAAATCAATTAAAATATTCAGAGAAGCATACAAAACAGTTCAAAAGGGCACAAAACTGCAGTACAGGTTCCTTTAAAAAATGGGTTCTCACTTATATTCTGTCTTCAATTCACTGTCAAGCAGGAAAAAACCTTTACTGAGTAATTTCCTAGAGAAGTAATATTTATGTAGTCAAGGTTCTGCAGCTGGAGCAGGGAAGTGCACAAGATTATCGGGTGGTCTCTTACAATCTAGGACAAAGAAATATTATATTAATAACAGTAGACACAGTATATTTTTTATTATGGAATTTTCAAAATTAGTCACATGAACATAATAAAGGAGAAAATTTCTCACTACCTACACTAAAACCTACAACCTAAGATTCATTGATAAAGTAACAGGCCATTTTTCATATTCCGTCTGCTGTATGAGCTGAAAAACTCTGAACAGTAGTATAGTTTAAAGTACTTGGCATATGGATCACAGTGCTAAAACATTCCACATTGCACTTTTATAGCAGAAATTCATTTCCAGGTAAGAACACAACATTGCTTTTACTTTACTTGCTAACAAGGATAATTGGCAGGCAACACTGCTGCTGTTTTAGATTTGTTCTTTATATGGATCTCTGAAGACCACATGCGCCTGCAGTGGTGACAGAAATATTTTCCATATGAGCCACCACAGATTTTAAGGTCCCTCAGTCTGGACAAGGTAAGTCCATCTATCATTTTCTGTGCTCAGTAACAATCAACCAGGAAGTTAAAAACTTCTGTGACAACTAGAGGGCAATGATCAGCTTCCAATTGCTCTGATCATCAAACCATTTAAATTTGTTGAGACTCTGCTGAAAACTTTTCCCTGCTTTCACTAGATCAAAGGCAGCACAAGATTTCACTGAGACATTTTTTTGAATCAAAACCATTACAGCTTCTCTTATTAAAAAGCCAAATAAAGTTTCTATCTAGACACATGAGCTACAGACTGTCAACCACACAGTTGGACAAGGTGTTTTTTCCAATTCACTTCCACTTTCCTTTACCAGAGAAAGTAATTGCTCTGGACTTCATTAGGCTACTATAAAGTTATGATAGGGCTAACAAAAGACAAGGCTCTAAAGCAGAATCACTGTTTTCAGAAGATTTACTTAAGGAAGGCATATTTATGGATAAATAAACTAGCCAATGATTCCCTTAAAACGCACAGCTACACATCCCATTTCAGTCAGAGCAAGGCAGAATGAGTATCAAACTTTTTCCTGCTAATAATTTCATTAGATGGAATATTTTTTATCTAATAGTACTGTGCTTGCTGAATTATTTCCTAAATGGCAGATGACTAGCTGAAAATTTCTGCTTTGCTATGAAATAAGAACTTGATGACAAACTGCTCAGATGAAGACAAAAATCTAGAAAATGGCTCTTGGTAAATCAAGTAGCAACTTTTTTACGCATAGCAAGAGCTGTTCTATTCCACTGTTTAGGACTGAGGAATTAGGAATATCAGGAATGCACTAAGTCCCTCTTTAATGATATGATATTCATTAAAAAAAAAAAAATCAAGTTTTTTCTGCCCTGCCACGTACTAAACATTACATGTATTTGCACAAAGAGAATGTTATTAATGAAGCCTGAAGTTTTCACATGCTCACACCCACAAAATGTATCCTATACAAAAACTTTTTCAATAGTGTACATTTTTTTTTCAGAAAATATGAACAAAACACAACCATTTACTGCTGCAGAGTATCATATTTCTCTGTATATTAGTAAACAAAAAAATCACAAATTAGTCACCTCTCACAGAAAGCATATTGTCGAGAGAAGTTAACTTTCAAACTGCTCTCCTATAGTACCTATAGGCTTTTGCCAAAACCTAAAAAAAAACCCAACAAACACAAACCAACAGCAAAAAAGCAAACACAAATCCCCCAAACTAAACCCAAACAAAACAATAGCTTTTTACACATGAAGCAAACAAGGCAATTCTAAAATGTCTAACAGCATAAAACTCATTCACGGTCCATCTTAACAGATATGAAGAAAATGCAACTCTGACAAGACAATTTTTGACAAGACATTATACTTTGCTTACCTCACCCCCAGGTCTTGCTAACACTGCTGTTTGAAAGCAGAGCAACGTTAGTATCAGGTAGCTGACAAACATTATTACCCAAAGTTAGAGCTACTCTGGAGGAGAGAACCCTCTGCCAAGTACTAACAGCAAGCAGATGCACTTGTGTCTCAGTATCACAGCCCTCAGCTCTCGTAGGTACGAGTCTTTTTCCCTCTCCCCCTTCCTCTCGCACTCACGGTCCGACCAGGAGCTTTGCTCTCAGCCACTGCTCTGAAGACAACTGGTAAGTTGATCTCTTCATGTAATGACTTCTCCCTGCTGGGGGAGGGGGCTCGGCCAGCACGGAGCTGGGGGGCTGCAGTCAGTGCGAAGCGAAGAAGGGGAGGGACAGGAATGGTCACTGCCAAGTTACGCATCTGCTGTGATTCATGGAACAAGCTAAACGGTAACATTTAATGCACGAGGAGGTTTGGCAAAGCGTTATTGACTTAGGCAGGCATGATTGGAGAAACAGGCTAAAGCTGCTTGCAAGGGATGCCTGTTGATAGTTAGAGGGCATGTGCTACTTAAAGGTACAGCACCTCCTTTTATTGGAGGAGTTTGTAATACATAAATCATAAATTAGGATCTAAGCAGGAAGCAGCCTATGGTTTTACAGTCAGCCCCACATCAGCACAATCCTGCAACCCAATGGCCTGATCCTGCCAGGGGTCCCGGCAGAACCTCGAGCTCTCGTTGCTGGCCCCAGGGTAACAGCAAATGGAATCCAAGTGCCCATTCGCTCTCAGGAATGTCACAACTGCTTCCTGGAATGACCCCCATCCTTTAAGATAATCCTGGAGCAGGATATGGATGTAATCTGTCTTTCTTTTTCATATTAGAGCTGAATAAAGGAAATTTTGATTTATAACAATCCAACTTATCACATAACCTCCTTTGACTAAACAAGCAGAAGTGCAAGCCTTTCTTAAAGTTCCAGCTCCCGAAGTCAAGAAAACACACTAAATTCTCATCTTTCATGTAAATGCATACTTCTTATGCTTATGGTTCCAGGGGAAATCTCAAAAATATGACCCAGGAATAACCTGGTCTCATATGTCAAACAGTAAACCACATGAACTCCGAATACAGGTACTTTAAAATATCTCAAAATTTTAGGAGGTGGGAAGTAAAAATGTTAGTGAAATTGAGAAGCACACCATTACTATATATTAGATTTCTTTCTGTAATTTGGTAAGCTGTATACACACAGCTGAATATGTCAGACTCCTCAGGCTATTTTCAAACTCGTTTTATCAACTATTCTTTTCCTTTCCTACGAGAGGTGAAAGATAAAATATTTTTCCTCAGAATTACAATTAAATACAGTCAAACTCCTAAACAAGTATAGCAAATTAGCATTCTCACTGCTGCTAGAAGTCCAGATGCTGCTGTATTTGCAGTTGGGCATCTGGGTCTCCAGCACAGTAAAATCTGATTAGCTCTATTAACCAGACTTCATTGTCACAGACTCCTACTACTGCCCATAAAGAGTCCTACCTCTTCTCCTGCCTCACCTGACTCACAGTGCTGTCTCTTCTACACCTACAAAAAAGCCTGCCCTTTTTTAGCCTCTCAAGTCAGCAGAACACATTTCATGGGTCAACTTTTTTCTTCCTTGTTGCTACACAGCTGTGCAGCTCCATGGTTCCAGGAACACTCCTGCCAGCGCTGTGTCTAGTGAGGGCACTGCAGGGAGGAAGCAACGCGGTGAAGGCCACGCAGGACTAGGGGTGTCAATGGCAAAGAATCCTCCTCAGTTTCCTTGCCCTGAGGGAGCAGCACAAGCTTCAGAAGGTTTAAAAATCCAGAGTTTCAGCATAAGGAGCTCAAGGTTCTTCCAAATGATCTGAATGATCACAGGCAGTCGGCCACAGTGTCACGACAATGGTGACTGGTGGCCAAATCTGCAGTTACTGAAAATTTGACACAACCCTTAATGGTACTTTCTGACAAAAATCACCCAGAACTCTCTACTCCTATGTTGATCTCACAAATACAACACCTCCCTTCAAGACCTAAATGAAAGAAGTATTTTCGCCCCTTTTAAGGCGAGCTGAAGGTTTGTAGATTATCCCATGGTGCTGACAGCTAAGTGTACAGCTGCCATTACAGGTACTTTGTACACTGGTTGCCTATGGCAAAGTCTCCAGACTAAAAATGTAAAGCCAAATAAACGTAAGGAAATTTTCCATCAAAACCCTGTCAGGAAGCCAACCTACCCTTCTATATTTTTTTGAAATATTTAGATATACCACAAAAGGAAAAATGATAGTGAGCAAACTGCCAACTAAACCAGAGTTCAAAACACTGCCAACATGAGAGCTCCAGCCATGACACTTCAAAAATACAGTTTCAGAGCTTGAAAAAGTTTTAAAACATACACCATTTCAGGTGTTGCAGCATGTAACAAAAACTCCAGTGATGAAAGCTGCTTCATGCAGATTGACTACTGCTTCCATCTTGTTTTCCTGTTCTTCACAAAGTGAAGTGAACTAGTTTTTGTGATTAAATATACAGCACAGGCAAAATATTGCCAATCCTCTCCTTTTTAATGGCAAGTAGAAAAGGATATTTTAAAAAATTAGGGGTAACTGTGATTTTAGCGTTCTCTCTGCTGATCATTCCAGTAAGCAGTATATTCTCTGTAAATAATGAACAACCTTATTGAAGTCTAACTGAATATTACTAGGATGAGTTTCTGAGCACAGAAAACTGTACTACATTCCCATTTAGTAAGTTATATAGCTAATTCTTTCCATATGCATATAATTTTTCCTCTACCAAAAATACAGACAGAATTCCCTAAATTTCAGAAGCTGGTGCTCTGTTCTCCATATTAAGACAAGAGATCTGTTCACACCTGCTATTATGCCTTCAAGTTTTATCTCACTGAACTGGATGGAACTGTGCATGTTCACGAGCACAGCTACAGCCCTTCTTTGCAGCATAGAGAAACCTGAAAGTTAACACTGTGCCAAACTTGCACTGCTGCAGCCAAGATCAGAACCCTGCAAACCTCAACAATCACTACACTAGAGATTAAAATACTACAGGGGCAATAGAAAACAAATCAGTTTATGACTGATGAGCTATTTCAGATTATAAAGTTCTGCCGTAGTGGACAGAGAAACCAAAATGCCTTGCAATAGTAAAATGGAAGAAATAAGATATCTCTAATTTCAACACAAAACCATCCTTGATTTTACTTAGAAACAATGAACTTAGCAAAAATAACAGCATAACTATTTCAGGTATATAATTGAAATAGAAGATCTGAAATGATATATTTTCTAAAACCAGAAAAAGCCATGAGAATCTTTAGGGGAAAAGTTCCTATTGTTTACTCTCAGAAACACAAACAATGCATCTTTGCACAGTACCGTTCTCATTAAAAAACTACTGACTTTCACCTGTGAACAAATTACCTGTCTGTCTCCAGGGGTTTGTAAAACTCAATCAGTTTATGAAGTTTGTGACCAGCTTCCTCCTGAGGCAATTACACCTAAATCTCAAACAAGGACAAGTTTGTTGAACTTATCAAAAGCACAAAATTCTCTTCCAGGTCTCTCAGGCTTCCAGTAATTCCATGTGAAATCATGAACAGTATGCTCAGGTAACATCACTCACAGCTCCTGCTTTCTGCTAAAAGTGTATTAGCTTAAAAAGTTGACCAAGTTCCTAATGTAAAAGTAATAATAAAAGAACACATGAGTCAAACCAAGATTTTAAAGACTTCCTTTCTACTTCCTACAGTCCTACGGTTTGTAGAGCTCAAATTCTTAAAGCAAGATGGCATGGAGGATAACTGCATATTTCAGGCTGAATTACTTTAGCACCAGACAAGGACAATGTCTGTGTATTTCAAAGTATTAATAAGTACAAGTGAAAATAATAAGCCTAATTCACATTTTGCCAGTTCAGGTGCCACATCAATGCCACTGAATCTGCAAGGAAACAGGAGGTTGACTGGAATGTCTGCTGGTGCTCAGCTGTAAACAATGAATTAGTTAGAAGGAAGATAAAAGCCAAACCAAGTTTGCTGCTATGCCATAACCCATAAGCCCTTTAACTGTTTCTTAAAACAAGTGTTTAAAGTAGCACTAATTTGCTTTGGATAGACACCATCTTCCAGGAATCACTATCAGCAAAGGCAGTAGACACTGCATATTACTACTTAAGAAAAAGTTAAGAATAAAAACCTTGAGAATAGGGTTCAATTTCAGTGTTCCATGTAAAAATTTAGTAGAGGAAAGCTGAAAATCTATTATGTTTCGGTTTTATTTAACTGGTCATCTTTCCCAGTGGGTGATCTACAAGTTACTTAAAAAAAGAAGGAAGAGAGAAAATTTTCACACTGATGAAGTCATGTGGAAAGATGGCTGCCATATTTATTGCTGTCAGATAGACATTTCCAGCCATTATCTCACTTCACTTTTTCCAGGAAGCATTTCTTTCTGAATTTATTATTCTGATGTTTTAAGGTTAGAATAAATTACTGCTCTCCTTTAGGCTGAACTACTGAAAGACACTGGCCATAACATTTCACTACAAATCTCTCCTGTGAGGTTGTTTAGGGTTTTTTTTAAATTTTATTTAAAAAAATAAAGCTTGTGTTTAATGTTATAGTCAAAAGACCAGATATATTTTTTAAAATATAGTCGAAATTTATTAAAAATGTAAAAGAAATTTTTTAAAGGCAAAGAAGCAAAACAGCACGCTAGGAGACTGGGAGAAACTCCTGTTCCACCAACGGTCTGCCCTGAGGCAAGCCCACCCCCCACTTTTTATACCCCCCTCTATCTCCACCCCTTCAGTCTCTTTCCATTTCTTTATTGAGTTTCCTTTTGCGGGCTCCCCCGATATTGGTCCTTGCTTTCGTGGGCTCCATCTCGCCACCTGAGCTCAGCCAATGTTTTGGTTAGACCATAGTCCTTAGTGTCTGCCATCTGGAAATTTCCAGACGGGGTAAGTCCTTTCTTTTGGTTCTTTGCTGTTTCATTCTATTCTGCTTCCCTATAAGTCTGCTCAGAACAAACACTTATAAAATGACAAGACATAACATACAAATTCATAGCAAATTGCTCCTTATTACCTATTACAGACACAACATTGTGGCTTGATACTTGCAATTCAAACCAACCACTAACATTACAAATATAATTTGATTAGCAAATTAACTGCCTTTGCTTTTATTAACTATTACATAATTAAACACTTGAAATAACAAGGTTTCTTGCCACATTATGTGTGTCTGAGCAGACAGGGAATTTAGACTGCAGAAAGAATGTATTTTCCTTTAAGGTAAAAGCAGTTTACTGAGGAGGGTGAATGCAGAAAAAATACCACTCCCTACCCTACCTTCTTGGATTCAGGAAATACTGCAGCTGGACCACAGAGGGGTTTCTGCACCCCCATGGAAGCATTTCACTGGCCAGAGGGGGTGGTGAAAGAGAGCAAGAGATTCTCTCCAGTGCTCTGCTCTCCATAGCTGAAGCAATTCTCTTTGTTACTGCAGTGCTTCTGAAAGAGGCACACTCGCACTCCCACTGACTCTGGATTTCAGCAGCATCTCCACCTCTTATTGATTGGGAACAGATGAAACAACAACAAATACAAGAAGGACCAAGATGGAGTATTTGGACTTTTATAGGTGCTATTAAAAAAAAAAACAAACCAGGCCAGCTTGAGAAGAAAGACACGGTGTGAACTGTGTATTATAGCCTAAAAGTGGAGTACATGGAGCCCTGTGAGAGTGAACCTCAGACACTGAGCACCTTGGAGAAAACAAGTCACAGTCTCACACAGATTTCATTGCATCTCAGCAGTTTTTAATTTTAACTCAGTTTAAGTATCATATACTTTTCCAAGCATCTCCTCCACGTTTTTGTCATGAAAGCAGCTTACTCCACATGTTTTCTTGTACAAATAAGCATTTAAGGGGATGGATAGCTCTGTCCCTAAAAGAACTCCTTCCAAAACTGAAATATTGATTGGCTACCAGAATACACCATTGCAAGGGGCAGCACATCTTCCACTCTTACCTTCCATAATGAAGGTAGAGATATTTTTATCTATCTACATGTCTAATCCTTTTTTGATCCACTCTACAGTTATGGAAAAGACAAAGGGATGCTGTGGGAAAAAAATCCTTAAAGAGGTTATAATAAATTATTCCATACAGACACTTTTTGTCCTTGCTAATGCTTTGCAATTTAATTTTCAACTTCTATGCTAGCTTATTTCCCTTTCTAAGCTGAACAATCCTCATTTTTCCACTTGTTCATCATCTGCAGTCACTCCAAGTTCTGACTTTTCCTCTGTTTCTCATCTTTTTGTTTCTCTTTTGTGAGGAAATAGAGATCACACAATTAAAAAGGTGTTGTTATTGCATCCTGTGAAAAAGGCATTACAAAGAAAGTTTCAAAGAGGTATTGATATCTAATTGGGTCAGCCCGGCTTTGGTTGCATCACTGCAGGTTTGTCAATGAATTCAATAAAACCATGTTAGCTTTCACATCATCCCCTTTTTCTCCTCTTACTATCATGGTACTGCCAGTGCTTTTAAACCACATTCAAACCCTGACAAGGAAATCTGAGGATTTCCTTCCTCTTCTCCCTACTCTTGACTTCTTAAAGCTCAGACTTTTGACTACAAAGCCAGACTTTACCCCAAAGGTCCAACTTCAAAGAGCAAGGTATTAACCTCAAATTGATTTATCATCTTGAATCTTTTCTTCATTACTAAATGTATTATCCCTTTCTCTTTTCTGACATTACAGAGTGCTAGAGGGAGAAAAAGACCCCTGGTTATCACCTGCCCAGGGCTGGGCTAGAAAGTGTGTTTTTCATGGCCATATTCCAATTTTCTGTATTTTGATGATAGAATTCTGGTTTATATCCCAAGTTCTCCAAGCACCTCTTTGCCTCCCCAGACAGTAGTTGCATAGTGCAAGTAGAATAAGATGACATTTATGAGTCATTCCTTCCTCTGACCAACACTACATTCTGACTACACAACAAGTGGACACCATGCTTTGAACCTCTAATTTTTATGACTTTCTTGGGACAAAATTTTTTTTTCTCTCCACATTTGTTAATCAATGTTTTTGATTTCCTAACAAGGCATTAAGATTTTTAGCACCATATTCTGGTTCTCCTCACACTTAAACTTTAATGTTATTTTCCTATGCATTTTCATAATACATTATCCAACATTACTCTTGCTGTCTTCTACCTCTTCCTATCTTCTACCTCTTCCTATACAGAAAAGAGTGGTGAAACCAAGAGGAAAAGAGTTCTTTGATGGTTCCTATTTAATCTCTTTGTGTGCTTAAAAAAAAGACACACATTTCTAGAAAGCTACCTCTCATCACCCAAGTTTCACATAAGGCATTTTGATCTGTGTTTCATGTTGAAGTGTGGCAAATGAGCAGCCACTAAAAATAGGACCCAAAGAAAAAGGCCTCGCCCTTTAAAATATTTGAGCCCGTTCCTTCGCAGCTGTAACAAAACTGGAATGAACCTACTTGGTAGCCCTGCTATATTTGGATATTTTACCTAAAATAAGAAATGAAAATAAGCCTGTTTATCCTTTCAAAAAAAATTAATCCCCATGGAAAAACTCTAAATAATCTGTAACCACAGCAAATTGATTATAAATTATACAAATAATGCATATCAATTCCCTGGGAAAAGTAAGCCTCCCCCAAGATAAAACATTCTAAATATAAATACGAGTAATGATATTTTCAAATCTTTCACTTCTTCATAAGGAATAAAGGTTGATACCTATAAGTCTATGCAGAAAGTATTTTAAAGGTACAAAAAGAAGGTGAGGCCTCTGGATCATATAATACTAATGTTTTAATTACAAAACCAAATCAAGAGAAGTAGCAAATGTCCTGACACAATAGGCCATGACCTCCTAAGAGATCAGAATTATAAAGTAGAGTCTTTCTTCAGGCCTAAACCCACAAACTTTGAAACTAGATTCTGGTGCTAACATACATTTCCCAAGTGACCAGCTGGCAAATGACATCTACCTCAAACAGGCCATCATAAAATGATGGGAACAGGGGAAAACTAACCAGTTAGGATTGCAAATGTAGTAATGATTTTCAGCTTTGCTCAGAAACATTCTTGACATTCTTGCCCCCAACAGACCATGTTCTCATGCATACACTTTCCCTGTCCTGTTCTGTTCTATACTGGTAAAAATCTCAAAGCCATAATGATTTTCTTTTAGACTGGGAAAATCACTGTGAGTCCTCCCCAGCAGTGGATGAAATATAGAACATACCAGTAAACCATGCAGGTGAAGCGAATGGCCAGTCTTCGCGAACGAAGAACCGGGGAAGGTCTTTACACCTTCCAGCCTGCACATTGGATTTTTTAGGTGAGACACAGTGTGCGCGGAACTGAGCCCACCCTTTAATCCTGAGGTTCATCTGCTGGGGCCAAGCATGCTTGGACGGTGGCAGCGAGGTCCTCAGGACGTAGATGGATTGCCTTACAGGGCTAACGAGCTCCATCTGCCCGGGGAGGGGCCCTGACCGGGAATCGAACTCGGGTCTCTGCGGTGACAGTGCAGCGCCTTTCCCCTAGACCACCAGGGGCTCCCAACCATGCAGGTAGGAACTGTGTGAAAACACCATAGTAAAACCTACTTTGGCAAGAAATGAGCATCACCTGCTCATTTGAAAAGATAGCTCTGCAAAAGCTGGCCAACATTTTTCATGCTTAATAATTTACTAAAGCAATAAAACAGCATCAGTCACCATCAGAAACTGTCAGAGAGCAGTGGCAGGGATGAGGAGCCACGCGTTGAGCTTTCCAACAGGGGCAGGTGGCTTCACTGGCCAGGACTCTGCCACCATGGGATGGAGCTGGGCAGACCCAGGGGTGGCAGCCAGGGCCAATAGTGGAGACCAATTAGGCAAAAGAAAGAATAGAAGAGATGTATCAGGCAGCAGACAAATAGTCTTGAAAGAGAAGTAACCTCAGAGAAGAGTCAATACCGCACATAACACACACACTACTGAGGGAACAGAATTAGAGCACTGTTCTACCTAACAAAAGAAATTCAACATCCGAGTTATACAGCTGGAGAAGCAAAGCCAAGGACAATTCTGTAACACAGGCACCTCTGTTCTCTGATGTCACAGAGGTACCAAATCAGAGCTTGCTTAAAACCCAATGGATGAACAGAAAAAAAAAAAATCTTGGAAGACGAATTCATAATCAAAGTGTATTTTTTTGTGCTTTATGGGAATACCGGGTTTCTCCCACCTTCTGACAGGAAAAGAAAAAAAAGAAAATAGGTGTTGTGATGCCAAAGGAATTGTGTATGCTCAACTGAAGGTTTGGGATTTAATTGCAATACTGGTCAAAACACACTGGATGAAACCAGAGCCCAAACACAGAAAGAAAGAGAAGGAAGATTTCTAAAGTAGTTTCATGACACAACCCAGTTACCTGAAGAGATTAGACAAAACTAATCTCATAATAATGCAAATTACAGTTTGGGCAGAAAGCCCATCTAGTCACAAAAATCCTACGTCAAAGATGCAATTATTCCTCCCCAAAAATCTCTCCATATTCTGTTTGATTTCATCCTCCCAATTCACCATGTCTATCAATAAAACTGTCTGATCTCAGCATACTCCCTGCCCCTAATTGCATCGCAAATTTGAAGAATTAACAGCAGGTCAAAATCTACCCCACTAGTCAATTAAAGGCTCATTTTCCATCACTGGGGGGTTCCATGGCAGGTCAAAAACATGTAGCACCAACAGATCAGTTACACTGCTGCTGCAAATTAGGTACAAATTAGAAGCTGAGCTGCAGAGTAAGAACAAGGTTCCCCCTTCTCTGCAGATGTATAGCATATAAAAATGAATAAACTCTAATTAAAGAGCAACTGTGTATCTTTACTGCCTCAATAAAAACAAAATTCTGGGGAAATCTGATTGTTTATATAATACATTTTTTGATAGTTTATCTTATAAATATGCTTGCTTTCAAAGTAAAGCCATTAAACACAAGTTGCCCATTAGACAGAACCAAATGAACCCTCAATGTATACAGAGTTTCCCAGCTCTCTGGACTCTGGACAGTGATTCCATATGCTTAAAAGCTTGGAAAGCACACAGGTAGAGCAGACAGATTCCAGACTTGATTCCACTTTTTGAAGTGTCTTGCAAGTCCAGAAGCCGTTTACAAAGAGAAAATGACCAATTCTTCTGCATGGCTGATTTCTGCTGCACAGGAAAGCGGAACCACAGAGCTATAGATCATGTTAAATCTTGAGCTACATGTCATATATATGAATCTTGAAAATTCATATGCAGCTCAAACCAGATAAGAAACATCTTAAAATAATTATGTACTCCCATGTCTCAAATATTCCATTTACTATAGGATCAGCAACTCACTGATAAATACTTGAATAAACAGCTGATTAGTCTCTGAGTACCCAGAGCATGTCCAGTATAATTTAACTTGAAATTTGCCTTCCTGAAGCAGACAACTGAAAAAAGTTCAGTACTATCAATTTTTTTAATGGGACAAACAGCTTGTCTGAATTCAGGAACACTACTATATAAGGAGAAAAGTCAAGTTCAAAATGACTTCATGAAGTAGTTGATACTCTGAAAACATTTTTAAGAAGTTGCTTGGCATGCCTTTTCATTTTTAAGCAGTAAAATTAACCTTTGGTACATTAAACCCAGCATATATACATATATTAAAACCTTCAGCATACAGTGTCAAATCCCTACACAACGGCACGAAATCTGGGAATACTGTTTGCCGACACCAAGGTAAATAAATAAATAGAGTATGAACACTAAGAAAAAAATTACTTCTTAGAAAGCCACACAGAACATAGAAGTGAAGAAACACCCTCTATGTATATTTTGAAGGACACAAATGGTGCTGATTCCTTTATCCCCATCCTCAGACTGTCTACATAGGTTAAAAGGAGCATAACACCAGTTCTAATCTTAAAGGCCCATGGAGAGACATAAAACCAGACTGTTTGAGAAACCTGGTTGTAAAAACACATCTGTGCAGCCAACACCATCAAATGGCTGGAAAACAATCAGAATTCCAACAAGAGGCAAGTGAATAAAACTCACAGAAAATTCCTTCGCCGTGGAAGGAAGATTTCCTCCTGAAGATTTCTTGCACCATTCCGAGTCTTTTCAATACAGTAATTACATATTTGCATGGATCATGTCTCAAATAATTTTCCGACAAAGTTTCAGGGAAGACTTCCTCCCAATGAATTACTTTTCAAGGAATAGATCACTTAACTTTTATTTACAGCCCCACATGCTGGCTCATGTCCAGTCGACAAGTACTGGTACTCACCGGGTACTTACTGGCCTGGGGTAACGGAATTTTAACCCTGCCATAAATACTTGGTTTATATTTGATTTGCCTTTTCTCACATGTATTTTGCAAACCACTTATCCCTACTGGTTTAGATACTCTGTCAAGGGATTACTGCAAACATCCAAAACAGTTACAAAATTAAGAATTAAAATAAAAAATATATTAAAAATATATTTATCCATCTTTAGCTTCTTGTCTGCTTGAAGTTTTTGGGTTTTGTTTAGCTCACTTATTTCACTGTTGTTGTTACTGTAAGAAAAGATGATTCTTGAAAGACAACAAACTTGGTGATGCTTCTCATAGTAAAGCAACTCTGGCAGAAAATATTGTCACACAATAGCCAATGTTGTGATTACACTTGGGAAAGCTGGATTTCCCAAGGCATCAGAAGGAGACAATATCCTACCATACAGATTTACAGGTTATCCCAACGGAGCTTTTACAACATCCAGCAGTTAAAAAAGAACTTTCCAAGAGAATTCATGTCCTTCATCAAGACAGGCAGATTTCTAAGGTGTCCTGATCCAAATGGGTACTGACACAAATTTGTCCAAGGGATTTTAACCTGAGATTGATGAGCAATGATCCCAAATCACCAATACACACCATCAAACATATCTCAAAAAACCCAACAAAACCCAACCCACCAAACAAAACCAAAATACCCCCCCCCCCAAACTATTATTTTGCTGTCTTCAACTGCAAACATTTCTGGTACTCAGGGGCCTGCACATCAACAAGCAGGCCTGTGGCATAATACAGAACTGAAAATTCTTTTAGACATTGTCCTAAATTCAAAGGTCAGCAGTCTGCCCATAAATTTCAGAAAGCATTCCTCACAGCTGTGTAACAGCCCCATGACACGAGCTGGTGAAGGACAGCAAGTGTGACTAAGACTCTGCTGATGTATTTGGTAGCTGCTTGAAGATCCAACTGCCCTGATGCCAGACAGCTGCATGGGGAATGCTGCTTATTATTAATATCATCATCTGGAAAAAGCAGACCCAGATACATAAATTGCCCAAATGACAAATCACCAAGTAACTCCAGTCACCGTTTCCACACTGGCAGTTTTATTTTGCCTGTGTAACTTTGCATATTTGTCATTACTTGTTTTAGAAACAAGCTTACAATTAAGTATGGTCATTTTATCCATTTCCAAGAAAATACATCAAATAAATTGCAGCAATAAAGTTTTCACTGTAAGTTCTTAACCACAAATATCCAAATAATGTTTTGAACTGTTGGGTCAAGAATCTTTTTTTTCCCTCAAGTCTGCATAGTAAGTAGCTGCTTTATACTGTCTTGGTTAATTTATATGTAACCAGAAAAGGTGGGATTGATTAGAAATTGTTTCCTTCTCTTTCAACCTCAGTACCATTTCTTTCACTTTTCTAGTAAGTCAAATAGATTGTTCCCTTCTTTATTTTCACTGAAAATTTATTACACTCTTCCCTCTTATGAAAGGTTTCATAGATAAAAATTTGCAGTTCAAAATTCTGCACAATATGCTTGACTAGAAGCCTAATTCACACAAAATATATATTACTTCAAATTTCTGAACACATTATGTGCAAGTGGATTAAGACAATACTTTAGTATGCATGCTAAAATGTGACGGTAAATGGCATTAAACAAATTCAATCTGCCATGGACCCCTAATGACTACTTATCCAAAGCCAAAATAGACAAAGATTAAGTCAACCACTAATCTGTGAATGAAAATATTTATTATGAAGTATTATCATGGATGACTAAGCATTTCTCTTAAAAAGGCTTTTTAAATCTCATTCTTTAACTTTCCAAGCACTCCTTTTATATCAAACAGATTAATCTAAATATAGTATTATGACGATATCTCGCTGCAGCTTTTCCAATCCTTCACCTCGATGTTCTCAGCCATCTTTCTTTCTTTCTCAGTCATCTTTCATTATCAAGTAGCCTCCTGTAATACCGACTGTTAGTCCATGACGTCACAATCTCTCAGCTTGATTGCCACCATCAAATAACAAACCAGATACTTTGCCAGTAACTTAGAAATAAAAACTACTGCTTCTACAACAAATATTTATAAACAGCCTGGCTCCTCAGGGCATGATCTTATAAGTAAATATGAACTTAAAATGTAAATTTAATCCAAGTGTCACATGTAGCTTCAGTTCCTCCAGTTTTCATGTCTTGTGACATTGGCACAGCAGAAGCAGCCGGTTTTATATGAACTAATTCCTACGACATATAATGTATTGTAACTTAGCAAGATTTTTTGCAACCTATAGACACTAAAGAAAGTGTTCAGTAAAGACTGGATTTCAATTTGTCATCTTTATTTCTAGACCTTTTCCTTTCTCTTAGAAACTTCAACTGTGAAGTATTCAAAGTCAGATGCTATACTTAGTTTTACTTAATAAAGTAAATATTCTCATGTCCATTCTAGAAAATCATCAATATATTTAAGAAGGAAAGTTTCCTAGAAATACCTGTTCAAGATTGTCTGTGATATGTGTTATTAGGGGAAGCATAATGAACATTTGAGAGCATTAAGAGATTACCAGTTAGGCTCTTCAGCATGTCTGTCCTATGATCCTAACACTTTCAATCACTGCCTTTAAATCTGCCTATATTCCCTTCACTGTGGAGAAAAATATAGTACACATCCCTAATTCCACATCTAGCCTTCATGCAATTCCCTGCCAAGGTGGTTTGGCAAGCAGGGAAGATATTTCAAAGAAAAACACAGAGGGCCTCAGTCATATTAATGCTCCTTCACGTTCTTCCTGCAATATTATACTGTCCATAAGGCTTAGTTAAGTACAAGAACATCTTTGCAAGCAGGGCTTTCAAAATAAAGACCCATGTGGAGAATGCAACACCACTACTTAGTTTTCACCTTCACACAACAGCCATGTTACCAAAAGGACTTGTAGTTACAAGGGAATGATGTACAGGTTTAGGTTTGAAGTCAAATAAAGCTTTCCCAGCAAATTTTAAAATTGAAAAGGTCTGCTGATGTCACTTGGTCATTTTGCATAAAAATAGAAAGAAAAAAAAACCATACAAAAATACACAAGCAAGTATCCCACAGTAAAGAGTAACTCTAGACCAAAAAACTTGTTTGTTTTAATGGGCACAATAGTGGGGAAGTGAGGACTGTCCAGTATACGGCTGAAAAGAATAACCCATAGACACCCTTTCCCCAACAAATGTCTTCTCTAAGCATGTTTAGGTCATGAGTAGTCTAGCGTGTTGTTTTAACTGGAAGAATATATAGGTTTTTAATCCAAAAGACATACCCATTATGCTTAATTTAACATTCCTCTTAAAAACTGAAACCCAACAGGACAGTTTGCTCAATTACAGGATGGTGCATCTTGCACTTCAAAGGACAAAGAAAATTGTCAGAGCTGTCATTCTGAAAAAAGTGCTCAAAGCAAAATATCTTCTTGCATTTATGTGAGTAACAAAAAGCAAATAAGAATCTGAAGTCAAACTCATCAATGTAATTCTGAAAGCATAATGAGAAAAGACAACCAAAAGGTGCTCTGCAGTGATGACTGTTACTAGTTTATCAGACATGACCATAGAAGAGTTTAGAAAAATGATTTTAAGGTAACTTTGTTTTTACTTTGGTTATAGTAAGACTATAGAAAACATTTTTGTAAGAGTTAAGCCTTTGAATGTATTGTATTGCATGCTGCATGCATTTTGCTCATAATTTGTACAGTATATGTATAATTGACAGATTTGCAACAAATTTCTGAGCTGGCAGTTCCTTTTGAATGACTCTCAAGTTCAGAAAAGTGGATGGAATTATGCTTAAGAAATACAAACCTCTAATTTACACAAAAATAAGTTCTAGTGAATTTGCTCTAGAAGAGCAAATAATTCTGAATCTAATACAGCATTCTGCCATTAGTTCAATCAGGCTTTAGCACATCGCCAGTTCACCAGTGCCACTACTCCACATATCAATCACATAGTACTTACTCTGAACATACATGTGCTTAGTCTGTGGGGATACTCTGTAACACAGAAATTCCCAGGAATACATTGAGCACATGACCCCACCTATTTCACACAATCAAACCCACTACAACCATCACAGTATAAACACCCTGAAATAGACTGCTATTATTTTTTCCTGTCTTCTGTATCACACTCTTGCAGATGCAATCTTAAGATTCTTAGACTGCTTCTGTATCATTTCATGTAACAGGCTATGAAGTCTTAAAATTGTACCTAACTCTGCCTCCACTTTGAAAAAAACCACAGCAAACACAAAATCTTTAAAATGATCTTAGAGCCCATCTTTGTAGTTCAGAAGCAAGCAAGGGAATAACTTTCCCTTCCAGAGCTACAGTTCCAATCAAGTCTGACTTTAAACAGATACTCAGAAATATTTCTGAGAAAATAAAAATCCTACACTTCTGTGATTAATTCTACTTTCTTCTAATAATTGATGTCAAGGTTCTCCATCCAACATATACACTCAACTGTTCAATCATGTGTAATATACATGCTACACACAGAGCTCTTTTCTTTGATTAAAACATGTACTCATTGCACCCATCAGCCATGGGAAAGCTGAAGAAAAAAAATGAAATCATGATGATAAAAAGCTTCTTCAGTCTTCAAAAGGAAAACCTACTCAGGGATACTCCATTTAACACATAAGCTGTTACGGATACCAACCCCAAATATCCTGGGAACTGATATTCTGTCAGCAGAGGGGGTCAAACTGTGACCATCATCTGAGTGGAGATTCAGCACTGGAGTTAATTTTCTTGGTGCTATTTCCAAATCTGCCTTTTTTTTTCTTTTTTCTCCTTGGAGAACTGCAGATGCCTAGCACCTCTAGGATCTGTATCTTGTTCAACTCCAGCCTGTTGACACACAGCTAGACAGCATCTGCCAATTCAAAGAGGATCTTGACCTGACTGACTTGATGTAATCTGGCGGCCTTAATTACCTTAAGCTGCCCTTTGGAATACCTGTTCTGCATCTCAAAGATGCCTTTTCCATACACGTAAGAATGGTTGGTGTAACTGCAGAAATTCACTGGTTTGTAACACTGGCCATAATGTTATACATCTGCAGAATCTGGACAAATACACAAAAAACCCTTTTATTTTCCCAGGTCAACATTCCCAGGAACAAAGGAGGGTATAATCAGGAGGAAGGGATGAGGCTTGAACATACAGTTGCCTTAACCAGTGCAATGTAAGTTAATAGGAGAGGGTGGCTCTCCAAGTTCTATCCATGAATACATCCAAGACACACCCACAGACACCATACATGCAAACCAAAACATCCCACACAGAACAGGCTTAAAGAAAAGGAGAAAGAGAAGGCCTTTTACTAATTTTCTAACCAGCAGCAACTGTGATATCTCCCTTTGGAAAAGGAGCTGGAGGGCAGTGGCAATAAGAGAACAAATTCGCTGTGTTGGCCTGGGAAGTTGACGATTAGCATGGGAGGTCTGAAGCTGCTGATCACTACAAAAATAACATTTCACTTTGATGCACATCTGTCGACTCTCACTGTATTAAAATGTTTTCTTTTCCAAATCTGGGTTTCAGCTGCTGTGTCTGGCCACCATGTGACATGAAAGTGAGGATCTTTATGTAACATGTAGTTTTTCTAATCAGTATTTCATGTAAGAGAAGTTAGCAAATACTGACTATTCTGTAGGCTTGTGTGCTTGCAGTGATTTAAAGACTTCAAATTAATACAAAATACTCATTCCTGAAAACACGTACTGGAATAAAAAGCACAGGTTTGCCATGAAAGCAAAACGTCTTATGGCAAACTGAGTGGACAGTTCTGATTTTTCAGAAATGAAGCTGTAGAACTGCATAAATCAAGATCAAAACTGCACCAGTAAAAGCATATGAACTCCCAGAACATTGACCATATATCCTCTATCAAACATCTTATAAAGAATTCACTTATGTGTTGGCAGAAGTGCAGCACCCTGAACCTTGTGCAATAAAAATGTCGGATATGACAGTGTGCAGCAGACACATTGAAACAATGTTCCTCATAAGGGCTTTAATATTTGTTATAAACTGATGCATTATATGAGATAAAACTTTCTTTGCAGCTTTTTTCATTATTTTTTTCAGCCAAAGGCAAGCAACTCTATACAAATGTGCCACCTCAACCTCTGACTTGAGGACCTGGGATTGGCTTCACTAAACATGGGTTGTCTTAATATGAGAAGGATTAATGGAGGCCTTGTGTCCACGGCAATGGAAGGAACTCTGAAAACTTCTGTTCTTACACCTAAGTACAAGTGAAATGAACTGTCTGTGTTCCTGGATGGACACCCACATACAACTATAATTTAAAAAATACATTTAAATTTTAAAATTAGCATTGAAAGAAGACTGAATTTCATGATTTTGGAGAAATAAGTGAATTTAGAGAAATTTGACATAGACAGAAAACTACCAGGCTATGACAGTTTGATTTGAAGATGCGGCTCCACCCATCTCTTCCAAACCCGCATGATTTTACATTCACCATTCCTCTTGGCCGATCCCTAAATGAAGTGAGAAATGAGAAACAGAAGTATTCAAAGTTTCCTAGATCCCACAGACACAGGGACAGCTTCCCTCTTCCACAGCCTTTGTGCAGTTGTTGCCAAGGAAATACCAGAAAGGCCTCTATTGGTCTTTACTGCCTATGTGTCTGTTTTCCTCTTAGAGAGTCCTTGTGACTTCTGTGCAATATTCCTTCAGCTCACGGGGGCCTGGGTATTTCTGCAAGATTTTTCTGCCCCAACAGTTATTTGCAGGCAAAGTCTTTAGAAGGCTTTGAGCATCAGCTGTCTACAATATTCTCAGTAACTTCTTCACTAAAACACTTTTGGTGATCCCCAGTTCTTTTATGCAAACACATTTTAAATCCTACATTTCCAAACATTCAAAGCTGACAGTTTATATGTGCAGAATAATGTATGTTGATGAGGGCATGTACTACACAGACCAAAATTGATTTAAAATTCACATTACACAGCTTGAGATAAGTTTCTGTGTGAACTATTTGTCAAGGAAAGCTACATGATTCTGTGATCAATAGCTGGTGACACCAAGGAAATTTAGTATACATATGCAATAAGCTGGAAATTATCTTAGACTGCTGTCACTATGCAAATAAACCAAAATGAAAGTTAAACAGAATGTTCTTTGTAATAGCTGAAAAAAAGGAGGGCACATTTCAGACAGATATGTCACTGAATGTCTACAGAATACGCTTCTACAAAGATAATACTAACAATTTTGCCAGTTAGTTTAATGGGTAATTAAGTGGTTGATGTGAATTCATTAAAGGCTTATTGTTTTCCTTGTTGGTCAGATATTTGTGTTAATTTCTTGTCCTTGGTTCTACATTCATTTATTCAACAAGCAGAACAAAACCTGGCACAAATATCAGTCTCTGATCAACTAAAGAACCAAAACTAGGCAACCTTTCAACCAAAATCAACAGGATTACACAATATCAACACAGCCCTGGAGGAGTTGTTGAATTAGTGGAAGAAGCAGAACACTGCACATTTAAAATACTCAACTTTGCTTCATGCAAGATTAAATTCAGTTGACTTATAACAAAGACTCCAGGTATGATGAGACTTAAAATCCTGTGGACAGTTTAGCATCTATTAAAAGTTTTAGAAAGGTACAGGGATGACATTCATTTGTCAAGCTGACGGAGCAAATGTTTGACTCAGACACATGGCCTGTGCCAGCTCTAACCCACACTGACCAATCTACCACATTTAAACATTTTTATGAGCATTTTCCTCACCATGTTTTCAAAACGTTGACTTTTCACTATATTTTTTCTAAGGTGTGGGCGAGTGCTTATAAAATGTGGTCTTATACCAATCAGATTTCTGCTTCTGGCTCTACAGCTTTAATAGCTAACTGCGGTTTAATTCAGTTTCCAGCACCACAAGTCAGAATTAGTATGGAAGACATACAGAGCAGGAGAGAAACTTATAATAGCAATTAATACCAGATATTAATTAAGCCCAACATCTTATATCATTATTGCCCATCTAAGCACAATCTAAGAATGCAACAAATGTTAGATATTTTAAAATATTTTAAATTGAACTTTTAAACACTGGGAAAGTTATTGTTGGTCTGAGCTGGTCATTGGCTAGTAAAAATTTTGAATTTTATTTAGGTGTGATCTAATCACCTTTTACTGCTCCATCAAAAAACCAAATGATTTATTCTTCCCAAACTCAGGCTAGCGTAAGATAATTTACAGATGGTTCCCAGTGTTTTTATATATGAACAGACTAGATGTCTATACAGTAATAACCTTTTAACCAGAATTACTACATAAAAATATGATCATACAGGTATTTACCATTCACAGAGGATGAGTATCCTCTGACATAACAGACTCTGACACAAAAAACTGTGAATAAAGGGTGTCTTGGATTTCTGGAGAGACAAGAAGGCAGTGCAGTTGCATTAGTATGCTCACAAATATGAACTTTCCAGCCAAATCTAAGTGTGCACTGAAAAGGGCCATTAAAAATGGCAAAACAAAGGATTATATTCTTTTTGCACTGAGTTCTTACTCCCTGTGCAGATTTTTTTCTAGCTGTGTGGTCCCTTGGCTAAAATGAAAAACATTCCTGGAGGACTTTCAAAATTGTGGTGCTGAAGAGTAAGGCATAAGAAGAGGCTGTACAGAGCAGGAGTGCTGAAGCAGTCAGACTGAGGCAGGCTACTGCTCACTGTGGCAGTAACACAGCACAGAGCTGATAAGGAATGGAAGGAGCTGAAGTAGGAGAATGTGTGTCCAGCAGGAGGAGTCTGGCTAATACTCATGGTTTAACTGAGATGAGAAAATGAAGGTTGATGATTAAAAAAAGTGCAGGAACTAAATGGTTTAGAGGCAGAGTATCATTGCTTTAGTATGAACCCAGTGGTAGGTGCCTCTTCTCAGGATCCTGTGAAACAGGAACATCACACCCTGGAGTTGCATACAACCAGTATTTTGTATCCAAGCAAGGACATTAGGAATAATACTTTTGAAGGGATTATCTCAGTAAATATTAAAATAGAGCATATAAAAGTTTTCAAATGGCATAAAATGCTTGCCAAATGGGAAACAGAGACAAAATGGAAGTGAAAACAATCTTCCACGCACCTTCTGTCTGTCTGAGAAAGCATAATGAACAGCAAGTAAATATGTTCTATTAAAAAACCAAACAAGCACTTTCTGACAAAACACAACAGTTGATCAGAGAAAGTTCAAAATATTATGGACTTCTCTTGTAGAACAGCTTCCTGAGGACAAGCAAAAATCTACAATGGTACCAGAAATGCTGACTGGCTTTATCTGGAAGACTTTTTGTTCCTCACTGAGTGTAGATAATTCATCTAACTACTACAGCTTTTCAATTTTAGCTAACCATTATTTGAAAATTTAAAAATGTAAGGCCTTTAAAAATGACAAGTAAAAAAATTAAAGTGCAAAATGAAAGAATTAAGAAACCCCTCTTCATAAAACAATTTAAAAATATACTTGTAAAACTCAGTTGAACATCTCAAAGTAGTTATTACACAGGTAAGTATATCAAATAGAAAAATTGTGCACCAGGCTCCAAGATCTTGGCCAACCAGAAACAATCAAAACTGGATTCTCTCCACTGACAATTTTAAAAAGATGTTTTCTCTCTCTGTAAGTGACACAAGTACTGTAACAATGACATTCCATTAACACTATAATCATGAATGGCTTTGATCTGTACTTTATCAAGTAATTAAAAATGATATGGCTTTCCCATTGTTTTCCCTAACTTTTAATCCTTTCCAGACAGGAAGTGTGGGTGGCAATAACTTTTTCCCTATGCAGTAAGACACACATTGCAGATGCAATGACTGCAGACAAAAACATGGATGGATGTTTATATCCATCACCTTTCACAGAAATGCCCTTCCTCGTTTGTGAGCAGAGGTGTGGCAGTGCCAGTGATCAGAGTCAGGGCATGCACTTCTGACCCACAGAGCTACTGAGATGCTTCCTTCACAACCCTCCATGGATTGCCAGTGACGGCAAAGAGAAGGACAAAGGGAAAACTGGAGCTCACTCGGTGAGATTTGGGTTTCTTCAATTCACTAAAAGATGTGCTCATGAAACGGGGACACTGCTACAGAAGACTTCCAAAAGCAAAATTTCATCTTGAATTTCATATTCAAGTTTTGATAATTAATGTTCAATGCTTAGCAAATCTAAAAAAAAAGTTGATGAAATCCATTTAGTCAAAAACCCACTTTAACCTTAGGGAAATTTTCAAAAGTACCTGAAGTGCATAAGAAGCCCGGATCCTACAGTAAGTCAGCACATCTGTTGTGTTTATCTTTCCCCAGTGCTTTGAGAAAATCTACACCACAAAGCAACAAGAATGTAAAAACATCCTTTAATCATTCTTCTCTTCAGAGCTTTCCTTAACACTGTTTTTAAAACTAGAGGAGAACACATGAGCCAATTTCCTCCTGCTCTCGGGTAACTTCAGCCCCTGGAGGGTTTCAGGCTGGCCCTGTAAACAGTATTGTAGGTCAGTAGTGCTGGAAGAGCAGAGTGCTGGAATTGCTCAACCTGAGCTCTGTGCAGCTGGACCAGCTCTGGGATACACAGTCCTTCTGTGCCAGCAGTCAGGTTTCTCCACATAAGGTTCACTGGCAATGGTGCCAAGGAATTAACCAGAGACTCAATTCACTGAGGGGTTCATATGATTACAAAAAAGCCAATCTGAACACAGTAAACTATAAACTACTGACTAAGCTTTCTAAAACCCTATTAGAGAAATTAATTACTCCTAGGTAGAAGGCAGGCATGCTAAAATGTTTTCAGAGCCATAATATTCTCTAGATGATAGCCCTAGGCACAGCTGCTGAAATAATCATCCACCAGGCGAAAACTGAGGTTTACTGGTAAAAACTTCCACAATGCATCCACTTCACACCAGAGTGTGGTGCTTACAGTTCTCCACGGAGTACAGAGCTGCCTTACGGCCAAAGACGGACCTTCTGCAATTTTTCTTACAGAGTTACTTATGCCTACTTGACAATTTGCAGGGAGATGCAACTTACTCTGTCCGCCTTCAAACCTGACAGATGTCAACCTGCCCTGTGCAGACAAAGGGTGAAAGGTAAAAAAGATTTAACAGTGTTTAGTTGCATGCCTTTCTGAGACAGAATACCAGGCACACTCAGGATCAGCATCATGTGGCTGCAAAGCTTCTGGATGGCAGGGAGCATGAGCCAAGAAACCTTGTATCTGTCTGCCAAAAACATGGCAAAAGATCACTTCAAAGCAAGCTACAAACACATTCTTTGAGCTCATGAGGCTTTGGGCTGCAAAGTTTTGACTGGATGTCATATGCATACCTCAGGCTCATGGGGGCCACTTTAACTGTTATCTTACAAGAGACAAAAAAAAAAAAAAAGGTACACAAAGGAGAGAAAGCTTCTCTGCAGAGATATCACATCTTCTGGATCAGGACTGGGAAACAAGGCCAATACTCACTGGGTCACAGTACAATACTAAGCTTACTGTAAGAAAAATAATTCAGCAAAAGTGCCTGTGTCACTAACTTCTGGCTTTCACACCATCCCCTGAGTTCTGGAGGCTTTTAAATGTCACCAGAGTCAGGCATGTCATCCTGAGGGCTCAATCACACTAGGTAAGACGAACAGGCTAATTATAATCTAATGATGTTTCTGAACTAAAGCTCATTACGACATACAGACTGATCACAGACATTCTGGTTTCCATCAAAATGGTTAGGAACAGTACAGCAGGAAGCCTAAAATATGCCAGTTCAAGAGAAAAAGCTACAGTCATTAAATCTGAATTACTGGAAAACTCCAAAGTCAGAATATTTAAGACAGGAGACATTCACAAAGACCAAACAGCAACACCAACATCAAATTACTCAGCTGTTGGGGCAGGACCATCAAGTTAAATTACACTGTGCTAAAAATACTACCAGAAACATAATCCAAAATAGTAATAAAAAGAACTCAAAGTAACAGGAAAGGCTTAAAATGAAAACCAGTGGTATACACATTCTAGTCTCAGACAAGTAAAACAAACCTACAGATGTAATTTTATCTGCTCTACTTGTTTTGCAGCTTAAATACATGACGCAAAGTACCCAGAAAAATACAATTGGGTCTATCAGCTATACCAGAGCACTGAAACCTGATGCTACTTTTGCAGGTACATTTGCAAACCCCACTGTTTTAGATTAATCTTTGGCAGTATCCTGTTGGGAGTGCGTGAAGGGATTAATATTTGCTTATGTTCTTTTATTTACACCTTTAAAACTCCACAAATATAAAGAGATACAATCCAAGAATTTGTAAAACACGTGATTTATTCTTTGCTGTACACATAATTCACATGTTTTACTATTAAATCCCAAAACTTAAATTTATGCATTTCCCTGAACTTTTCAAGTGCCTGAGTCAAGACAGGAAAGCACATCTACGCACACCCAAAAAAAGAAATCTTTTGATTTCAACACACTTCTTCATTCTCATAAGCCTTAGTACTAACCTATTTATTCCCTAAAGGAATATTTATTTCCTAAAGGAAAAATTCAGTCAGAAACAGCAGCAGAGAGCAATTAAACAGTATCACAGCACTCAGTCCTTTTGGGCTCGTTACCTGTGAGTTTCAACACATTTGTACCAGTTATTTGAAGTCTGAAACCAACTCGATGTTACAGCTGGAATAGAAAACCTGACAGTCTGCCATCTGAAAAGCATTCAATTATATAATACCTGATACTGTGAACAGCAGATGTTCTCAAGTAAGAGCCCACTGCCCTCATGAGACCAGTAAAGACCCTCTAGGGGTTTGCAAAGGTCCTTGATTTTGCTTGTAAAGCTTGTCCAGTTCCCAAAATGGCCTTGTCGGAGCAAGGAAAGGGTCTCCAGAAAAACCATTTCTTCAAAGATGAAGAGAAGTTCATCTGGTTTCACAGTATGCACCCAAATACAAACTGAAGATTGAAAAATGTTTATGTGAGTTAAGATCCGAACAATATTTATTTTGATCATGCCATGGCAATGGAGACACTTTGGATATGGAAACATATCTCTTATGTCCTTATTCAGGGAGTTACTTGAGCAACCTGGACAGAATGGGTTTTTCCCTGTGCTGCCTACACCTCCCTGTAGCCCTGCTCAGTTGTTCCTGCTGGACTCCCAGAGCCAGAGCCAGTGGAAAGCTGCAGGGACCAAGCAGCTTTTCTTGTCCTGTCACAGTTTTTGGTCTTCCCTTCCCAAGCAGAGTCAGACACTTCTCTGCCACACGAAGAATCAGAGGAATCACGTGAAACTATTTTGAAGTCAACAGACAAAGGTCAGCTCCAACAACTGGGAAAGCTGTGGGTACTGGCATGCAAAGCCTTGGTCCAGAAAAGACACAAACCTGGGTTTGACTCTGCAAATGAAGGCAGCCTTAATAACTTCATCTCACTGCCACAGCATAGCTGATCCCTGGGCTGATGGGAGATCTCTCTCAAAGGCCCCAGTTCAGAAAGATTTTTTTGCTTCTTAGTTTGTGTGAATTCTCATTTTGATGGAAAAGGGTCATAACATTGCTTTTTTTGCCTTAATGCAGATTTCTTCTTGGGAACCACGGAAAAGCCAAAGAAAATTTTACATTCAGAAGTAAGGTCACTCAAGGAAATTACTAGTTTGAAGCAGTTCAGTAAAAACACAGAGCTAAAAAGTCCATGTGAGTAATTGCCAGATTTTAGAATGATACTGTTCAAGATATGAAAAAAATACTGCCACCATAACTCTCTTTGTTGACTTCCCACCAAAAAATGCAGCATGTGCTGGACTTCCTATTTCAATACAACAGCAAAGATGTAATATTCCTTGAGGATTTTAAGTCATTAATGACTTTTTTTTCATCTACTGTAACTTTTTTCCCTACTAATTATGTATTTGTGATTCTCTCCATGTGAGATGCATTAGTTAAGCATTTTTATTAGTATATCTGTGCTTGGAAACACTTTCTTGTGTTACCAGGCTCAGCTTCAATTCATCAAAGCACTTAAGCCTGCACCTAACTGCAAGTATGCACGTAATCCCATTGACTTTAATGGCACTGCTCACTTGCTTAGTTAGGCATGCATTTAAAAATCAAGATCCATGTAAGCATAATTGTACTCTTTGGTCTAGACCCAAATCCTTCCGAAGGGAAAAAAGCAGAATGGAGAAAAAATGTTCAGCAAAGTTGTAAGAAGGTACAGCAGCTTTCTAGGGAATACACACAGCATAACAAATCATTCCTTTAACTATCTTTATCACAATCAGTTAGCTGGCAATCCAGTTGCTGAATTCCACCAAGATATTTTCAAACCTAAACTGAGCACTTTTAGGAGCACTTATTCAGTAAAGGTGTTGGAAATCATAACTAAAATAAAGGATACAAGCATTTCCCCCAGGTGTGTTAATGCTGCTTCTCACCACTCATCCAGTTACTAAGGAATATAATAGTCCAATGCTGCTGAGCAGTGACACCTCCCCCTCTTGTCATTGGGTTAAACTTTATATAAATAGTTTTAGAACAATGTATGCTAAGTCCAAATTCAGAATATCCTTTCAGCTGGGTGCACTAATGTAATCAAGGATTCAGTCCTGCAGCTTAAAACTTCTACAAGAATGCAAGGTGGGAATGAACTATTGGTTCAAATTTTCTCCAAAACAATGGAAATAAGTTTGTAATGCTCGATACTGTGACGAACAGCGAAGCAACCAGTGGAGTCACAGAGTCCTATATCCTCATTATCAGTCATCTCTTAGAGTCACATATCCCAGCATCTGCTTTGTTAGACAAACAACTAAAAATTTACTGCTACTTTTACCTACTCCTTTTTTGTGTGTGTGTTGGCTGCTCCATAGAAATCTAAAAATGAAGCAGTTTGGATCAATTTAAAAATAAGCACAATACTTTTTTTTTTCCTCTAAAGGAAAACAAGGGAGTCAAACTAAAATACATTGTTTCAGAATAACCATTTCACATTTTAAAGCACTTGAAACAAAATAAAAGAAATTAAAAGCTGACTTAAAAATCATATTGAATAGCAGCAGTGACCTCTTGCTAGTACACCTCAATGTCCAGAGTGAGGACACACATTTAACGTGTGGAAATCCAGCAGCACAGCGACTGGGATAATTCCCAAAGCAACGGGACAGAGCTCTAAATCCCACTAAGTTCAATACAATGTCAACATTGGGAACAATCTCAATGCCCCTTAAGGCTGGTAAGAAATGGAAGATGCTTCCATAAAATAGCCATTTTCAACATCTTCCAATAGAATGGCCTTCAAACAGTTGTAGTATCTGATTTCCTTTGCTTGCATTTTAAATGCTATAGATGCTCAAAAGCTGTGGTATTTTTTGCCAAAGGAAGATAAACCACAGAATATTATAAACAGTGTTTTTAATTTCTAAACAGAACCTTTCGCATTGGAATGGACCAGGTTCATTCTTGACACTGTATGGCAAACTAGATACAGGAAAACTTGACAGCTGGAACACAATGCAAGCGGTGAAACTGAGGACTTTTGACTTCTTCCCCTTTGCATCACTGACGTTCAAAGGGGAGTAGTGGCAAAGATTGAAGAAGTCTCCAGTATAAAAAGTGTCAATGGTTTCATTCATGTTATTAAGCTTATTTAAAAATACATGAGCAGTAAAATTCTTCTGAGACTGACAAGTTCTCCTGATGCTTCCCAGTAATCAGAGTAGATAAAGATGGTATGGTTTGGACAAAAACAAAACCAAAAGCTTTCTATTTTACAAGACTGGAATAATTCTCTCTCTCTCAGAACAGCACCAACATATTTGACAATTCAAATGACCAAACACGTGACAGATAAGATTTTTATACTGTTTTATAAAAAAAGTACCAGAAGGAGAAAGTCTAACATGAGAGGAACAACTGTACAGAACACCTTTTCTGAGGGATCAAGTTTCAATTATCCTTACACTTTGCTCAGCATAGCTGCCTTGCAGGAGAAAACAAAAAAAGATGAACCCATTTTTTAACAATGACTCATAGTGCAAAAATATGCCTGAAGCTTTTCTTAAGTACTGTTTTCACTAATATAATTACAAAAACACAGGACTTTAAACTCCTATTACATTAGATTCACAGAAAGTACATCATATGTTGCTTGTACTGGCTCCTGAATAGTGCAGACATATATGCTGCTTTGAGTATCTGGTACAATTTAAAGGTTAAGCAACAATATTAAAAGGCTCTGCACAAGAAGTCAAGCATTTTATAGTCCAGCAAGATCCAGTTAGTTATCACTGCTGTTCATGACCTCCTTATGGACTGTTTTAATTGGTTCTGTCCAGTATCTGGTCTATATTAGAATAAACAGTAGCAGTAAAGCACCCATGATGTATATTTTCTACAAAGCTAATTTTTACATCTAAACCCACTGTAGATATGCAATGAATCTGTTAGATCCTCTTCACATTTTGTTACTGATGGAAGAAACACTGCACAGGCAACATTAATACTTCTGGAAAATCATATGCAACAAGCAATGACATGTAAATAGAAATTTTGTTCCAAAAATTCTTAATGTTATTCTTTCTTTGATATATAGATTTTCTACTTCATTTATCACTGAAATGGGGGTGGTAATCAAACAAAGACTGGAATAAAGGATGAGCAACTAATACATAGGGAAAACAGAAACAGTGATATCAGAATCTATTTCAACCAACTTGATTTTGGTGCTGAGAACAGCAATGACCTCAGAGTTGTATGGAAGGTGGAAGAAAATAACAATGCACAGATATTACTTGCAGAATAAAACCCTTTTTTTAAAAAAATGTCTATCTCTCCAGGAAAACAGAAATTTAAGCTTTATAAGTATGGCAGAGGTGGGGGAAAACAAACCTACAAAAGCAATTCTGAGCTGCAGTTTACCCTTAGTAGCTGTAGAAATTCATTAGTCTCCATAACAGAGGTGACTGACCCTGGAGCAGTCTGAGAGTCCACTGCAAACATTCCAGGGTTCAGAAGTCATGTCTGTCACACTGGGACTTTGTGTTGGCAAAGTGGCTCAACAAACCTCAGGCACGTAAGATAAACTGCATCTGCCACATCCAGCCAACTCTAAACAAGCAAACCTCGCAGTAATAAAATTTATTTGTTTTAATAAAATTCTACAGGCTGTAAAACAATATCCTTGTGCAGGTAGGATTTCCAAGGTCAAAGACTTTTCAGTCATGGCCCATTTCTTGAAATGTGAGCATAAATTGCAACAATCCCTTTAAAATGAAGGCTTGCCATGGTAGGAGGCACATATAATTATGACAACTGTTTTCCAGCCTTACAGAATACAAATATTTTAGGATGCTTCCATGCAGGCCACTGTACCTACTTTAAGGGTTTAAATGCTGGGTATTCAGACGCTAATACAGTTGCAATGCACACATATTTCTTCCATTCAATACAGCAATAAGATGAAAAGATCACGTTTCTTTATAATGCTCAAGGATTGTGCAAGGCCACCTGAATCTATTTTAGGAGTTGTTTCCTCCCTCTCAGCCAACATTGAGATGAGTATTTAAAAATTAGGACCCAAAATTGTGGGTCTAATTTGCTTATGTTCACATTTTATTTAGTAAATTTCAGTGAATGCATATTGTCTCAAATCTCTCCGTATTTCACATTCAGTCCTACAATTTTACTGCTTAGGATAAACTTTTTTTCTATGTGAACTCTTTATGAGAACCTTAAATCACGAAACAACTGCATAAATGTGAGGACTTCTATTTTTTTTAAAAAATGGGAAAGATTAGCCAAATTCCTCTTCAGCTTTAGCCACATATACAACTACAATAAAATAAGATTTGGCTTATCAACATAAACCTCAAACAGATGTCCTGCAATGGCTAAGATAAATTCAAACATAGTGGTCTTTGCTAAGTACTGAAAATCATGAAAACCCAAAAAATCCATTTCTACTTCACATAAAGCCCTACCTGTATGTGTGTATGGTACACCTGGCTTGAATCATCGATGAAAAATATTTAATAAGACCAAAAAGTAAAATTTTTACCTCAAGATGATTGAAGTGCTGATCAAAATAGCTTAATTTAGTCCCTAAAATATAGAAATATGCCTAAACAACAAGGTAGGTTAAAGTCCAATGGCACCAGAAGCAGGAGGGAGGTGAAGCACACTCAAAAACCTACCTCAAACCACATCTTTTTGAAGTCATGTAACACATACTAGGTAGCAATGCTCTCAGTAAGATTTCATGCATGTTTATTCAACTGAATTCAAAGGCATGAATCAACTGTACAGATTTTTATAGAACTACTGGTAGCTCCTTGAAACTCACTGTTTCCTCACAGAAGAATGTTGTCTTCAGCCAAGAGGCACCCATCACTCTGAAGATCTGCCTGCTTCCAGAGAAGCTGCTGAGAAGGAAACAATTCACCATTCACTGCATCCCAAAAGGGGAAAAAACAAAAAAAAAAAAAAAAAAAAAAAAAAAAAAAAAAAAAAAAAAAAAAAAAAAAAAAAAAAAAAAAAAAAAAAAAAAAAAAAAAAAAA
>NW_020955283.1:1767585-1772125 GCF_003031625.1 Empidonax traillii
AAAAAAAAAAAAACAAGAACAACCAAAACAAGATGATTTTCCAGTATTAATAATTTGTTGACATGAGTATTACTAAGTGACAACTTCCTCAGGAACAACAGAAAAGATCTCCTGAATCCTGAGGGAGCAGCTGGAGAAATCAGAGGTCCAAGCTGTCTTTCTGATGTTCTCCAGAAGGTCACCATCTCAACCTTCAGCACCAAAGTGTACACAACTAATAATTTTGGCCTAAAATAACTTTTGGCAACAATGAAATTGCTAAAAATTGATCTACTTTCTACAGAGTTTGCTGAGATGCAGGCCTGGATTCACTTCTAATAAGTATGTTTATTCGATTTTCCTTTATCAGCTACCTCTATTCCTGAAGTGAACGGTGCCACTGCCTCTTGCTCATGCTGTTTTAGATCATGAAAGCTACCTGAAAAAATAAAAGAGATATTCTAAAAGATTACATTTTTTCAAAACGTTGCTTTCTTTTAGGAAACTTCATTTCTTATTATGAGTAAAATCACTACTCAATCTACAGCCAGTTACTGAAATTTAATGTTAATACAGAGGAGCAGAGCTACAGCAATTGGATAACACTTCACCCTCAGCAAACAAAAGGCAAACCTATTATCTTCAGTCTCTGTCTGCAGGAGTTCGAGGCTGCATTATTTCCTACTTGGCATGAACAAGCATCACAGCATCAAGTGATGCTTACTGTTGATGATACTGATGATGATACTGATGATGATACTGTTTTCCAGGTAACCTACAATAATGTGGTCTCACAACCAACCCCTAAGTACTTTCAAACCTCAGCAAATACCAGTTGATTTAAAGCCATGTTTTCAAGAGATTTGTTGTACTGCAAATACTGCACAGGTATGTGAAACATAAACATTGGCTTTTCATATTGCCCCAAGCTGTGTAAGACTTCAAAGTCCTCCATCAGCTCCTCTACCCAATGCTCCTTGGGTTTGTGTGGCTGCAAACCCATGGCAGAACTGTCTAGATATGGTTCTTCCCTCATTATCATCAACAGAAGCACCAAGCAAGCTACAACTAAAGAATCCCAGTTCTTCCTTTTGTCACACTTTCCACTCTACTAAGCTGTGTGTGTTAAAGGGAAAAAATATCAGTCATACAGGTGTGGTGGGAAACAACACTTTTAGGAAAGGGTTTCCTTCATTCATTCATTTACTGGAATTTCATGTCAGAATGGTGTTGAAGAAGGAGTGTCTGCTTTGTAAGAACACATATTTAACAGCAAAGCAGGAACAACTTAGTCCGCTTCAAAAATGTTCTGCTAAGCAGTTCTTCCACTTTGTAATTTTTAAGATATCACCAGTGCACACTTGAAACATCTATAGAAATCCATTTTACTTGTGTGTAAAGGCTCACAGCCCTCTACTGAAAACAGCTTGGGATACAGGGAATAAACATGGACAGGAAGGGAAAGAACGTGCCTATCACAGAAACATTTGGGACTAGAGGACTGATTTTACTCACAACTAGTTTCTTAAGTTGCTCACTAGTATTGTGCAGAGATTTTTCATATTTACACAGGAATCAAACCAATGCCTCCAATGCAACCAAATAATGCAGTTCCTGCCTCTGTTACCACAGCTCCTCATGTGTCCATGACCTCGATAAGAACAAGCCAGACTCCATATAAATAGCATCAACAACAGCCCAATATCAGGAGCTAACAAGCCTCTGACGTTTCTGATTTCTATAAGGTCATGACAGTGATTACAATTATAGGCACAGCTCTAATATGGAAAGGGAAAGGCAACGTCTGTAAAAACATTTTGTATTTTATAGGACAAAGCATATTTTTGTTTCAAAGCCATCTTTCCCTGCTAGGAGGTACACACATATGTACATTCCTCATTTCCACTACACAGGATTTGTTCAAACAGCACACAAGCCAAACGGTACTAAAGCATTGCCAGTGAACTGTTAGGGTTGCTGGACCGTGGGCACAACAACTCTAACCTCGGCCAACTTTTCATTTCATGAAATGCACATGAGATGCCACATTAAGCTGCCTCAAACTAGAAAGCTGACAATGTCACGTGGCAAAAATTATTGATTCACTTAAATGCACTGTAATTTAAAAAGAAAACCTATCAAGTTCAATGCATGTGTACAAGCAGGTTTTTATAAGAGGCTTTAAACAGATCAGGTGTCTTTGCTACCAAGAAGGAACAGGAAGTTATTCACAAGCATTTTGATGACTCCACTGAGCAAGGTATAAATGTTCCTGTTCAAAGGCACCATTTTGTCAGAACTCCAGAAAATTGGAATGCTTCCTCATCAGCAAGAACATGTTATATTCCTGTAACTGTAGAGAAGCCTGTGGCCATAAAAAGGATTAAATATGACAGTCTTATGTAATAACATCATATTTGTTCTGTTCAAGTTTTGATGCTGTTTCTGCCAATGTGAAAAATCTGTTGTTGTAACAATAAAATGTCTGAGACCCCCAAAATACCCCCCAAAATAGCACAGATGTTTGTAAATCAACAGACTTTTAGTAAGGGTTTGAACTCCCCTCACTGGTTTTGTGAAGTGTGAGCCATTAAGTGTATGACCTTGTCAGTTTGTGACTTCTCCCAGGAACCAGGGAAGCTGGAAATTTGCATTATTTTAAATGTAAACATCAATTACCATACATTTGCGTGAGTCTGTAGGACTTAAGAGTCAAACGCCATGGCACTTGTGGGGAGCAAAGGAAAGACAACTGGCAATCCAGAGAGGTAGTTTCACTGCAAAGCCGCATGAAAATCTGGCCAATTTCAGGTTCTGCTAAAAATTCAATTTCAACCACATTTGAACAAGTTCATTTTGATCTAACCGTGCACCATTTTACAATCTCTTATCTTATTAAAGTTCACAAACTGAGGTGGTACCAGGCAGCATCCAGAATAGTTTTTCATTTTGAGTTTTTGAGAAATGCTCAAAAAGCCTTATGGGAAAAGTTAACCAATGTGAAATTTAAACTGAAGGGGAACTCTGCATAGACTCCCAGGAAACTAAATTGTATCTTGTAAACATGAGCTCCAGCATCAAAATTGAAACTCTGGTCTCAGCAAGGGGTTAAAACTCAGATTCTTGCTCTCCCTGAGAATATTCTCCCACCCCTTGTTCTGCTCAAAGGCAAAACAAAGCTTCCCACAGATCAGTGTGGCCAACACAGAGGGAAAGTACACAAAAATTGGTTTGAATGAAGCACAACATTGCTCTTCATTCAGCCTTATGGCCATTTCACCACCATTAGGACTCACAAATCGTAATAGCAAGGATTTGCCACACTATTAGGTGGAGAATGCAGGCAATAAAAGCACGTTTGGAACAAAATTGTTTCATGTGGAAGATGCGAGAACCAGTTCCCAGTAAGCCACCCAAGGGAGGGAAGTCACAATACTTTTGAACTCCACCTTGGTTAAAAAAAGTGGTTTTTAACAGGGCAAAGAGTCCAAAAAAGAACTTCTGGGTGGAGTTTGTACATTGAGCACACACTCAGGACCTACACAGGGCTGTAGTAACAATAACCAAAGAGGTTAAATGAAATATCCAAGGAAATCTACTGCAGAACAGCCCTGTCAGTCTGGTTGGAACAGGGATCTGCAGGCATACCAGCTTTTGGATGCAAACAACAGCCACTCTACTCAGCTTTGGGACTTCATCTCTCTATTAGGTACCAAGTAAACAGCACCTCCCTAACTCAAAGGTACCTTTTTCATGGCTTTCATTTCACAAAGTAAGCCAATACTTCAAGCATATTTTAAAACAGAACAGCTCCTTAACTGTTTGCTCTAGGTTCATCTCTATGTGGGTGTGCAAGTGCTGCATAAAAAGAAAAATAGAACTACTGCCTACATGTACCTTCTTCCCAAGGATTTATTTCTTCATGTGACAAATTTGCCCATCCCAGTCTATCAAAATTGTAATTTTTATTTTAATAGAAGTGCCTAAAAACATACTGGACTCTTTCCAGGTTCTAAAGAAATATTATAGTTAAATAAAAACAAAGGCTAAATACTTAATTTCCTGTAGACCAGATTTCCAAGTCTGCTGTTCCAGTTTCCTGATTAAATAATAGGTATTTTGGAATATTCTGTTACAGTTTTTAGCATTTTCAATTTGCTCCTAAAAATCACCAAAACAAAATTAAGCATTTTCTTACTCTCTGGCTCCTTAGTAAAAATCAGCTTAGGTCAGATAGCATTTTGCTGCACTGTCATCACTTGCTAAAAATGCTTCTACTTCCTTTAAGACCTCTGGGTTATTGACTTCTGATAGTTTATTACAATTAACCAAAAAAAAAAATCCTACAGTACCTAAATTCTGAAGTTTCTGAAATGACTGAACTGTAATAAAATTTTCATAAAATCAGTGATTCATCACTAGTAACAGTAACCAAAGTACTCACATGTCACCAGGTGGTACATCGGTATTACCAAAAAAAAAAAAAAAAAAAAAAAAAAAAAAAAAAAAAAAAAAAAAAAAAAAAAAAAGAAAAAAAAAAAAAAAAAAAAAAAAAAAAAAA
>NW_020955283.1:1772442-1787400 GCF_003031625.1 Empidonax traillii
AAAAAAAAAAAAAAAAAAAAAAAAAAAAAAAAAAAAAAAAAAAAAAAAAAAGAGAGGAGCAAACCTTTAGCAATAAATATATTTCAATAATTGTATTTCTAAGAACTTTGACTTGAAGATGAGGTCTGAAATATCACTGGTCAGCACAGCATCGTTGCTAACACTTTGCTGGAACAAAGGAGAACAGAGTTCTCCAACTGCAAACAAATTAAAAACCTGACCTCTAGACCATGGACTTCATAGGGCACAGCACAGATTCAAACTGACAGAGAAAGTAACCAAACAAATCAAACTAAAATTAAATACTCATTCCATTTATTGTTTCAATTATTGTTTTAGCACTCACCTCATAAATCCTCACACATGCAAGCCTTTATTTTTCCCCACAAATATCCATAAATAGCCTCCCTTCTACTTCATGACCCCACCTGCCACAAGAGCATGTCAATCTGCCAATAAGCTGCCTCCAGCACACATAACATTGTCTTTTTTTAAATTTATTTGAAATAACTTACAGTCTTATTGCACATTCCAACTCCACTGCAGGTTAAACTTTACTAACAGACACCATGCAAGCAAGGAGGGAGAAAGAACACAACCAAATGAGAACGTTCATAAAATATATGATACCGTACCAAGCCTGCTCTAATAGTGAACAATTCTAGTTTTATTCCCCTTACTTTTCCCATGTTTACAGTGACACAATTATCTGTGACTGTTTACAGTGACAGTCTTCTAGTATAAACATTAAGTTAACAAAACAAGTGCCCCTGTCTCCAGGGACAATGGCACGACACTGGTGCTGCCCACTCAGAGCCTCTGCTGACACACAACATCTAGAGAATAATTTTTTTTTATTGTTATCATTTATCATTTAGGAATAATTGTGAGGGTTTCACCCATGTTCTAAACAGGAGAGCAAGAATGAGTATTTATGCAGCTAGTTCCCATATTAGCCTTCTCCCCATTCCTTGCTTGTCCAGGTGTTTAACAGATCCCTTACATCTGAGTTTCAGAATCTTACTTCTTATGCACCCCTCTTTGTTTCTTTGCAATAAAATCTAAATTACTTTGTTTCCTTTTGCTATTTAACCTCATAAGAGGGGTTTTGCAGCAGCTACATGATTTTCTTTTACAATTGCTTTCCCATGCATTCATTGAAATCAAATGAATTTCGAATGGTTGAAATTTCTTGGATTTTTTTTCTTTGAACTGCTGCAATGTAACACAAAACAGATGTGGTTCTATTGATTACTTGAAAGGCATTAACTATAAATTAGTAATTTCTGCATAAGAGACACAACATAAAACTCTTCACCCCAGCCATGATAAAGACACCACGGTTCCTCAGCAGTTTCCTCTTTTGGGAATGCAGGATCATGCTGCAAAATACCTTGCTAGGAGCTATGCCAGCAGGTTTTGTTAGAGTACATTCAGGAATAGTCTAGAAAGGGACTGAGAAAAATGAACAGTTTTGATACCACCTTGATTTCCTATTTTTATCCATATTCCTTTCTTCTTGTCTACACTTCATTTCCACATCATGGCAGAAGCCCACTATTTCAGAAGCAAAACCAATGATCAGGAGTTCAGGTTTGTGTCTTAACAATCGTGAGGAAGAACTGGTGTGTTACTGAATGTTTCTTAATACACATTCCCAACTTTTATAGTAGCATATTACAAGGTTTTATCTAATTTTTCAAAGCCAAGTAAGGTGAAGATCATGGCTCTCCTGGGATACTAAATCCCTGTTTGTACTGTGAACTGAAAAAACCTAGTTCATCTCCCTCACTTCCTATCTAGCAAACATTGCCAGATGTAGACCTCAGAAAGACACTTAAAATTAATGTTAACAGCTTAAAGCGAAAAGAGAAACTTCCAAAACCAAAGTCTGACCTAAAAGGTTTGTCATTAAAAAAGATACTACACTAAAATGCTGGAAAAAGGTCTAAAAGACAGGAACAAGAAAAAAAAAAGCCTGGCAGGGAGTTACAGAAGCTGGTTCATTCTTCAGCTGCCAGAACTATCAGCTGACTTGGAGTCACAGACTGAACAAGAGAGGATATATTAAATGCTACACCCAAAGAAAGTCAGCAGCACCCCAGAGTGATCATTTGATCATTCTAACCTAGGGAATAATTAATTATTCTTAAACAAACCTGGTTTCACTAGCAGCCTGATATACACCAACCTGTTTAATCAGGGGAAAAAACAAGGCCCAGCAATGGACAATATCTGATTTTCTATTCCATTAGTAACCCCAGCATTCTTGAAAACTTTAAATTTTTCTTAGGTTTACTTTGAACGTTTTTAAATATATCATTTTGAAACTAATTCAGAGAGAACAGTATCTCAAGTATAATGAGACTGCCTAATTGTGTCACTTTATCAGAACTACTTGATAGTGATACAGTTAAGCTCACTGTATTTTCTAACACCATTATCCAACCTGTGAAGACATATGCAGAACGCAGACTAAGGATTACACTCTACCTTTTTATAAAGACATCCAAATCTGGAAAGCAATTGTTAAAAAACCCTGCAGAAATAAGAACAAAATAAAGTTACACACAGCTCTTTACTCTGCTGTGTTTCAAGCTGCTTCCCATAGGCAGGTTATATATTATTAATTATATTTGATTGGAAAAAAGAGACCCAGAGTGGAGCACAGATAAAATCAGAATTTGGAGTAGCCATTCCATGCCACATTCTAGCACCTACTTTTGGTCTAAACTGAATTAAAGCAAACATTTTCCAAGTACAATGCTATGTACAATATTTAAAAGCAGTTAAAAACATTTTAGAATTAAGATATTTTGTAAAACCATTTTAGGTTTGTTTATGTTTTATTTGGTGCTTTTTAAAGTCCTATTGTTTTAATTTCATTTTATTATTATATAATTGTATAACATTCTAGCAGTAAGATGTAATATGATTGGAAGTTCTAGCATTTTAATTTTTAAACCTTCAGAGTTATACAAGGAAGCTGTTTTCTCTTTGCTCTTTAAGAAAATTATCTAGATCTAAAAAGAGAATTCATTTCATACAATTATAAGCATCAGTTAACCTTAATTACACATTTTCTTGATATGCTATACAACTTATAATGATAAAAAAAATACTTTACAAAGCATTTACTGTTTTGGATTCTTATTAGGACATGTTTTAAGACTGAGATTTTACCTTAGGTAATCAACATCACAACTTTTGCTCAATTAAGAGGAAAGTATGTTTAATCAGGCTTTTTATAGTAAATATATTTTATTCTACTTTTTCCCTGCAGCTCTGAAGGGAAAAATTTACATAGTGGTAACATTTTTCCCCAGTGCTTAGAGCTGTAATTTGTAAGCCAAATTTTAATGTTACTGAACTATTTTGGCTCTTTTCACAAGTTTCTTGTCAGGCTGTATTTTAAAAACCATGAAATCTCTCTTTGGGGTTTCAAGTGCTGGAGTGGGGAAAAAAAAAAAGGTTTTGTAGACAATTATGACATTCAGATATTACATAAATTCACTTTCATTAAATTTATGAAATATGTTCATGACTGTTCATGGTTATTTCAGTGGGGTTTATTCCACATCTATACAGCACTAACTTAAAGAGAGTCAAGAACAGCATAAGTGCTGTATTCTATGAGCTGGATAAATATGTTAAATGCCACTGTAAGCAACACCTGCCCCAATAATACCTGTGTTACTGGGTTACTTATAGTGAAACAAGATGCAAAGCCACAGATTCAGAGAGCAGCTCCATGGAAGAGTGAGGAGCTCCATCCTTTGGATTACAAGGCCATTCTCAGGGCAAGGGGCTGAGTGACAATGGGAAAAGAATAAATAGAAGATCTAGTGCTTACTCATTTCATTAGAACTGAACTGACTTGAATGTTTTGCTGCTCTCAACTGTCTATCACCAGATTTTACAGCAGTTTCAGCTCTGTTCAAAGGCAGTAAAGTTGTGCTTTAACTGTCTTTTACATGCAGGGTTTGCACCTGCTGTGTAGTGGTATCAGAAACAACTTAAATTAGGTCATGGTCAAAGATCATAAGCCAAAAAACATGTTAGTGTTGGTTTATAAATGGAGGAAGGCTGGAAGACTTTATAGACAGTGGGGTCAAGAAATCTCAGAGAGGCTCACTCTGTAAAACATTTTACAAAAAACCTATGCAAACAAAGGGAAGACGTGGCAAAAAGCAGTTAGTTCTTAGCTCCAAGGAACCCATTTCTTCCATTAACACTTTATTAAGGCCCAGCAGGTGTTTCACAATGCAAAGCTTGGCATTAGCAAGTCATTCTGAAGAGAAACAATGAAGAGTCCTATTTCTAACAGCCATGAAATTATAGTGGTGTATATGAAAAGGCAGAGAGGAGGAGAGAGCATTCTATTGTAATTATAGTTTTTCATGCTTCTGGTATATTTTTCAGATCAAAAATCAAGCCTTGAATGTTAACAAACTAGAGATTTAATTTTCACGTGATTCTGCAATGCATGTCAGCATCTGAATGCCATGGGCTCCATAACTTACATCTTCGCTGTCACAGAGCTGTGCAATCATACCCTGGGCAAAGCTTTGGTGACAATTCTCAGCTTGACCTTCTAAACACGGTGGCTCCCATGGCATAAACAAATGAAGGCATTCACTGTGTCAAGGCCCACTTTTAGAATAAGTTCAAATAACTGGAAACAGTTTGCAACACCAGTCCTTCTCAAAAGCAAACAATGCTCCCAGGCCTCTGTGCTAGCTGGGTTCACACCAAAGTACGAGTGGCCAGAGCAGGCCACTGATGCACAGAGCAATGTTTATTTGATACAGTTTCTCAGGCTGCTCTCAAAGCCTTTGTATCTTGTGACATAAAGCTTTACAAAGTTCCGGGTCACTGAAGAAATCCCCCTCCAATACAACCAAGTGAGATGAACAAGCAACAGCAAACATTTTCTGGAGATCAGATCAGGTGAAGTGCAGATATAGGTATTGATGTGCCCTTGGTTCTGCTTTACTAATCCAGATATCAGGTTCTTCCTCACATTATTACTGATAAAAGAACACAGTAATGCCTAAGGAGAAAGGAGAAAAGCCTCACAGAAGCACTGCAGGGAGTACTGACTCAGAAGAACGTACAAACTAAACACAAGAGGACAGAGAAATGAAAGAAGTGGCTCCAACTTTAAGAAAGCGCACATAGAAAAAAAAAACAAATCCACCCCAGACCTTTCTTCAGTGTAAGCAATCAACATTACACAAATAAATTGAGATTCCTACAGGAGACAAATGCTTTACCTTTACATGAACAACTCTATATTCCAACATGTATCAATTAAGAGAATAACTCATGGAAAGTACATGCTTCTCATCATTCAGATCTGTCACTCTGATCCTACAGACATTAAGAGCTGCCTCAGTTAAAATAATAATGACACCTATAATTCTCTTACCTGGACATCAGTGCACATCAGTTCCAAATGGGAGCTCCTTGCCTAATCTTGTTTTTCTGATGGAGATTTAACATACTTCCTATATGCTTCCTATAGCTGAAATAATTTATCTCCCTAAAAAGTTTCCAAGAATTTCAACATCTGATGCAATTTTTTTTTAAGGTAAATAAAATCTTCATTACAGTGCAAGAGAAAAAGTAATATAAAAATCAGGAGACAGAAAATAGTTGTTTCAGTTACCTTTGAAAGGCATCTACTGTTCCCATCCAAATGAATGTTTAGGTAAAATGCTAAATAATACTCTTGCCAAGTGCGCCCCTGCGTGGTGACCAACAATCTGTGCAAAACCAACTGGCTTCACAGCTCGCAAGGAACTGTCTTCAAACCCACAGTGAGTCAGTGCTCACACCTGCCCGAGTACTGGGAAAGACTTCAAGCAGAAGTGTCCAAAACCACACCCAACATGCTTCCCTACAGGCACATTTCATAAATTATGGTCAAGGTCAAAATTATTAAGAGCATACTTTCCTCATACTTCACTTTGTTTATTTAAACCTCCTCAATATTCTACTTGCATTTTTCTTCTAAACTTAAAATTTACTGATTTAAAATAAGAAAAAAATAACACTTCAAAGGAAGAAAACAGACACTTATGGCTCAACAGCAAGTTGACAAAGCTCCATTTATGCAGTCTTTAACAGCACTGTCAAAATTTAGGCTTAGAAGAGAGGTAACAGATGTTTAAATATGTAAAATAGCAAAGGTATTAAAACAAACAACACACACTCAGTAATAGTGAAACATATTGAAAGCCTGTATCTTGCAATAACCAGCTGCAGCACCACATAAAAACTGATAAAAAACAAAAGTGGAACTTGAAAGGACTGTCAGAAAATGTTTGTTCACTTTCCAAAATTCTGCAGAAAGAATACTGTTCAAATGTGCAGAAGAACAAATTTACACAGAACTAATGCAACTGCATACCAAGTTCATTGCTATACTTCTTTCTTCTGCATAGGTAGAATATCACCCCATTCTTCCTATTTTTGCATTGTTTTAATTTTAAATTATTTCATTACTTTAAAAAGTTTTAGTTTCATTAGGATTCAGAGTCTAGTCCACACCAGGAAGTACACAATCATTTCCATGATGAGCATGCTTTGAGTGTAATACTTGCATTATTACATGTGCCAGTTACTACAATGGGACAGAACGATAAGAAAGTGAAAAAAGACCAATCAAAATTAGGGTATTTTATCATAGGAACATATTTTGGTTTTTTACGTTTCCTGGTAAGATTAAATAGTGTTGAAGTTTTATAAAAAGGCTATTATATCTAACACTGGTTATCAACAGAAAAAGCAGAGAATTAATATATTAAACATTAAATTTTTATATTAAGACAAAACTTCTCTTGAATGTATTTTCATTGTTAACAGGTGTGACTCCATTTTAGATATTGAGAACTTTTAAATGGTTAACATAAGAAATACCTTTACTACACACAGGTTACATTTTTATTTCAGGTCAAGGCAAACCTGTCTCTATCACATTCTTTATTTTTTTTCTGAGTTATTTTTATTTTAGAAAGATTTACTATCTTCTTTTTTCCCCTAAGAATAAGCTAAGCTGAAAATACTAACCAGAAACAATGGTCCTGAGAACAGAACAGATAATGTTTTGTAAGACAAGGGTATTATAGTTCTGGTAATGCAGAAAAATGCCCAACAGAGGGTAATAGAGACCACAGATTCATTAGGCACAACTCAATTATTTGACTTAAACCAAAAATAAAATAATGTGCAGCTAAGGAAGATCCCCCTACAAGAAAAGTTTGAACAATCTTCATTACTTGAGAAACATTTTCAGTTAACTGTACATGCTGACAACTTTTTAAAAAAATATTCTCTTAAGCATCTGACAGTACAAAACTTCAATTATTTGATTCTCTAACCATTACATTCTTCAGCTACATCCATGTTCACTCTGCAGCGTATAAACCACCGTTAAGTAAAATTATTGCATTTATTTTTAAGAGTGTTGGTGTTACAGAAATGGGATACAAACTCTTGAAATTCAAGGACATGGACAATATATGCAACTTAATATTTGTGTATCACAATTGTTAATCTTTAAATCATAGGGAACATGAAATTTTACATATGGAATAGATAAAAAAAGAGCAATACATGTAATTTTTATATAGATGAATCTATCCTGAAATTTAAAGTACTTATAAGAAGAATGAAGGACATCTCATCTAACATCAACTTTTCTCAAATGCAAACATGCCATTGACAATTTAGAGGTCAAGTTTCACCAGATGTGTAGCACTGACTTTCTAACCCTGTACTGTGGGAATCACTGAAACAAAGGGTGAGTCAACAGTAACAATGCTTTAAGGCACAATGAAGCTGTAATACTATGTTTTCCTTTATTTTGACACATTTCTTATGTTTCTCTGAATATTCCGTCAAATAGTAACTCAAAACTTCGAAATACACCTGTAGTAGTTTTAATCTAGGCCTTCCTTGGTGACCAGTTTGTAACCAAGGAAGTGGCCACGTTCCCAGTATTTCATATGATTTTTATGTAAACCAGGGTATAAATAAGAAGGGAGGAGAGGCCTTCGCTCTCTTCTCTTCAGCAAGGTTCAGGGCAGTGGATCCTTATGTTGGTCTCACTTATCTAGAGCCTGAGGCCTTCAGCGACTGCTGGTCTGCCATGTGGAAGGTTTGGAGAGTGCTGGCCGTGTCTGGCGATCTTGCTTTTCTGAGGGACGTGGTAAGATTTATTTTGCTAGTTCTTGGATTTGATTGCGTATACCTCTTCTGTGTCCCTTTTTGTCCCTTTTTCCCCTTTCCCTTTCCCTTCAGGGGGTGTTTGGATTCCCTTCGCTGTATACATAGCATTTTAATTGTATATAACTGTAATATATGTAAAATATATATATTTTTATATAACTAGCTTGACTTCGGGTTCTTCAATTTTTATACTTTTTTTCATTTGCCCTAAAGGAAGAAGGGAGGGGGAAGGGGTTGTTACTTGAGTTTGGGCATTTGGCAGGGAGCCAGGTCCAAACCATCACAACACCCATAAAAAATCTCAACATAACTGTTATGTGGCCCAACAGGACAAGTTTCTTTCCACTGACATACCTTAATTTTACTGAGGTGGCAAGTAATGAAGGAGTGAATTGCTACAGATCAAAAGAACTGATCACAAAAAGCTGGAAAAAGTCTGAATTGAGTCCCTTTCAGAAGAAAAATACAAACCTTTCAATATTTTAGCTAAATGTGTTTCCTCAAAGCCTCCAATGTTCAGCCTCCTGTACAAGCACAGTTAATACCACTGTGTCTGAGGACTCTGTCAACTCCCTTCGCTTTCTCCAGCTCAGGCTCTCATTCCTCTTTGCTGTACTAGAAGCATTCCCAAGTGCCTTACCTTGCCTTATCATGGCTTTCTCATGGTAATTTATTGTTTATGGGGCACTGGGCACCAGTACAGAAGTGGTTCACTGATTCTCTAAGAATGACAGACTACATCATTTCATTGAGCAATAAGCACCACTGAGGAACAGCTTCAATAAAAATCAAAATCTGCTTGTTTAGATCTGTTTTCAACACCACAGGAAAAAAGAAAGAGAGTGGGGGTGGGGAGGTGACCAAACACTACAGCAAAAAAAACACTCCAGCCTAGGAATCCCTATGGGAAGATCTCACTGCATCCACATCTAACGGAAGTGTAACAGAGCAGATGGAGTCAGATTCTCAGAGCTGTACATACAGAGAGACCAAGGGCACAAACTGCAGTAGAGAGAATTTCAATGCAATTTCTAGCCCACACCTCCCATACAAATGTAGCAGTTTATACTTCTGTAATTGCACAGCACTGGGATGACTGCACAGTAGCTGGTATACTAAATCTATTTTTCAGATTTCTGAGTCATAGATCAGAAGTGTCATTAAAACAGATTTCTGGCCATTTCTGAATTGGTTTGAGATCAAGGAAAGTTTTGAAGTACAACCAACTTCACACAGCTCTATCATGTGCAAAGGAAATTCAAAGCTACGGCTTTCCTTGCACTAAGAAATACAGAACAGAAACAAACACGACATTGTCCAGATGTGCACAAGTAAAGAGGAATCTGCACATGCAGAGGACAAGGTTGCATTCATAAGTGATTTCCCCTGGCAAACCAACTATTTAAACTGAAATTGACCTTCACTATTTGAGTTCATGAGTTACATCTGACCCATTTCTGCTTCTTTTGCCAAAATACGTAGCAAACATTAGCCAAGCATCAAATGCCCCTTGCTAGGAATATATTCCTTTTACTAACTTTACTTGAAAGATTACTAACTTCTTTTTGTTTTCTAAACACTGTAACATTTTGTTTAAGATTGCTACCATCTTGCAGAAAGTGTATTTATTCCTTGCAAAGGGAATCTACATAGTAAACTGCAAAAAGTCAACACAGGGGCTCCTTCTGAATCTGTGAAAAGTAACCATTCACTCAAAAATTTTCTAAGAGAACATCACTGCTGAGTAAATGGAGAGTCAGTAAGACCTGAGCCAAATGTGGACCAATGAGAAAAGTTAGACTGGCAGCAGCCGTAAAGCAATCAAGAAAAACCATTCTGTTGCAGACTGAGAAAAACATTTCCACTCTAAAATTGAATCAAAGAAAGATACTGTATTTCTTTCTTATTTAAGCTTCCAATCTTTTTGTTCTGATTCTTTCATAGGATCTCTTCTGTAGAAAGCAACACGTGGAAAAAGCTCACTGGAAGTCACCTTAATGGTGACTAGAACACCTCCTGAATCCATCCTTTAGCATTGCATTGTTTAGTCTCAGTAGATAGAAACATTAGTTAAGAAAAAACTCAAAAATGTAATAATAAAAGTTAACCTTTTTTTAAAGCAAATGTGAAAAATAAGATAAATAAAAAAAGCTGAAGACAATTTCACAGGTTTAGACAGTGCACAGCAGAGTGGGCAGAGCCAGCAGCCTTACCTTGCACTGCCCTGCCACGCAGATGGAGGTACCGTTCTGGTCACAGGGGGTCCCATCTATCACCTTCTCAGCCTGCCTCACGTAGAAGCGGTACCCAATGGCACGGCAGTTCAGCTCACACTTCTGGCTTCCCTTCACTGGGGAAAGACACAAAAGTCACCATGACAAAGACTACAGCAGGAGGCTTAAAAAGCTCATTAAACTAACAGCAAGGTCTGAGAGGAAGGAACAAATAGGCCAACTGACCACATCAAATGGATGGTGATTAAAAACCGAGTCCGAGGTCAGATACAACACACCTCAGTTATTAATGACAGAGACTTCACTAAATGACCAAAAGCATTCATAGTTCCATAAAAAATGTTCACCAGTTAGGCTTCTTAAAGCATAATAGTATGTTACGGCATTTCATGACTCCTAAGTGGCAGCAAAATTACACTGTAATCATACACACATGCATCTAATCAGGCTCACTGATAGTCACTGTTCAGTTCAGGTCAATTAAGCATAATAAATCCAGCATCAAGAAACATATTAAACAAGATAGATGAAAATTTTAAAAAAATATATATATTTTTCTCTTTATTTTTACAAGTTGCCCTTTAGTGACTATTCATTAGGTCAGAAAAAAATTAAGGAAAAACCACAAAAACCCTCTTTAATTTTTAAAAATACATAAAACTCATCATTATGCAAACCCCCAAGATTTCTGCTGACATGCAACAACCAATAAGAAATCAGTCCACTGAACTCTGGGTGAGAGGAACACAAAAGACAAGAAGCAAGAAATGTTATCTTCTCTTGTGAAAATCTGTTCCTTAAACAGATAGAGCCTAACACTCCACATATCTCCTGCTATCAAGTTTGTTAACACATCTTTGTAGCCTTTCTATTGCAAATCTGTCACATCAAAGTTGCTCGTAGCTTATTACCCCTATTTGCTGACTGAAATAACAATATTTTCCATTTCTTTACACTGTCACACAGTGGCAGTGAGGTATAAACAGAAATCCTTCTTCTTTTGACAATATTTGCTGCCATAATAAAAAACTAAAATTTCCCTCACATCACCAAACATCAACTCACGCCCTAAACTGAAACAGAAACCCACTACTTAAGCTGTCCAAGGAGATGCTGTATACCCTTAGATAACCACTAAAACATTGTATTCACAGGATTTTCTACTTGACTTCAGTGGATTTTTGAATCTTCAGCTAAGACATAACAAAAGGCCAAAATAAATAAATACAATTATATCAAATATATATTTATCATGTGGTTTCTGTAAGAGTACTGAACTTTCAGCTCAGCTTCAGTTACCCCCTGTGCAGACACAGGATTAGTGCAGCCCCATTCTGAAATCAGGATCTTCCATTTCCCCTCACCCAGCTATTTAACTGCCACCCATACACATCATCTACTGTGTCTGGTAATCTGATAAAATCCTTAAAAAGTTGTACTAATGTTAAGTGTTTTTTTTGCAGAAGCCATGTTCAATTAGGTAATTTTCCATTGGCTACTTTGTTTTAAGATAGATTCACTACCTTATCACTCCAAGGACTTCACTTAGTTATTAAAAACAAACAAACAAACTAACTAACAAAAAAGCCACCTGAAGTATTTCCTGCAGTTCAATTCCCAAGTGTAACAGCTGGGTTTAATGACAAACTGAGCATTATTCTTAGCAGCTTCATCACTTCACTCATAACTCTATTCAGAATCCTCAAATAAATTCAATCCAGTTTCAGTGATTTATTACAATTTAAGTCAACTTGTCCTTTTCTGTGCCTGAAAGTGTCCTATTTTTATAACATGAACACCAGCAATCAAGCAGCACCTCTAAAGTGTACATTTTCTTATCTTCCAATTCCCTAAAATCAAGTCAAACAAGTCATTTAGGGTTTCTGAAATATCCTTATCTTCTATGTTCATTCCCCTTAGTTCAAAGTGCCCCAAAGCCTCACATTCCCATACTCTTCATTTCCTGATTCTCTCTCATGTGTTTTTGATGTTTTAAAATATTTATTCTTTAAATTACCAGCTGTCCTTCCATATCCCAATAAAAGTTTTTGTGCTGCTCAAAGATGAAGAGATAACTGCTGAAGCATAGAATTTTTGTCTGGACCTCTCTTCTTTCACTTCTGCTGTGGTAGGCCAGCCCCCTGCATTGCTAATGCAGCACACTAACAATCCCAACCAGACTGAGATTACTTTAAATTATTCCCATTTTGTGATTTCTGTGTCTCGTTCTTTTTTTAGTAGAAACTGTTCCTGCTCACACAAAAAGAAATATTAGAACAGTCACTGGCTTTGACCTCAAATCAATCACTCAATCAATCAGACTTTAATGACAAACACACCCTATAATCCTTTAGCCTTTGATATTCAGATTCTTTTGATAAGGTACTACCTTGTTTAGGCATATACCATTATTACTACCTAAAGACAATGTTCCCAGAGGTGAAAGATCCGAAAAAACTTCTTTACAAAGAGCAAAATCCATTAACTGAATTGCTCCTGTTGAATGAGAGGCATTTCCTACAGGAATTTTATGTCAGCATTATGTATTATTGTGTACGATGCAGAAATTGCAGCAGAACACACTGTAGAATTCCCATGAAAAACAAGACACCACATTAGTAAAAAAGTACTTCATTGCTTATTAACCTCACATTTATGCTGACACCCTCTCTAACCTGTGTTTTGCCACAACTCTTGAGGTTTTATAGTTTAAGCAGTAGGTCAAGCTGCACTACTGGCTTGGCAACTGGACATAAAATGTCAATTAAACAAGGAGCTGTGAAGTGATTGATTCCACATAGGCATGATTTTTGAGTACCATGCCATCTGATCCCACACTTTACAAAAGGATCTATCTGATCTCTGGGAGCACAGTAAGGCTTCTAGGTGAAGGCCTTCCAAACTAGCTGGCAGCAAGACACATTTCCACAAAAAAAAAGGGCCCTTTTTAACTGTGACACATTCACTTGGACAGTTCAGTATATGGGTACTATTTAACATGTCCTCTTAATGCATTTGCTTTTTATTCACATGTCCACCTTAGCACAAGCAAGCCTTTGTGGAAATTCACACCTTACGCTACCTTATTAAAGAGTGAACTTGGGTGAAATTTAATGCTACCACACCGGTTCTGCCAGACACAGTCATTACTGGCTTAACTGAAGAAGGTGCCTTTGGTAAATAATCCTGGTAATATGTAATGTTTGGTTTTCATTTTATACACTAAATAAGTATCTCAATCAAAAAATCAGTACTTTCCTTACAAAGTCTCAGGGATATCCCAGTCTTCTCTAAACTACAAGACTCGGGAGGTATTTTTCCAAATCCTCTGTTGAAATTTACCTTTCACCTTTCCTTATGAGGAAAAAGACCCAGCCATGCTAAAAGAGGGCCTCAGCACAGTTCCCCTACCTTCCACTTCACCAGCAAGGACACTGAGACTTCATGTTTCATTACAAACTGCACCTGCTGTGCATCACAGGGCAGACAGAGATGTTATCACACCATAACCAATGGCTGGAGTTCAAACTGGGTTTTCAGCAGCATTTCAGGCTGAGTTGTCTCTGCTGACCCTCTGGAGGGACAGCAGTAGCACATCCGCTGGGAAGCACAAATGAGCAAGGGACAAACTGGGATTCACAGGCTGACATTCAAAGAATAATCTTGATCTTTTAATCCCACTGCTGAGAAAGCATAGGCTTGTCCAAGCCCACAACACACTCCTGGCAGTGTCACCCTGATGGGGCCAAGCAGGCCCAGCACTTCAGGCAGGTCTGGCCACTGCAGGCATCCCAGGGTGAGCGCAGCACCTACCAAATACACATCCTGAGGGAGAAAAATCCCGGGAGAGACGCTGAAACAAGCGGGACTATGACCAAAAACTCTCTGCAGTTGAACACACTTGTTCTTCTGTGGAACTCGCCCCGGGTCCAGCCATTCCCAGGAGCACAGCTCTCCTCGAGCTGCCTCCGAGAAGGTTTGGCCCTGAGGGAGCTCATGGCCACAATGAAACCACTGAGGGCCAGGCAGGGCTGGCAGCAACAGCGCCATGTGAGGGGGACAAATCAGCCTCTCTGCACCATCTCACTCTCATTCCACTGAGAATGGCCCTCACTGGTTTCATTAAATGAAAGTGTAAGAAATCAGTGACCTCACAAAATGCCCAGTCCAAATCTAAAGCCCATACACAGTTGAAAAGGCAGAAAGTCATCCCTCTGGAAACACTCCTACTTCAGAGAGCTTATGAATAGACCTGTTTGCATTTCACTGAGAAAGAATATTTCCACATGCTAACACTGTGCTGAGCTGCCCTGGTGCCATGGTAAGGGGCACAGTCCCTGAATTGCAGCTGCCTTTCCTGATGCTGGGCAGGTCACTGCATGTGGCTGCACATTCCACCTGTCATAGGACCAGAGCTTCCCAGCCCTGCGCAGCCCCTGTCTCTGCTCAGACCTTCCACCTCCTGATCCTCCACCCACACACCAAAGCA
>NW_020955283.1:1787869-1806083 GCF_003031625.1 Empidonax traillii
CGCTTGGATTTCAAGCCAGCTCTTCCCTTCCTTCATCTTCCTCTTCCAGGGCATTCTGCCACCTTCACCAATCCCCAGCCCAAGGAAAGGCTTCAGGAGGCACAGGCATGGTGGATAAGGAGGCCAAGCTGTGGATGACTTACTCAGCAGCGAGCTTGAAGAGATACAGAGAGAGCATGGCAGGCAGCTTGCCAATGCACGGAATTTCAATTTAATGATACTCTTAGGAAAAAATGTTACAGGAAAGAGCGTTCCAACTGCAATACCTTTCATAAGTAATGTATTCGGTTCTTCAAAGGGAAATTATTAAAATAACCACAGACCAAAAAAAAAAAAAAAAAAAAAAAAAAAAAAAAAAAAAAAAAAAAAAAAAAAAAAAAAAAAAAAAAAAAAAAAAAAAAAAAAAAAAAAAAAAAACCCAAACCACAAAAAAACAAACAAAACAAACAAAAAAACCCCCCAGGAAATAATGCCCAAGTCAAATCAGAGTGATCAGTAAACTAATGACACCGTGCACAACCAGACACTGACTGCCCTGGCAGAATGTACCAACTTCCTCCTTTCTGTGTCAGCTCCTGAGACTGCAGCTGCTTGGAGTATGCACTGTCTCTCATGGCACACACACTGAATCTTCTGCCACAGATAACACTGACTGTAGGTGCAATTACAATAAATTATACAACAAAGGAATTTTGCATTCCCTGTGCTGTGAGCGGGGACTGGAATGTACAAAACGTCCTTGACAGTTCCGCAATCTAAATCTTAAATTAATGTGAGACCCAGACTTCCCATTGTTATCTACATAGCAGTTTTAGTTCTCCACTGAACATTACAGAATGCTTTTACCATTTGTCAGTTTCTGTAAGTTTGCCTAAACATCTAAAAGTAGTTAATAACAAGCTCTGCAATTTGAGAAACATTCCTTGAGGGTGCCCATAGAGAAGTGGCATCCATAGTCTTGGCAAGCATATTATACATTCATGTTAAAACTACATTATAGGATTAAACAAATTTAAATTAGGCTTCATTCTGTGTGCACACGGCCTTGTAAAGTCAACTTCAGTGCTTCTCAATAACAAGCCAAAATAGACTTATTTATCCATGATGCGCCAGTAACAATTGTTCCAGGAACAAGTTCTCTCCGCATAGCTCAGTTATTTTCAGGGCCCAGCTTGCCATGGACTGTATTTACTCATGATAAAAGCAATGAATCTGCTTTGCAGGAAGTGTAATGGGGCATAGCAGACACTGGAAAAACTTTTAAGAGATGTGCTCATGTCTATCCATGTAACATCTACTTCAGTTAAAGCTTATCAATGCTGTGAGATTTCAGGGATAGACTTGCAGGTGACTGACATTCTTCCCTGTGAGGGTGGGGAGACCCTGGCACAGGTTACCCAGAAATGTTCAAGGCCAGGCTGGATGAAGCTCTGAGCAACCTGGTCTAATGAAAGGTGTCCCTGCCCATGGCAGGGGGACAGAATGAGATGGTCTTTAAGGTCCCTTAAAGGTTCTGTTTTCATATAGGAAGTGCTTCAAGACACGTGTACAGGAAGACAAAGGCAGGTCCAATACAGTACTCGAAGAAGCCCAGTCCTTTGGCACACTGCTGTGGCTGTAAGTTGACATCTCCATTGTAGACTTAGAGTGACACACCAGGCCAGACACAGACCTAAATATGACAGTTCCACACTAAAGAGGATCCAGCAGTGATCACCTGTGGAGCTCAGGGTGGATGACAAGTGTTGGTGTACTACCGAATACAGTTTGTGAAGCTTTCCATACAAAGAAGGAAACATAACACCACATTCTCCACAAAGCTTTCAAGAAAGCAGAGCTACTCTATTTAAAGTTTCCCTGTTTAGGGTAATAGACTATGCCAGCTTAGCTATCAGCACTGGAACATTAGCTCAAGCTTTGCAGTTTAGGAGCTATAAGGTCCATAAGAGAAAACTGATCCCAAATCAGGTTGGTTTTCCACTGATGGACAGTTACAAGTGTTTGAAGTGGTCAGAAGGAATAATGCTTTTTTACAGCAGTTACCTGTTGCCAGATCTCTAAATCACAATATGCAAACATTTTCCAGGAAATAATTAGCATGTAATAACACTTGGTCTCTCCAACAGAAATAGTAATGTGATGTGGTCTGTTTTATTTGAGTCTCTTTTGATACTTTGTCCTTATTAGGCTTGGGAACATCTCGTGACAATAACCAGACAAGGTTGTGTGTATTTCTTTTTCTTTGTCCCTTTCAGTTTTGTTAACTTCTTATAAACTTTTATTACCCTGGCTCAGATTTTTTTTCAAAAAACATTTTCCATTCTTCATTCCAGTGATGGAGAAACATTTCCTTTTTTTTTTTTCTACTACCAGTTTTCATTTTCTCATGTAGCAAAGATGTTTATTACTATACCTTGTCTCAACAACTTAATAAACTTTTGAAATATTGTCTGTACTGGGGTTCTGCTATTAAGTGAAACAAATAAATCAAGCTTTTATAATGAAACTGCATGTACTTTTAAAAATACAAAGCCAAGAAGGAATATATCACTCAAAAAAACTCTTCACCTTTACCTCACTACCACAGTTTGTTCTACTCTTCAGTGAACACAAAGTTCACAGAAAGTGAAAGGCCCCAGTGTTCCACAATCTTGTCCTCATAGTTAGTGCTTATGGCAATAAGAAATTTGCAAGCGTTGTCATTTACTTCTATTTTCCTGGTACCTCCGTTCCTCCCAGATTCCTCTGTCATTAAAAAACTATTAAAAATACCTTATAGATTTTGTGTCATGCATTAAAAATAGCTAGAAAGTTTATTCAATTAAATTAAAAGAAACCAACTAGAAACAAATAATTCATAAAAATACATGCATATGAGTCTATCTTGACCAGTTGGACATCCGGAAATCAGCAAAAAATGTAAATTTGATGTGCTTTTATGAAATTTCTTTTTGTTTTGACTACCTGAAAATTTGATATAGGCTAGCAGAAATGTTCTACCTGGGTCCCACAGGAGAAGGAGAGGAATGTAGATATTTGGGAAGATGTTTAATAAAAGCTTCTGAATTGTCCATAATGAGTTCAGTCATGTCTGCATTTTGAATTACTTCTACTAAAGTGAGAAATTCAAAGGGCTGCCTTAACAACCTTTAAAGCTGGGTCTTCTAACAGCACATAGGAATAGCAATAACTGATACAGCAAGGAGTTTCATACAGTGACAGTAGCATGACTCCTCTGAATATCAGGCATTTACACTGCTAATGGCAGAGGATCTTTATCTGAATAATGGGAGCCCCTGGTGGTGAAGTGGTTAAGGTGCGGCGCTGTCACCGCAGAGACCCGAGTTCGATTCCCGGTCAGGGCCACTCCCCAGGCAGATGGAGCTCGTTAGCCCATAAGGCAATCCATCTACGTCCTGAGGACCTCACTGCCACCGTCCAAGCTCACTTGGCCCTGGCAGATGAACCTTAGGATTAAAGGGTGGGCTCAGTTCCGCGCACACTGTGTCTCACCTAAAAAATCCAGTGTGCAGGCTGGAAGGTGTAAAGACCTTCCCCGGTTCTTCGTTCGCGAAGACTGGCCATTACTTATCTGAATAGGTACTTTTCTGCTCTGGTTACAGCTTTTACAGCACTGGGGAAATCCTACAAATGTAATTATTGAGTCATAATTAAATAAAGCACTTTAAACATTTGTGCCTGCTTCAAATCACTGCATATATTGCAAGGTAGACACTCTTTCCCAGTTGAGGGTATTTCTGACCACTGTGCAAGTCTAGTCCAAGGCTTTGGGAACCACAACACAACTCTCAACCCCTTGCCTTTGCTGCTTCCTTGTTAACAATAATTTCCTCAACCATTGCTCAAAACTGAATTTTTTATTTGACATTTAAATCAATACATGCACATTTGTCTACAAAAACTTAAGATTTTAAATCTAGTAATATATAATATTATATATAATACTAATATCTAGTAATTTATATCTAAACTGTAATGTCAATGTGCTGCTGGTCTCAGTGCAGTAAAGCGCTTAATCAAGTGGTTCAATGAATACCTGACCAGTAAATACTGTTGGCTTCAGTAAAAGTGCCACAAGTTTTATGTTTAACAGAGGCTCAAGGCCAGCACCCCTTTAAATGACATGACCAGGTAATATAGTTTCTTCTACAGCCCTTAGTTTTTACTGTGTTGCATCTGGAACTCTTTTCTGAATTTAAAGGGAGAAAAAAACCCAATGCCCTAAGGGGGAAAAAAACACCCAACCAATGCCTGTTTTCACACCAGCCTTTCATGTGTTTGGCAGTCAAAATCCAGAGACAACCATTTGTCAGACACTGGCCACTGGATGTCTCCACTGCTTTGTGCAAACAGAGATTACTACCAGTGAAAAGAAAAAGGTTTTTTTTAAAGGCATTTATCTTTATTTCCAAGCCATCCCTCACACTTTACATCCAGTGCACAGGAGTTGCCCTCTCCAGCCCCCAGCACAGCCAGGAATTGGCAGCTTCATGGGGACTGCACTTTTGGTGGGACTTTTCCTAACAGCTCCCAGTATAGAAATTTATGAAGACGTTGCTAGATAAGTACAATAAAACCAAACAGCTTAAACTCAAAACCTTTTGCTTCTGCTTATATCCAGCAATAGCTAAAACTGTATCAATAAAATCCTCATAAGATGATGGGTCTTCATCCATCACTGTCCAAAACGTCCAGCATGGGTGCTTTTAACAGTAGGGAAGTTTTCTCCTTACCAGTTCACTCTTTTGCTGGTGTAACTAGCTACTTCATATAAATCTGATTCAATCAACCATTTAGTTATTGTATGGTTTAACATTCTCTGGAAACTGTATGTAGAAGATAGACTATTAGGATTTCATGGAAGATGCTTTTTCTTGCAGTATTATATAGAATTAATTAAAAGAAAATTAAAATATTTAGGGAATATCTTATTAAAGCACAAACTATTGAGAAAAAAAATTTACAACTAACCTAAACAATCTCATTTTCCAGCCAGATTTATATATTCATTTGTACTGGCACTAATCAGAGATGAAAACCTGCTACATGCAGTGCACGTTCTCATCTGGAAAAATATCATAAAGTGCTGCATCCCATGAAGTGCTGGCCACTTCCTGAGGGAGGCTGAGAGCTATCATTCCCAAATGCTCTTAGCTTGGGATGTTCTGGAAGGAGTTTGATACTTCAAAATTGGCAAGAACTGACTATTTCTATTTGTCTCTATTAGAATCTTACTGGCCTCTGGAATCTCAGCTTGCATCCAGATTTGTACTTTGAAATATGATTGTCTCCATCAGCACACTAGTAGCCTCAAAAATCTGAAAAATCAAATAATGTTAAATTATATAAATCAATATAATAATTTTTTTAATAATATACCTTATTATTTACTAAATATACCTTCCAATCCTGCCTTCAGACTTTCCACAGAAAGCCTGGTCAATTGTTATTCAAATCAGTTCTACTGGAGGAGGACTTCATGTCACACTTCAGAAAAATAAGTGCCAAAGGTAGATGAGAAGAAAGGAGATTCAAATTCAGGATTGTGAAGCCCCCAGCAGCATTCCAGACAAAGGTTTTCTGTCATCTCTTAAGGAATCATATTTATGTTCACAAAGTTGAATGTCTTAGAAGTCTCTCTTCTATCAAAATATGAACTCTGGATGTGAACACTAAAAATGACCGAAGTGAAAAGCCCATAAGTACAGTATCCAGATCTCTAGTATTTAATAGAACTCCAAACAAGGATCCAGAGAAACTTTTGTCTCATGTAAACTCATGACATGCTTTTCTACAGGTAAGAAGTCACTCCCCACAGAAGTTCATCCCAACCTTTCCTTGATCTGAAGATAAAAAAGGACCAAGCAGCCCAGTGTGACAGTGGTGGAAGGAGGGAACACGATGTTGCTGTTTCTCACTATCAAGCTCCCACATGAGATTCATTTTGTTACATGACTGGCAGCAAATCTCTATTTTCTTTCTTAAACAGAACTTGCTCTGAGCAGTACAGTTTGCATTGAAGTCAAAATGCTTTCTGAAGTTAGGTTTCTCTGAGTTATTTAGCTTGGGGGAGGAAGGAAGAAACCTATCACTTTCTTTTTAAAAATAAACTTTTTTACTTCATTACTTATAAGAAATGATGACACAATCTTTTTAAAAATTTTGTATACGGAAATCAACTCTCATTTTACTTCTATTACACAAATAAGAGAAAATAATAATGTTTACAGTTATGTCAATTTTTTTAGTTTCTTTAAACAGATTGCATTTGCCAAAAATTCCCAGACAAATAATTCTGGACTAACCCATAACAATCCTTGTCATTCCCTGCTGCTTTTTCCTTGCTGTCTCCAGAGAAGGCAATGACTCTGAATCACTTTTTTGGTTTTTTTTCCCCCCAAAAATTCGATTCCTGAACTGATTAATAGATTAGAAATCATTTCATACCTCTCTGCCTGATAACCTCTTTGATGAACATGGACTTAAAATCCACTCCCTATGCCTATATGAATAAGTTTTATACTTGTTATACACAATATGCGTCAATGGGAAAAGCAAGAGAGGAGACTAAACTCCTTTTCTGAAAGGTTTGTAACTGAAGATTCTTTGCTGTGGAATAACACCAAGAAACTACCACCTGAGGAGACACAGCAGAAAGAACAAAATCAGAAACAAGCAGCAGCTAAAAGTCAGCCCCAGACTGACTATCACTGTCCCTTAGGAAATACATTGCCAGAATGTTCTGACTGAGCCTTGCACACTTACAGATTGTCTTAAGTTAAAAAATAAAACTATTATGGGGTGATGAATGTTTCTGAAATACTAAAATAGGCTTGTACTCAATGGAACATTAATATAGCTACTATTTGGTCTAAAATTTCCTAAGTGTATTTCCATGGCCTCCTGCCACAGTCCTTTAATAGGCATATAAATTCTTAAGGATTAGTTAAAACATTCTGTGCTTCTATTTACATACTCAAAGATATTTATTTCTTTCATTCTCATAAACATCAGTTTAAAAAATGAACATTCATTTGAACAATGTTTTCACTAGGATGCCAGTGACCTGGAGTGCAGTCAGTTAACCTGAAAGCTGCTTTCCTTCCCTCTGAATGTTCAGTGTTTCACATTACATTTATTTTAAAGACTATTCTTATATAAAAAGCTATAATGATCATTGCTGAAGCTCAAGATTTCTTAGTAAATTTACTTTCTAATTTTTCTTTTAGGTTTTCTTTTTTTTTCCTAGATGTTCAGATTCCAGCAGAAAACTGAAAGGTACAAATTCAGTGAACTTGAACCTGGGAAACAGAACTGGAAGGCACTGGCAGGCAGTGCCTGATGCTGGGAGCTGCTCTCCACCAGCTCTGACCTAAGCACTGTGAGTCTCTATGCTCTTGGTAACTAGATTTCAAAACAGAGACGAAGCTCTCTGCTCACCTCCCATATCTCCCTCAGCTAAGGGGAAAACGACTGTCCGGTAAAAGGCTGTTTTCACCCTGAGTTCTGCTCCATGAAACTGGCATCTGTCTCTCCTGTACTCACCCATCGCATTGCTCTCCATCCCACTCCTCCCAGCACAGCACTGGGCTGCCCAGGGCAGAGCTGTAAAAGGCCTGGGGAAGGGATGCAGCCACCAATGTAGGGAATTTGCACACCAGAGTCCTTTCCAATTCGATGTGTCCACGTGCCCACACATTTTGTTGGATAAGCATTACATGCAGTAAATAGAGCTGGATACACTAAACTAAGTACATGGCAACTTTCTCCTCTCATCCTCCATATTCTCCCATTGGAGACACATGGAAAGAGCTCTGAGTGTAGGTTTTGCCATCAGGCCTTGCAGTGGCCAGACAACAAGCAGACAGGCTCATGGACACAAAATTTGCAGAAATTCCTGAGGCAGTCTCAGAGTGGTTTTATCTTTGAGAACTCTGGAGGCTGTGTCAGATGACAAAAACTAGAAAGTGACAGCTTTGAGGAGAACAAGAAGGAGCTGAGAAATGCTGAACTAGTCAATTCAGTGTCATTTCCTGAAAAAATATCACAAGAATTCAAACCCAGTGTTCTTAAACACCAATGAAAAAAAAAAATCAGGGCAGCAGTAGCAACCAGTGTGGATTTGTCAAGATAAAAATCTTTTCAAACTCCTTTAATTTCCTTCTACAAACAGGCTCTGTATGCAGGAGCAGCAGTGGCTGTGATTTAGCTTGGCTTTTCTAAGTTGTCTGACACTTCTTCAAACTCAAACAACATTTAGAAGAAGTTGCTATAAGGAATGTGCAAAATTGTTTACAAAACTACACTCAGTAGTTCACTGGCTGGGTTTTGGTACCTCCTGAGTGACAATTTGCAAGATCTTTCCCAAGCACAGTTCCAGCTTCTGTTTTCATGAATGAGGTAGTATATGGAATACAGAGAGAAATTCACAGGTAACAACAAGTTGGGAAAGGCAGCAACAATATTGAAGGGAAGGATTAGAGCTTGAAAAAGATGCTGACAGCTTGGGGAAGGGCCTGGAAAGGCAGGATGAAATGTAATAGGGATTGGTGTGATATCCTACATTTATGACAGAACACCCACCTGCACAAACACACAATGAAAAACTAATGGAGAGGCAGTAATTACACAAGGAATCTGGAGCAGTGACAGTGTATTTCACTTAACGTGAGACACTGAAGGCATGAACTTTATCAAAAAAAAAAAAAAAAAAAAAAAAAAAAAAAAAAAAAAAAAAAAAAAAAAAAAAAAAAAAAAAAAAAAACAACAACAAAAAAAAAAAACAACCAAGTACTGTACGGGTAAGTGTAAAGCAGAAGGCAGACCATGTATCACACCAGGAACTAACATTCAGTGAGTACTGCATCCACTTCTGATGGTCCAGGGGAAGACAAGCCAGAGGAGACAGCGAGTAACTAATGCTCTAGAAAACACAGCTAAAGAGGGAAGACTCAAATAATGAGTCTTCAAAAATATGAGTCTTTCAAAAATTTTGAAAAAAACAAGGGGATGACAGTCTCTAGGCAGAGATAAAGTATAGAAGGGAAGTGGTCCTATGTGGGCTGTGAACTGGACAGGAGGTAACAGGCCAAAGTTGTAGCATGGAAATCTATATTACATTTGACAGAAAAATTTCCACTGGAAGGAATAATTAAGCACCATTTACTTATGGAGACCTGCAGAATCTCCAGCATTATGGAGCACAAACTGTGCTCTTTTATAGGGTTCCATTTCCTAATCTAAGATCTCACAGAATGCACAAGCCCTCCTATGTTTATTGACTCCTTCCTCCTTTCACAGTGCCCTGTTATAACAGATACAGCAGTAGCTTTCCTTCAGAATGTATTTGCTGCCCTGCAGTAAATGTTAGGATGTTGTTCACCGTCAAGGAAACTGTTACTGTTAATAAAAATAGTTTCTGCATGAATAAACCTCTCACTGTGGTTTCTCCCCAAAGAAATGTAAATGCTTAAGCACAGTCCTAGATACACATTATGTTCAGAGTTCAAAATGAGAAAGCAACAAGACTTTCTTGCACCTGACCGGAGTCTGTCCCAGAGAATTGCACCAAGGAGCATAAAGTCTTGATTGCAAAAATATTTCCAATAGGTCAGTTTTTGTCTCTGGAAAGCAGTAAATGGTGACATTTTAGTCTTGTCTATCCTACCTCTCCTTCTGGACTGCAGAAAGCCTAATTAAAGTACATAATTTCCTGTCCCTAAGGTTGGGTAAGAAAAGCATCTACAGCTTGCTCACTGGAGAGCTGTGAGTCTAACAGACTAGAAGGGTGTACGTAATAACACTTTAGGATCTTTCTAAATATTTTATCACCAATTATCCTAAATATTATGCCAGAAGCAACCCATACAGTAACTGTTGCATCAAATGCCTAGAAAACATCAAAGACATATATCTGGGTTTCAGGCTATGATTTAAAGGTTCCTGTAATGAAATATGCTGCCACTACTTGCAACTACTGTCTGACATACTTTGAAACACCTTAGTTTCTACCTTGAAGCACGTCACTATAAATGTCTTCATAAGATGCTGGAGGTCAAACCATGAATCTCTAATAATGAAATTATCAGGATGATCACCTGGTAATTAAGCACAGCCCTCAAAACTAGAAAATTCTTCTCTGAAACGATAACATACTTTTTACCACCATGAAGGAGCAGTACAGGGCACATTTGTTTAACACTTCACTTTTTCCTTTCCATACCACAGAAGACAACAGTTACCTACGTGTGAAAGTATCAGAACCATTCCAAAGATTTGAAATAATGAAGTTTCTCCCATTTCTGAAAATTAATTTTAAGGTGTTAAATTTATAATCACCTCACAATGATTGTGTGAGGCAGATTAACCTATTGCTTTGTGCCTGTGCAGTCAGGCTGCTCAACACAAAACAATACAGAATTTTAGTGTAGTCTGGGACATTGCAAAAACGTTTCCAAACCCTCAAGAAAGCTCAGTTAATAAACCGTGTCCAGCCTAGTTACATTTATTCTTCCCAAAGCAATTAGGGGGGAGAGGGAATGAATGTTTAATTGTGCAAGTCATTTTTAAATGTCTGTATCAATTAATGCTTGCTCACATAGAGGGACACACATCACTACAGCTCCCTTAAAATCTGCTACAGCTCTTCTCCCTGCCCCTACCCCAAGCTGGACTGGGTGCAACATAGTAATGCAACAATCCTTTCAAGTCTGGCCGTAAGACTGCAGCCAAATATGTAAGCCATTCACAAATATCATCCAATAACGGAGGGGAAGCACAGTTTGTGATTTAGGATTCACCTGGTACAGAGTAAGAAATTGTGCTGAAACAGCAGAGGTATCTTTACTAACTAAAGAATCTGAGGGGCAAGGAAGGGGGAACTTCAGCAAAACACTGTTGTGAAAAATAATGAATCACACTCTCAGACTTTAAATATAAATCACCTCTCTTTTAGCCAAAAAGCAGCTGTACAAAAGCTGATGTTAACCATTATCCATTTTCCATTGAAACCATTCTGTACTGGCTCAAACACTTTAAACTATATATGCACACACAAGCTTTCAGCAGCCCAGTCTCTCCCTTACTGAAGTACTGCCTGCTCCTTTGGTGAAAATAAGCTGGTTAAGTCCTGTAAGCAGCCTGCTCAATGAGATGCCCAATCCATAGAGCATAATCATGGATTTTGGGGAAAAAAATCCACTTCTGCTTTTAACAAGAAACACAAGAGGGTTTTGCACTGGATTCAATATCCAGACTAATGAAAGCTATTAAATATCCATCCTCACTCAATATTCTCTTTATTTGGCATTTTCCTAAATTCCAAAATACTGGGCAGTGAAATAGGAGCATGGACATGAACTGGCACTACCCTGTCATTGCAAGGGAGCAGCCAAACTTTATCTAGTGCAACAACTGTGCCTTTAAAAGAAAAGAGAGGAGAGGCAGAGGAAAAAAGAAAAAGGAGCTTTCTAGTTGCATTTGCCGCTCTTCTTCTGGAATTAATAATTACAGAACAAGAGATGCTGCCAAGCAAGTGACCTATCCAGATAGATTCCGAGAAGGAGATTATGGACGAAATAAATATCTTGAATTTTGTGGCTCTCTGAAAGATCAGTGAGTTTCTGTTACCATGTACCCAAGGACACTAACCCCACCAAGCACTTGTGCAGATGAACCTGATACGTGCAAATGCTTCAGATGCTCCAGAGTTTATTGCTGGTGTATTGAGCAGCCTGTACACAACACAAACACAGAACCAAATCATATATTGAATTAATAGCACACTCTTGAGAACTCCAGTGAAGATGCAAGGAAATTCAAAGCATATGGAGGCATTTTCATGATATTAAATAGGAAGATGGATTAGTTACAACTGGGAGTTCCTGTAGACAGACATCTGCCACAGACACCCTGCATGGTATTTAACATTAGATATTTAACATCTACAGTGCACATGAGAGCCTGATCCAGAAACTTGCACTGCCTTGGGATGCAGAGATGCACCAAGAAAACTGTTTCTGTTCTGTTCTTCCTGACTGGAACACCTTCCAAGCTTTAAGTTATGCCACTAAGTAAATACTATAGAGTAGCACAGTTTGTTATACGGGATGGAGAAACAGCAATACACAGGCTGTTACTTCTAAATACCATAGCTGGTACTTCTTACACCAGACCAGTTCTCTAACAGTGAGTTTTAGCAAGATTCCAATTCCTGTACACTACTTGTACAGCACAGGAGTCTCATACCTAGGTTGTCTCTCCATTTCCAAAATTAAACAGACCTTATGGTAACAAGCTAATTCACAGCAGTTAAGATCAATCATGCACTTTTTGAAAGACATGGTATGAATACAGATGGAAGGACTGTCATGGTTTTGCCCAGCTGGCAAAGAAGATGGTTTTGTCCAGGTGGATATCTGGACAAAAAGGCTAATCAAAACTCTTAGTGACGGCTTTGCTAATTACATATTTAAGAAAACGGAAGAGAAGGTTGTGGCATAGTTGAAATTAAGCAGCCATGTAGGAAAGGCAGCAGCGGGTCCTGAGGTGGGCCAAGGCCTCCTCCTCCCCTGGCCCTGGGCCAGAGGCAGGTGTGGCACTGAAGCCCCCCTTCTGTCTTGTAAGAGAGTGAAGAAAAAAAAAGTTTAAAAGACTGTTTGGACGAAGAACCGCTGCAAAAGAATTCCGGCGAAGAGATAAGAGACTTCCAAGGTCAAAGCTGGCAGTCGGAGGAGAGAGAAGAAAAGTGGGGGGGGGGGGGGGGCGGCTTGCTTCTCCTCCCCCTTTCACTCTCTCCCTTCAGCAGAGAAAAGACTGAAAAATAAAACCCTCATACCTGTGAAATTTTATTGGGGTCAGGAGACCCCCATATTGCTCGTGGAGGAGCCTACACTGGAATAAGTTGATGCATGAGGAAACCGAGACTTCATGAGAGACCTGAAGTGAGGCAGAGTCCTGCTGAAGATTTTGTGACCCTGAGGGAAACCCACGTTGGAGCAAGACGGTCCAGGTGGGATGTTGGGATCTATGTGTGGGATCCATGCTAGACCTATGCCAGAGAGGTCTATCAAAGACTGTTCTCCTGTGGGATGGGACCTCCACAGGGAAACAGGGGTGGACTCATAAGCCATTATCCCCTGTAATCCCGTGGAAGAAGATCCATGGTAGGCAAGTGTCCCCTTGCAAGACTATGGAAGAAGAAACCTTCAGGGCCTGGGTAACCCCAGCCTCCGGTCTTAGCCCAGGAGGAGGGTAAGCCCAGCCCTGGAGGCCGACACAGCGCAAGGAAGAGATGAAGGAGTTCCAGTTGCAACGAGAGTGCTGCAGAATTATTGGGGAGATCTAGAACTCTAAAAATGGAGAATGAGACTGCTTTTCCTCCTTGGACTAATATAAAGGAGGGAGAAGTATTTCTGTAAATACATAGTACTTTTACTTAAGTAGAATTGTTGTAGATATAGCTCTTTAATTTTAACTTGTTAGTAATAAATGTTCATACTATTTTCCCCAAATCCAGTCTCTTTTGTCTGCATAAACCTTCTCTCAAATAACAGTAATTTTGTGGAAGGTGTGAAAGCAAATTAACCCAAAGCAAAACCACAACAAGGACTCATAGACAGACATACCTGTATAAACTTTAAAATGAGTTTTTTAGAAGTGGTAGAAGATCAGATGCAAAGGTGTTGACAATAAATTGTGGTTTTTAAATTAAATGACATAATTTAAACTGCTTTATCTTCTATTTTCCAACTGTCTTGAATCTCCAGTCTGTATGTGTTTGGTCAGATTCTTTCACTGTCTCTAGATGCCCACTTCAATCTGCAAACACCTCTAAGTACAAGGCCATGATTCTACTCTGCAATAGGCAGCAAACAGCAGTCACAGAAAGCTCCCACACAATCTCTTCAGTGTTGGTTGAGTCCCTCAAAAGACAATAAGGATGGATCATGGGAATGAGATGTGTATGAAATGTATTTCAACTGAGCTAAGCACGTTACAAGATAATTGGAGTCAGAAAACAATTCTTGCTCTAATAATTTATTTCTCCTGACAGACCATCACTGCGATGAGGATGCTGACTGTGGACAGAGCAATGATGGGACTGACATGTGGCCTGGCACAACACAGCAGTCCTAGAAATGGGAAGAGGGATGTCTGCTGGAATTATATATGATTCAATATGCTTAATTTAGATGGACTAGCTAACAGCAAAGATGAGCAATTAACAATATTTTTCTTTTGTATTTACAGCGTAAGCAGCTGAGATGGCTTCAGAGAAATTCCCCAAATGCTTACAACATTGGGAAGATAGAAATCTTTCTCATCAGTCTTTCAGCCAAAAACTCATTTATAGCTGTAAGAGTTAAATTAATCATGACATTTAGTTTCTCCTTTCATGGGCTCAAGGATGATGGATAGAATAAATCACATTTTAGGCAGAATGCTTCGTATCAGATCCTGCCATAGCTATGACTTGTTTTATTGCATTGGACGAAATACTAACCAGACCTGTTATATAAATCACAAACCACAGAATCAGGATAAAACTTCCCTTCTCCCAGAAGTACTTCCATAATTTCTGAGATGTTCACGTAGTACACAAGAGCAAAATGACTACACAGACAGGTTGAGTCTCCTACTCCCCAACACGGAGTAGCAACACATCCAACAAGGTATCACTGTGACTAAACCAGATTTATGTTCAGAGTCAAAGACCATTCAGACTGAGAAAGCACAACAAAACTCGCACCTGGGTCTTCAAAAGAGGTGAAGTTTTTAAAAGCACGAATTCCTGAGAAGAAGCACTGTACACAAATCTTCATCTCCATTCAGCAGATACAGCATCAATTCTACCTGCAGCTGTTTCAGGCAGGAAAAACTAACCCCATCATTTGGATATTATTGCAAGGATAGCCTGACTTCACTTTAAATTGGATTTTATCCAGTGTTCTTGAAGTAACCCCAAGGAGACTTGATCCACTGATGACTTCTAAACTGATTTTCATAGAGCAGATCCAACATATTTGAAATATCTTCTTTAATTTCCCAGTGACTAACGTGTGCTGTTTCCATCAACATAATGTTTTAATCTAGTAAAGAAAAACAAAACTTTAATTTAGGAAGTTCACCTTCCTGTATATGCTGCATCTTCTCTGTGTTCCCAACTCCCACCCCAAAGGAAAGCAGAAGGCAAAGAAGGGCTAAACGTGTCAACTCAGTCAACTGTAAGAACTTTCCACCTGGCCAAATGCAGATTTATGCAGCAAAAGCTGTTGTCCCCAGATAGTAGGATCTTTGACATTTTTAAGTTAAACCTTCCAACTCAGCTCTCAGCACTTGAAAAGTTTTGGGGGTTTTTTTTCCCCTTTAAACTGAGGATGCTGCAAACACGCTACAGAAATGACTGCAAACAATTTTCTACATAACTCTGACTGATTTTAGCAGGAGCTACTTAAACTCCACTGTGGAGGACAATCCCCTCAGCAAACTTAAATACATACATGAAAACAAACACGCAGGTTTGGATTTACTCAGATTCACACACACCTAAAATATTTAAATATTGCTTTGTTGAACCAGTAGCTAATGAACCTGTACAATACCTGAAAGAATCTGATATTTTTTCATGGTTCATTTTGCTCACATTTTCCCTGTGCTCCCACTCTGGAATAGGAACCCAGTCCCTCTGTACAGCCCTTTGCACTGCCGAGGCACTTCACTGAGCCACCACCCTCAACTAAAGAGTCCCTTTGTTCTGCTTCAAAGACCTGGTTTAAACCTTCTTGCTTCCTATACAGGCTTGATGCAAATGAGAACACAGGCTCCGGCTCCTTCTTCTCAGCACAACTGGAAAGGCAAAGACAGACCACAGGTCACTCACCACACCCCATTCCCCAAGGTGAGCAGCAGTGGCCAAAGGAACTGTGGATACAAATTCCAGTTTCTGCCAGTCAGGATACTAAAGAGACAAATAAATAAATAAATGCTGCAGAATGATCCTACTTGAAACCCCTCCAAATTTCAGTGCAGCAACAACCTCTTAATACTGTTTGAAAACAAATCAGAGATTGAGTGTTCTGCAATAAAATTTCTGTCGGTGACGCTTACAAAAATATTAAATTTCAGCAATATGCTGACTTTTTAAAAACAGACATCTGTTTGTATTTAGGTTCTTCATGTGACTGCATTCAACAACAATGAAAGGATGAGAGCATTCCTTCCTCCAAATTGCTCCAAAACTCTAGGTGACTATCAAGCTGATTAAATTGAGAAATTAGCATTGAAGGAAATCAAATCTGGCACATCGATCATGTAGTCCTTGTTTGGGGGAAACACCTCTACTGAAATTAAAGGGAAGAACCTGAACTTCAAGTGATTGAAATCACTTGACATGAGTAAGGATTGCTGGATTTGGCACAGGAACAGCATGAGATTCCAGACTGTCCCTCAGTGCCTCTCCATCCTCATCTTCTGGAACTCTCCTGGTCCCAGGGCCTTACCAAGAACACCCTGTTGTATCACAGTTTTGCAGCATGGAAAAGCAGAGCCTTGTTAGAACTGGGAAAGTCTGGTTTCACACTTGAATTGCAGAAAACTGAAACCACAAGGATGAAAATGCTGCAGTCCCTGTGCTGTGCCCTGTTCCACCCTAGCAGTGACATCAGGTGACTGACAGGGCTCAAATCTCTATCCTCAGTGCTGTCACATCCCTAGCATGGGAGGTACAGCCAAACCCCCCAACCAGAGCAGCTGAGCAACACTCCCACCCCACCTATCCTCTGCAGTTTATTTCTGTTTCCTTGTTTGAAATTCAGACCAGCCCACTTTCAGTGAGCCCCACAGACTGAGAGCTTTCCAGTAGGATTTAAGCACTCCAGCCACAATTACCAGCGATCCCATCACTGAGTTTTTGGGGAGCTCCTTGCCAGCCTGGCAAAGAAAATCAGAAAGCCTTAAGCTTGGGATGGTAGGTTGTCACTGTTGTAACTCAGTTCAGTGAATGACTGCAACTTTTGTTCTAATGGGGAATTTTAAAAAAGCATTTGATGTCACTAGAACAGAGCCAGCCAGTTTCCCAGCACAGCTCCAGGTCACACACAAGACTAAGCGCTTGAACACTCCCAGAGTTCTTGAACTAGGAAATGAACAAGAGATGTGGACACACACACAGGACATTAGGTCTGCCTGGGAACAAATGAAAAGCGTAAACACTGCCTGTTATTCCCATTATGAAATTGGTACTGGTTTATTTATGGCTACTGACCTCTTATTTCTTACACATTTGTGGAGAGGAACAAGGACAGTAAATTTCCATAATAATCTAAATACATGATACATTAAAATTGTATGTTTTCACAATTACCAACACACAATTCTTGACAACAAACTAAATTAATACAGCCTATTTGGTCTGCGTTACTCAAATAAACTACTTCTGGAAATAGCTAAGATTTTAATCCACTTAAAATTTCAGGAAATTGAGAAAAACCACAATGAGATCAGAATTTCTTTTTGTTGTGTGATGCAACCATCCAGAGACTTGAAGTGTTTGATTAAAGAAGGTGTTTCCACAATTTCAGTGCAAGAGATGTGAGTAAATTAGATTACAGTCCATAATCCTGCCTATATTTTAAATGCATGTCAGAGGATAAGAAGGAACAGAACCCAGGGTGATAATGCAAAACTGTGCTTTTACTATGATTTTTCATTTATTGCTTTCCTATATTACCATTTGAACAAGCTGTATGTAAACAAACTCCATTGCAATCTGTTCATATAATGTGCTTCTTCAAAGCCCTGTTTTCTTACAGATTTGGAAAGGCAAATGCATTGGTTTCTTGGTTACAAATGTACCAGGAATATACACTTCCAGTTAACTAGGTAATGCCCACTAATACCATGCTTTTCAAATTTAGCTAGAATCCATTGTACTGCCACTTAAGTAATATCATCAACACTTCCATAATCCTATTTGCTGGGATTTATGCTAACGATCTGCCAGACTTTGCTGCTGGCTGGCAGACACTGTACTAAGTTAAAGCATTCACACCCACACAAATGAACAAGCAGCTCTCCCAGTCTGTATTCTGTACAGGACCACAGCTTCACACAATCCCCCTCTCCACAAGATGTACAAATCTGAGCATCATAAAAAATAATCTTCCACCAACACATGAAAAAGGGTAGAATGGTA